>NC_060149.1:476002226-476316115 GCF_021461385.2 Schistocerca piceifrons
AAGCCAGATCTTGACAAGATTTTATAAACTGTTTCTTTAAACAGATACATAAAATTGTGCATTTCATAAAATGCAGAAAAGTAGTACCCCACAAAATTATCACTGAGTCACAACTGGGATCAGTCAACTAACATAAATACCTGGTGTAATAATTTGTGGCGATATGAAATGGAATACTCAAAAAGGCCCCAATAACACCACCACTGATACTGACTTGAAATTAAAACAAAAAAAAAAAAAAAAAAAACCCTAAACTTCACTTTCAAAATGTGGATACAGTACAAACTCGGTACATGATTTATTGTCTGGTTTTTAGATTTTCTTCCTAGATTTTCCCATTTAATGATACTAGAAAATTCTGTTAGGAAACTGGTTTTACTGATAGAACCAAATGCAAAATTGGCGTGTAGTATTATTTTGTTATTACCTTGCTGAAATTGTTGCCAAAAAGCCTTTCAGTTTTTTCTACGGGTTGGAGCAAATAATAGTGGCCTGGACGTGTGGATATGACTGGACATGAATGTACATACGAAACCACACCCCGTCACATGGTTACTTCCAACAGCATGGAGCAACCGTCCATACAGATGGCTGAACTTAAGAGTACATTTGCGCAATCTTCACGCATCACACAGTCGTTAGCAGAGCTCAGTCTGGTCAGCACCCAGGTCTCCTGATCTGTCAGTGTGTGATTACGCAGGAATTCCAGCAGTCCAGCTTCAATTCTCCTTCAGCAACTTGCTGACCAGGGCCCAAAATATCAAGAGATGAATAGTGGTCACTTTCAACATCTGCTACAGTCAGGTTAGTACTGTATTTCTTTTTCTCTGCCATGTCTCTTTGTACCCTGGACCTCTGTTCTCTGGACCATTTTTATTTGCCCCATCCTGTAGTAGCTGATTACTAATATCCTTCTTCTGTGGGACTGTTTACATTAATAGATTTTCTGTAGGTATTAGGAAAATGATTGCAGACAATGCTATTTTAAAACACATTATTGCATTCTTCAAAACACATTTAAATGTATTGACAGTGAATAATTTTTTTGTGTCACTGGTTGTGGTAAAGTATCTAACACAGGTGCTGTACCACTAGAATTAAAACTTAAATATTGTTTTGAACAATGTGATGTTTTACTAGGCATGGTCCTACTGTATTCCTCATATCTTTGAACTGCCTTATTCTGTCAGTTAAAGGGGGACCTACAGTTCAATGTGAATTCAAAACCAACATGTAACTTGGCATTTTTCATATCTATCAATCACTACCACTGGTGAAAGAAAAGCAATAAGCAACAGAAAAACTCCCGAGACTGATTGGGAACTGCACAACACACTCTTAGATTTCTCGTCTGATCTTTAGTCATTGAAGTACATAAACACTTAGTAACTAAAAACAGGCTGATTAACAAAGAGTTCACTATGAAACAGTAAAAATCAAGATGCTTAGCAATACCAATATTTTCCAGTCACGAAGGACATAATCATGATTCTGGATATTAATTTATTAGTTTGGCTACGAAGTCTTCCGTGACATATTTCTTGAATAAAAATCTCTCGGTGTACATGCTGCGTCAACTCAGGATAAAACTCCAAGCTTTCGACCACTACCTCCATGGTTGTCGTCAGGGCTAAAACTGACTGTCGTAAACTAGGAAGGCTCCCACTTTTATATGCAAAGGATGGCTTCTGATTGGCTGGAATACGTCATAGCAACAGTGATATGGCGTGTTGTGAAGTGGTGCCCTATCTTTGATTGGTCTCAACATTTCCTTAATTTTCTTTAATTAGGAAAATTAAGGAAATGTTGAGACAAGTCAAAGATAGTTTCAGCTTAAGGGTGCCAGGAATTTAAAGTATTCCTTGCGAATGCGGCAAGAATTACGTGGGCCAGTCTGTACGAACCGTTGCCGACTGCTGCATTGAGCACCAGTACCACCTGAAATACAGGTATTTGGAAAAATCAGCGGTGGCTGAGCATAGCCTGCCTAACAAGCATAAGATTTTATTTGAAGAAATGAGAGTAAGAGCGCACGCATCGAATTACTGGGACTCTGTGACCTGGAAAGCAGTCGAAATTAAGACTCAGCAATAATAACTTTAACAGAGACAACGGCTATGCACTTAGCAACACCTGGAAGAGTGCACTGGATAAAGAAAAATTGCAGAGGAAAACTTGCCGCATTTTACCTCCTGATTCAAGGGATGGTGCTGCAAGCAACGCGGGATAGAAACTACATCTTTGGAAGTAGAGGGCACCACTTCACAACGCACCATATCGCTGTTGCTATGAGGTATTCCAGCCAATCAGAAGTCGTCCCTTGCATATGAAAGTGGGAGTCTCTCTAGTTTACGTCAGCCAGTTTTAGCCCTGACAACGACCATGGAGGTAGTGGTCGAAAGCTTGGAGTTTTATCCTGAATTGATGTGGCATATACACAGAGAAATTTTTATTCAAATTTATTAGTTTGTAAGACTGCTGCTGTTATAACCTCTCTCTCAGCAACCCATGAATTCTGCTCAACGATTTATTTTTCTTCTTCCATATGAGTATCAAGCATCATTGAAAACTACTCTGTAGAAGTATATTAAACTGAACAATTCACAGCTTCACCAGCATCACCACCATCAGCAGCAGCAGCAGCAGCAGCAGCATTGACATCTTCTGTTGGATAATGGTTTCTTGCACGTTTGTATATGCAGTACAGTACCCAGCTGTTCACATTCATATTGTTCTTGTATGTCTCCAAATGTCATCTACCCACTTTCCATTGGGTCACCATCTCTGCCTTTTCTTTTTTAACTTGTTTCTTTTCCTGTCTCTCCTAGTACATCCAAATGTGTGTCTTATCACTTCCAGCTAAATAACACTTGGTATTTGAATGTTCTTCCCGATAAGTCTGAATCTCACTGCCATAAGTCAAAACTGGTAACACACATCAACTCTAAAATAGATGCAATCAATGCCTTCTTTCTCAAGGACTGTTAGTACATGTGTTGTCATCACTGAGTGAAAGAATCTCTCAAAATTTAGGAATCACAAGGAAATTAGTAAATCATATAGACATTCACATAATAACCACCTTAATGTATTTATGAATGTTAATCTTCCACTGCAAAGGGAGATGTTAAGGCCATTCAGAACTTCACCATCAACAAGGGTGGAAGTTATAAAACACAACACACAAAACTTTTATAATATTAAGTGTCAACAAAGGAACTGCCAAGATTCTAAACAGCTGGAGATCTTCTTCATCTTCAACCACCATCAACTGAAGTGGTAAAAGTTAAGAATAGGAGAGTGCTGTTATTTGTACACTTTACGGATCAGTGTTGACTGTTCACATAGTGAGGCAGGAACAGAATGCAGGGGACTATCTTAACAGCTCAAATTAAGTAGCCAATAAAAGAAATATCCAGCAGACTAAATGTTTTGTGGCAGTAAAATGAAGCTCATTGTTCATGTCTCAACCACAATAAAACACAAGGATATTCAATGTATGAATAAACTGGTTTCTGGGATATGTGGCAGTTATTTCTCCACTTCCAGTTTGCCCCACACGAAGTACCAAGTTACATTATATATATAACATTCTGTGAAATGGTAGAGACTAAGCTATAAACTACAGATAACATCAAAAGCTTTAAATTTAGGTGCAAAAAACACATTACATATTTTCTCCACTCTCATTGTTTACATAAATTACCCAAATGGTAAGTGAAACTGGTGTGTTACCTACCTACATGTAGGAAGAAAAATGTGTACTGGCTGGCACCACTCTTATTCCTACAGTTAGCAACTGCAGCTGCTAATAAATTGATGTTTTTCATGCCATTCTGGGTAAGTTCACAGACCTTATACCTAATTCTCTTATTAAGACATTTAAAAGGTTAAATAACTTAACTTCTAAGCAAGTGTCACCTGAATCCATGCAGTTCAAGAATGATGTTAGCAGACATGTTGCATACCAGACAACGCAGAACAAGTAATTAAATTCAGTTAATACATAAAGTGAGGAATAGCAAGCACTGTTTTGTGTGTATGTTCACACCTGACTGTTCATTGCATTCAAAGATGAGTGTCATGTATCTTGTGTCCACTTGCCCATCTCCATTTTTCCTCATACCCTGTACATTTAGAAACATTACTAAAACCTTATGTAGACCTAAACCACAATTTTCTTTTTGCCTATAAGGGAGAGAGTTTGCCTATAAGTTAGTCATTTTACTCTAAAGGCATGAAAAGTATTGCTCAATAAGCTGCTGATGCTGACTAAGTGTTTACAGAAATGAAACAGCTAAGGTTATCCCTGTCCTATTCAGTCCCTATGACAGAAGCAGCACACCCAGTCTGTTTGTGTATACAGGGTGAACATTAATAAAACCAACAAACTGCAGTGATTGATTCCTGAATGGAAATGGAGGAAAAAAGATCCTACGAACACGTGACTGGAAATGGATGGTGTGCATGCAATGACAACAAATCATCCAGGAACACAGCACAGAGCTCCAGTGCACCCATGCCTCATTCAAAGTGGCCTCCATGGGATAGCAGGTGAAGGGAATAGTAGTGGTTGTCATGCAGGATACACATAATCATACGTTGGCTTACACCATGTTGGCAGGTCACTTGCCTGAAGCTTGTAGTAGGGTTCATCTCAATATCCTGTAGAACCCAGTCCTCCAAATCTGGTGTACACACAGTCCATCGCCCAGTAGGTTCACATGCCTGAAAGGACCCTTGATTGCGCAAATGCCCAAATAGGGCTTGAAATGTGGCATGTGGCTGGTGTCTGTGAGGGTACTTGTTATGGTATAGCCGTGCTGCCTCTCAACCGTTTCCATCTGCTTGGCCATACACAAACACCATCTCAACTTGTTCACAACATGGGTACTGGACCATTCTGCTGCTTGCAGTATGCTGCATCAATCACACAACCTGCAACACACAAGGAACAGATGGAATGTGGACAGATGAACTGTCATTCATCAGTGACACCTACCGAATTTGTATTTCCAGACACATGTTCATAGGAACTTTTCTCCTCAATTTCCAATCAGGAATCTGTCCCTGCAGTTTGTTGGTTTCATTAATGTTCATCCTATAGAGAAAATTCCATGTGCAAGTGTGAGCAGGTTGTCCAAACATTTGCATAGCATGTTTCTGGGGCAGAACACGGGGACTAGTCCATTATACATATACAGGATATGGAGACCATTGAAAAGCCACATCCAGGCTGACCAACACCCTGACCCCTCGTCATTAATCTGTCAGGTGAATTTGATCTGGGGCCAGCATACCTCCCCATCGTGGAAGCAGTCACAGTAACATGTGCAGCTACCTGGACAGATTGCACAATAAGCTATAATGGGAGACAAAAAAATCATTGTGACATTTATTTTAAGTAGTTTAACAAAGAGAAAAATTAAGACCTTTGGAAATAAGGAGATAAAAAAACCCTCTAGATTTGTCATAATATGTAATTTTTAGAAGGATAAAATGGAAATCAACATGCTGTTTCAGGAACCAAATGTGAAAACTGTAATAAAGAGCAGAAGAATTGAATGGCTGGGACGTGTCTTGAGAAGAGAAGAAAGAATGGTGAAGGCAGTGCTAGAAGGGACACTACAAGGGATGGGAGCCCTTGGGAGACCAAAACTGAGGTTGATGGAAGTCGTCAAGAAAGCCCCAGACATAACAGGAGCTCAAAGGAGCATGGCCAGCAACAGAGACCATTGGACTAGGCTAAAGAGTGAAGCAGTGAACCAACTTCAGTTTGTGTGGGCAACTTAGTAAATAGTGGTGCTGGTGCTACTACTACTACTACTACTACTACTAGTAGTAGTAGTAGTAGTAGTAGTAGTAACAATAATAATAATAATAATAATAATAATAATCATCATCATCATCATCATCATCATCATCATCATCATCATCATCAAGGTCCACACTAGCTGGCACGTATTATTGCACTTGGCCTCCTGTGGCCTTTATCCAAACATGTGGTGACTTTACAGTAAACAAGTACAGTACTGACTAAGGAAAACAAACAGCACTGTGAATACTTTCAGGACAGTTGTGCATATATTATCAAGTGGTTCAGCATGTCCTCATGAAATATCACAACTGAAACTAACAATAACCCGACCAAAGCACCCTCACTCTCAGATGCAATAATACTGCAGTTGACTAATATACACGATTCACACTTTATGTCAAATTGTGGGTAACTTCTTTACTTAGTGGTATATATTTTTACCAAAATACACTGCTGGCCATAAAAACTGGACCCTCATGGAGGATAGCAAATAACTATTTTTTTCAAAAGAAGCAGTAATGATGAGCATCATGGTGAAAGTCTGTGTTTCTATAGACATTGTCACATTGTCCGCATGGATACTTATCTTGCTGCAAACAAGCTCATTTCCTAACTCAAGGTATGTGATGTGTCTGTGCCATCCTGCAATGTCTGAAAACAACTATATGCCCTCTCAGGTGTTAGTTGTTTGGCACCATTAAGGTCCAGCATTGAGATGAATATGACTCCTCTGAACCCATTAATTCCATACTTGAATGACCGCTGTGGGAGCCCAACCAATGTGAGCTGCAATACTACACAACGATAAACAGCAGCAACTGAATTTTCCATTGGTGCTTGGCAGAACATGGTAATAATTTTACAAAGAAAACACTTTCTAATGTTACACAAAATTATATTTATTTGGTCACGAACTGGCTTGTGGCTTCTCATGCCACCTTCAGGTGACCCCTGAAAATGGCCTGAGAAGCCAAAAGTCGGTTCGTGAGCAAATAGATCTAATTTTGCATAACATTACAAAGTGTTTTCCTTTTTAATATTATAAACAGCAGTCTCAACAGGCCACCAGCTTGGACTGTTGAATTCAGAAATGTGCTGGAAGATGCTTCTCCTCCACAGATGAGGCATAATACAGTATCCTTAAATACAACCAGCATTCTAATGCTATTTCTGATTAGGGAATTTCATATGTAATATTTCTTTATACAAGGTATATAGATGGTGTTACATCTACCTACTTTATTTGGTTGAACTGAAATGCTAATCATTTGCATATCCAAACACGCAGTACACTTAACACCAGTTTTAGGTTTGTTGCATGCCATATTCATGGTTTTGCTGTTTTAATAGAAAGTGGTGTAGGTTTAGAAGCTATAACACACACTTTCCTGGAGCATATTATGTTTATTTCCCATGCAATAGTTCTCTCTTGTTCTAAACAAGGATGATCAACAAGGAGGCATTTATCAATGTGAATGCAGATTACTGAATTTATATGCTCACTATGAACCTTATGCTGTGATGCTCAAGTTTCAGTTGTGACTATGGGTGCCCTACAACGAGTCTGGCAAGCTGACAGAAATGAAAAAAAACAAGGGAATTAATTGGGAGGACATTTTTCTGGTAGAAAGCAGCAAACAAGTGTTAGGTGTAAAAAATAATGAAATTGGTATTGGTGGTGGTGGCAGTTGTGACTATATTTGAGATACCTAAGAAATTTATCTGTTGAGAAAATTCATACAAATTTTTTTCCCACTGGCATAAAAAATATCAAATATTTTCTCTCTCCATTTCTCAAAATAAATGATAACCACAAGTTCCTTTAAAAGTATACAAAATGAATCATATTTTCAACTTACGTTTAACTTCAGCCGACCTTTCTTCTTCAGCTCGTCTAAAGAGCAGCAAGCAACACCCACTCTCCTGGTACGCTTAGCGTCAGATACTTTGAAACCCTTAAACAAAAACAGACAAATAAATTAATTCTGAGCTAGAACTATAAAACTCCTACTATTTTATTAACTTCTGACTTATATTTAACACACACACACACACACACACACACACACACACACACACACACACACACAAAGCAAATGTTCTCATGGTATTGATTACATTTCAGGTAAAATATTAAATGCATTTTGTTCTGACATAGCTACTGGACTTAGCCACATATTTGAGGAATTACTTTCACATGGTATCTTTACAGCCAAGTATACCTTGGAGAGACCCCTGTTAATGTTAATAGCTATCAACCTATTTCAATAGTAACTTCTTTCTTAATCATTTTCTAAAAGCTAATGTATTTAAGAATGGGAAAGGAAAATGGAGAGAAGGAAGTGTAGTAGGTGAATATGGAATGGGGTTAAGGAATGAAAGAGGAAGCCGTCTGGTAGAATTTTGCACAGAGCACAACTTAATCAACACTTGGTTCAAGAATCATAAAAGAAGGTTGCACACATGGAAGAAGCCTGGAGATACTGACAGGTTTCAGAAAGATTATATAATGGTAAGACAGAGATTTAGGAACCAGATTTTAAATTGTGAGACATTTCCAGGGGCATATGTGGACTCTGACCACAATCTATTGGTTATGAACTGTAGATTAAAACTGAAGAAACTGCAAAAAGGTGGGAATTTAAGGAGATGGAACCTGGATAAAGTGAATAAACCAGAGGTTGTACAGAGTTTCAGGGAGAGCATAAGGGAACAATTGACAGGACTGGGGGAAAGAAATACAGTAGAAGAAAAATGGGCAGCTTTGAGGGATGAAATAGTGAAGGCAGCAGAGGATCAAATAGGTAAAAAGACGAGGGCTAGTAGAAACCCTTGGGTAACAGAAGAAATATTGAATTTAATTGATGAAAGGAGAAAATATAAAAATGCAGTAAATGAAGCAGGCAAAAAGGAATACCAACGTCTCAAAAATGAGATCGACAGGAAGTGCAAAATGGCTAAGCAAGGATGGCTAGAGGACAAATGTAAGGATGTAGAGGCTTATCTCACTAGGGGTAAGATAGATACTGCTTACAGGAAAATTAAAGAGACCTTTGGAGAAAGGAGAACCACTTGCATGAATATCAAGAGCTTTGATGGAAACCCAATTCTAAGCAAAGAAGGGAAAGCAGAAAGGTGGAAGGAGTATATAGAGGGTCTATACAAGGGTGACTTACTTGAGGACAATATTATGGAAATGGAAGACGAGGTAGATGAAGATGAAATGGGAGATATGATACTGCGTGAAGAGTTTGACAGAGCACTGAAAGACCTGAGTTGAAACAAGGCCCCGGGAGTAGACAACATTCCATTAGAACTACTGACAGCCTTGGGAGAGCTAGTCGTAACAAAACTCTACCATCTGGTGAGCAATATGTATGAGACAGGCAAAATACCCTCAGACTTCAAGAAGAATATAACAATTCCAATCCCAAAGAAAGCAGGTGTTGACAGATGTGAAAATTGAGCTGCTTCAAACCAGTCTCAGGACTGAAGACCACAACAACAACATCAGGTTAATAGGTCATGGCTGCAAAATACCAACGCGACTTCTTTCCAGGCGAATGGACAAACTAGAAGAAACTGACCTCGGGGAAGATCAGTTTGGATTCCGTAGGAATGTTGGAACACGTGAGGCAGTACTGACACTACGACTTAGCTTAGAAAATAGATTAAGGAAAGGCAAACTGATGTTTCTAGCATTTGTAGACTTAGAGAAAGCTTTTGACAATGTTGACTGGAATACTCTCTTTCAAATTCTGAAGGTGGCAGGGGTAAAATACAGGGAGCAAAAGGCTATTTACAATTTGTACAGAAACCAGATGACAGTTATAAGAGTTGAGGGACATGAAAGGGGAGCAGTGGTTGGGAAGGGAGTGAGACAGGCTTGTAGCCTTTCCCCGATGTTATTCTATCTGTATATTGAGCAAGCAGTGAAGGAAACAAAAGAAAAATTCGGAGCAGAAGTTAAAATCCATGGAGAAGAAATAAAAACTTTCAGGTTTGCCAGTGACATTGTAATTCTGTCAGAGACAGCAAAGGACTTGGAAGAGCAGTTGAATGGAATGGATAATGTCTTGAAAGGAGGATATGGGATGAACAGCAACCAAAGCAAAATGAGGATAATGGAATGTATTCGAAATGAGTCAGGTGATGCTGAGGGAATTAGATTAGGAAATGAGACACTTAAAGTAGTAAAGGAGTTTTGCTATTTGGGGAGCAAAATAACTAATGATGGTCGAAGTAGAGAGGATATAAAATGTAGACTGGCAATGGCAAGGAAAGCGTTTCTGAAGAAGAGAAATTTGTTAACATCGAGTATAGATTTAAGTGTCAGGAAGTCGTTTATGAAAGTCTTTGTATGGAGTGTAGCCATGTATGCAAGTGAAACATGGACTATAAATAGTTCAGACAGGAAGAGAATAGAAGCTTTCGAAATGTGGTGCTACAGAAGAATGCTGAAGATTATATGGGTAGATCACATAACTAATAAGGAGGTATTGAAAAGGATTGGGTAGAAGAGAAGTTTGTGGCACAACTTGAATAGAAGAAGGGATCAGTTGCTAGGGCATGTTCTGAGGCATCAAGGGATCACCAGTTTAGTATTGGAGGGCAGTGTGGAGGGTAAAAATCATGGAGGGAGACCAAGAGATGAATACACTAAGCAGATTCAGAAGGACATAGGTTGCAGTAGGTACTGGGAGATGAAGAAGCTTGCACAGGATAGAGCATGGAGAGCTGCGTCAAACCAGTCTCAGGACTGAAGACCACAACAACATTTAAGAATGGTTGAGGATATTTGAAAAGTTAAAATTCTGAGTCAGTCACAATCTGGATTCTGGATGGGTCTCTCCACACAACATGCCATTTACCATTTCACTGGACATGTATTACAATATACGAATAACAACATTTCACCTATTGGGATTTTTTTGTGATCTGCCTTCACAGTGCAAATCACAGCATTCTTTTGGTGAAACAAACTTTGTAGCTTGCGAGGCATCTCACGCAGTTCCCATTATGTGCCTTCTTCTGAATTTGGTTCAATTCAGAGACTACCCCTGTTCTGGCTATATACGGGGTGAACCCAAACTCCATTAAAAAAATTTCGAGGTTGTTCAGGAATATTTTCTAAGTACTTTTGTACAAGGGACATGTGGTCTATAGTGACTCATTACAGAGCTAAAACATATTATGATTTCTCCTGCTGCCGCAATTAACTTTCTTTCTGTGAAAATACCTTCAAAACGGTGAAAAATCTGTAATATGCAATCATTCTATGACAGAAGGCTACAGCTTCTCATAGGCATCTATGTACAGATACAAAATACAGTGATGTGGTTGCCATTGCTGCACAGCATTCAGTGAACCCATAAGCAAGGTGTATATCGGCCAGTGTTCATTATTCAACCTATCCAAACTGTTGTGTAGCACTGTTAACACACAAAAGACCCTAGGAAACAGCGGGAGAGGGGAGGGGGGAGGGGGGAGGGGGGAGGGGGGAGGGGGGAGGGGGAGGGGGAGGGGGGAGGGGGGAGGGGGGAGGGGGGAGTTGGGAGAGGGGAGAGAATTACAAGCAGTCCGTAATGCAAGCTTGAGGCCCAAGAGTGAAATGGTGTGGGCATTACTGTTGTGAACTGCAAATATGGTAAGTGAATGGAACAATTTTGCTAACAAACAAAACACACAGTGCATACTATCAGCACTTGCACTCTTATGCACATATTTTCAGTGCAATACAGGTGCCAAAATAAACTGCGGGGAGGGCAGGGTGGTGGTGGGGGGGTGAGATATCAAATTAAGGGGACCACACCATGGTTCAGGTTGAAAAAAAAAATCTGATTTTCGGTTTTCATCATATTTTGATAGAATAAGGTTTTTATTTAAGTACTCCGAAAAGGATTTTGCTGAAAAAAATTTTTTCGTGCATTTAAAGAGCACTTTCCTACCTCGTGTGTTTATGTGCCGTGTCCACTTTTCTGCTGTTTGTAAACAACACACTTTCAAACACACGGTTAGTTTTGTTCAAGTGTGATTGCAAATAGTTGTTATAGAGAGCTTGCAGGTATACTATGAGCAGGCAATTAGGAGAAATAAAGAAAATCTGGAAGCAATGAAGAGAGATGCTTGGGCCATATTCTTCCGTAAGTCCTCTACTGATGATAAGCCATGTCATGGATTGTGTCCATCAGGAGAAAATTCGTGGTGCAAATAGAATAGGTCTCAGGCAATTGGAGAATCTTATTCTCACCAGCATTCTCTTCCTGCTGCCATTAAACCTATTTTCAGAGACTTAGCTCATCCTGACCTTCTAAGGAAATGTCTACGTGGGCAGACACAGAACCGAAAAAAATGTTTCAACAGCATAATTTTGAACCACCTTCCTAAAACTGTATTTGTTGGCATGCATACAAGGAAACTAGGAGCTCATGATGCTGTTATTACATTCAACTGTGGTAATATTGGAAAGTGTTGGTTACTGAAAAAGCGGGGAATTAATCCTGGTGAAAATATGATCACTGAGCTGCAACATTGCGATAAAATGAAGATAGCTAATGCAGACAGGTCTGCATCTAATATGGCCAAGAAAGCAAGACAAACATCCAAGAAGGTGAAAAAGAAACTGGAAGACCTGTTAGAGGCCAAAGAAGGGCCATCATGTGCAGCAGGACAGTTTTAATTAACTGTAAGTAACAAATTTCAAAAGTTTTTTCTTCAAAGTCAATTTCCCACAAACTAAAATTTTCAGTACATATGCCCCATTATATCAGAAATGAATGAAATTTTCAGAGACTCTGCATAACATAAAAAGCCACCTCTGGTACTACATTCATTAATATTCCCCCATTAGGAAGTTCACAAAAAAAATATTTTCTGCAGAAAATGTTTTTGTTAATAAATTTAAAAAAGTATTTCTTAAAAACTATACAATGGATAAAGTAGATTCTAGTACAGTTGACTCTTATTAGCATCATGTAACATACAGCAAAAATGTTAAGGTCCTGCATCAAATATTTTTTTTCAGAAATGAGTCAAATACTTGCCTAAATTAACATGGGTTAGATACGCAGGCTGTGGTCACCTTAAATGCAATTACTCTGTAAAGAATGAAGGAAGATCATGGGTCTCCTTCACCAAAATACTCAGAAAATATCCCTGAACGATCTCATAATTCTTTCCAGTGGAGGTTGAATTTACCCTCCCATCTTACACTGATAAAGCAAAAATAATGCACTTCACTGACGATACAAGCATCATAATCAAATCCAACAGAGCTGCAACAACAGATGGGATAGTAAACAAAGTATTCAAAATAATAATAATAAATATTTGCATTTGCACACTTCTGTATCATGCAATGTACAACAGGTGGCAGATTGGTTTTTAGCTTTCCTTTGTGCCCCTAGTATGAGTGTCCTTCAATAAATAATAGCCCATCATCTTTTTCTCAGAATATAGCTATTTTTGAAGGTAAGAATTTGGTGATATCTGTCAACATTTCTTTTACATGTACTATTTTCTATTTTTCTACATAGTCTCCATCATCTTCTATGGTCTTATGCCAGTGTTCTGTAAGAGCATGTATTCCCTAAAGGTTGAAGCAATTCCCCTGTGTTTGTAGCCACATTTCCACTGCATGAATTATGCTTTCATCAACTTCAAAGTGTGTTCCATGTAAGGGATTCTTAAATGGCCTGAACAGATGGAATATAATGGTAGCCATGTGATTCACAATGTCAGGAGCAGTGGCTGTAACAGGATGCGATCTTAGTTTCAGCACTTACAGACACTGACTCTCTTTACCTATCGCCTAGCTGTCCTATCAACTGCACCTTTACCATACATTGCACATAACTGGTTGTGGATGTTTCTGCAAACCTAGATTTCAACCACAGCATGTTTCTTCTATCATAATGGACTACCCCAGTGGGGGAGTGCAACAATCTGGTTTCTCATGACTACAGTGAGTGGCCGAAAAAAAAAAAAAAAACTGAGTGGACGATGGCTCAGCATACACAGACTTGAAAGGACAACTGAGAGGAAGCCAAACATGTAGCCAAAAGAATCACCAAGAGCATATGAACAAAACTTGAATAGCAAACAAACAAAATTACCTAAAACAAATGTGTCACCATAAGTGAATAGTAATGTCAGCATCTTCAAAGCTTCAGACACACAAGCACAACTGATAAAGGAATGCAAGCTCTTTTTGCTCCTAGCAACTATGAAACCCTAAAACTCTAGACAGCCAATGCTGGTGGATTCAACAACTGAATCCAGTAATTATACTAAATCACTTCCTCTTTAATAGGTGCTTAAGGTCAGAAATGACACATCCTGTGCTTTGCATGCTGAGGCAAGGGGGAGCATTGTGTGAGTAGGCCTGCCAGTGACTCCCATGGGCACCTCAATTTCATGTGTTTCCATCCCCACGGCATCTTGTTCGTTCACTGCCTGTTCCACAGGATGATGCAATTGCAGCTGAGACATTGAGACTGTCGCTGAGGACAATGTTGGAGGAAGTGAATCAATCTACATGAGTTGCCAGCCCTGTACCAGTTCAGTCATCTGCTGCTTCTGATAATAATGATGTGAGCACAGGCTGGAACAGCACTGTGGCCAAGTCCACAGTGCGAACCTAGAACCACCAGTAGCATGCATGGATGGCCAGAAAATGTGGTCGTTAAAAACAGTGAGATTGGAAGTGCCATGCACTGGCTTGAGCAGTGGGGATGGCTCCTGCATTTGTCATGGCCACAACTGATTTTGGTGATGAAATAGGTGTTCCTGCCCAGGCGTGACGAGTTACATTTGACACCCCTTGCGCCTAAGAACGATGCCTGGTGTACACCCTGACTTCCAGATGATCATGCAAGCCCAAACAGTGGCACCTTGCTGTTAGTAGAGTACACAAACAGGGCTTGTGATATACAGAGCAGGGCACAAGGGATCCAAGAGCTTTCGCAGCCTGCCCTCGTGCAGTACCTCAGCCAGGCTTTGTCCACTGACCATGGTGGACCAATAGGTTGTAAGACATGCTGTTAAGGGCTCAGCAATGGGCACTAACATCAGTCCCTTCCTCATTTATACCTTGAAGGTTCTGACCATCCACTCCACCTCTGAGTTCGACACTGAGTGGAAACAGGTGATCGTCAGGTGCTGCATTCCATTGCACTGGCAGGATGTCTTAAATTCTGCCGAAACAAACTGAAGTCTGTTGTCTGATACTATGGTGTGGGGGGCGCTCTCAAAAGTGAAAATGGTAGCAAATGCTCTGATCACAGTGTGTGCACTCTCAGAAGAGATGCGTGCCACATACGGAAAATTAGAGAGCACATCCACCACCAGCAACCACACTGTACCCTAAAAAGAACTGGAGAAGTTGATGCACACCCTCTCCCAAAGGTGTTCAGACTGGGGCAATGGGGAAAAACTTTTGATTGGGAATGCTTGGTTCAAGTACAGGCCTGATACGTATGCACTACATGGTCTGTGCCACCTGTCCTGGCCCAATAAACGTGGTGCCACGCTAAAGCTTTTATCTTATGTTTCGCTGGAAAATAAATAATTTGATAACAATGTTCTGATCCTTTTAGGAGGCACTCTGGCCAACCAATCTGCACCACTGACATAGCTCTACAGGCAAGGGGTCGTGGCTGGTAGTCAATGCTACTTCACCAGCAGTGATCAGGATATCTCACAAGGTGCGGCACACAGTCACGTTTAGGGCAAAAGACACTGCTTCTGGATGGTCAAACTCAACATGATAATGCACTGGCACTTGCTTGCCCTGCAATGGGCTGAAAAATAGTGTCATTGTAGTAATTGTAAAAAAGAGTGTCATAACAGTAATTGCTCAAGAACAGCGCCCAAGGTTGCAAACACTGCACCATTCTGTCTGGAAGGTGACAACAGGGATCAAAAAGGGAAATGAGGGGTATGCGGTAAGTAAGTAAGTAACAGGAACTTATTCTCATATATTAAAACGAGGAATGTTTTTAATGCTATATAGAGTGGCCAATGCCACTGCCACCTCAATTTGTGAATAATTTTGCTGTGCTTGCAAAAGCATCTTAAATGCCAAAGCAATTCAGTGCTCCGTACCATCAGCATCCTTATGCGAGAGAACGGCCCCAGCCCCGCATTGCAATGTGTCAGTTGCTTGCCTGATGGGAACTTCACTTCAACGCAGGGTCGACTTCCGGTATGTTTTCAACAGTGAGAATGGTTCAAGTACACGGGAGACCAAATGAAGAGAACTTCTTTCTACCTCAAATGGCTTAACGAATGTCAGGTGAGGTGAGCTGCCTGGGGCATGTATTCTGCTTAGTAGTTCACTTTCCCCAGAAATGACTGTAATTCATTAAGTTTTTTGGGGCTGGCAGCTTCTTGATTGAATCAACCGGCTCTGCCATTGGTGTAATTCCTTCGCTGCATAAGATATGCCACACACAATGCACAGATGATTCAGAGAACTTGCATTTCTCTACCTCACACTGCTGAGATATAGTATTTGTAAGTTTTGAATGTGCTTTTCTCTAGCAGTACCCATTACCCAAATTTCACCCAAATAGATTATGTATCTTGTAGTCTTACTGAATAGAATGGATAAAGTTATGGGTGAAGAATATAATATGAGAATTAATAAAACAAAAACATAAGTAATGGCATGCGACAAAGAAGATCCAGTGAAAGTCCAAGTGCATCTAGGCAATGAACTGCTTGAACAAGTTGATAAATTTACTTATCTGGGCAGTAATATTACCAGGGATGGAAGGAGCAAGGCAGAAGTGAGAAGTAGAATAGCTCAAGCAAAGGCTGCCTTTAACAAGAAGAAAAACATAGTAACATCTAAGAGCATCAGCCTTGAAATCAGGAAAAGATTTTTGAAATCATATGTGTGGAGTGTGGCATGCTATGGATGTGAAACATGGACTCTCGGGACAGAGGAAGACCAGAAGCTAAATTCTTTTGAAGTGTGGTGCTATAGACGCATGCTCAAAATAAAATGGATCGACAAGGTCACAAACGAAGTGGTTCTGGAAAGAGCAGGTGGGAAGAGAAGCTTCTGGAGTTTCATTGTTAAAAGAAGAGTGCAATTTACAGGCCATCCATTAAGACATAAAGGACTCCCGAACACAATCATAGAGGGATATGTCGAGGGAAAAAGACCAAGAGGAAGACCACGACTGAGGTACATGGATCAAATCGTGAAAGATTTGGGATGTAACACCTACAAAGAAATGAAGAGAAAAGCTGAAAGACGCACAGAATGGAGACAAGCTGCCATTGTAGCTATTGCAAACCAATCCTTGGATTGACCGCTACAGAAGAAGAAGATTATGCACTTCAGAATTTCAAGGGTTAGTTGCAGAGAAAGAAAACTGGCGTTCTACGGATCAGAGCGTGGAATGTCAGATCCCTTAATCGGGCAGGTAGGTTAGAAAATTTAAAAAGGGAAATCGATAGGTTAAAGTTAGATATAGTGGGAATTAGTGAAGTTCGGTGGCAGGAGGAACAAGACTTTTGGTCAGGTGAATACAGGGTTATAAATACAAAATCAAATAGGGGTAAAGCAGGTGTAGGTTTAATAATGAATAAAAAAAAATAGGAGTACGGGTAAGCTACTACAAACAGCATAGTGAACGCATTATTGTGGCCAAGATAGACACGAAGCCCACGCCTACTACAGTAGTACAAGTTTATATGCCAACCAACTCTGCAGATGCCGACGAAATTGATGAAATGTATGATGAGATAAAAGAAATTATTCAGGTAGTGAAGGGAGACGAAAATTTAATAGTCATGGGTGACTGGAATTCCTCAATAGGAAAAGGGAGAGAAGGAAACATAGTAGGTGAATATGGATTGGGGCTAAGAAATGAAAGAGGAAGCCGCCTGGTAGAATTTTGCACAGAGCATAACTTAATCATAGCCAACATTTGGTTCAAGAATCATGAAAGAAGGTTGTATACATGGAAGAACCCTGGAGATAGTAAAAGGTATCAGATAGATTATATAATGGTAAGACAGAGATTTAGGAACCAGGTTTTAGATTGTAAGACATTTCCAGGGGCATATGTGGACTCTGACCACAATCTATTGGTTATGAACTGTAGATTAAAACTGAAGAAACTGCAAAAAGGTGGGAATTTAAGGAGATGGGACCTGGATAAAGTGACTAAACCAGAGGTTGTACAGAGTTTCAGGGAGAGCATAAGGGAACAATTGACAGGACTGGGGGAAAGAAATACAGTAGAAGAAGAATGGGTAGCTTTGAGGGATGAAATAGTGAAGGCAGCAGAGGATCAAATAGGTAAAAAGACGAGGGCTAATAGAAATCCTTGGGTAACAGAAGATATATTGAATTTAATTGATGAAAGGAGAAAATATAAAAATGCAGTAAATGAAGCAGGCAAAAAGGAATACCAACGTCTCAAAAATGAGATCGACAGGAAGTGCAAAATGGCTAAGCAAGGATGGCTAGAGGACAAATGTAAGGATGCAGAGGCTTATCTCACTAGGGGTAAGATAGATACTGCTTACAGGAAAATTAAAGAGACCTTTGGAGAAAGGAGAACCACTTGCATGAATATCAAGAGCTTTGATGGAAACTCAATTCTAAGCAAAGAAGGGAAAGCAGAAAGGTGGAAGGAGTATATAGAGGGTCTATACAAGGGCGACTTACTTGAGGACAATATTATGGAAATGGAAGACGAGGTAGATGAAGATGAAATGGGAGATATGATACTGCGTGAAGAGTTTGACAGAGCACTGAAAGACCTGAATTGAAACAAGGCCCCCGGAGTAGACAACATTCCATCAGAACTACTGACAGCCTTGGGAGAGCCAGTCCTGACAAAACTCTACCATCTGGTCAGCAAGATGTATGAGACAGGCAAAATACCCCCAGACTTCAAGAAGAAGATAATAATTCCAATCCCAAAGAAAGCAGGTGTTGACAGATGTGAAAATTACCAAACTATCAGTTTAATAAGCCACAGCTGCAAAATACTAACGTGAATTCTTTGCAGACGAATGGAAAAACTGATAGAAACCAACCTCGGGGAAGATCAGCTTGGATTCTGTAGAAATGTTGGAACACGTGAGGCAATACTGACCCTACGACTTATCTTAGAAGAAAGATTAAGGAAAGACAAACCGACGTTTCTAGCATTTGTAGACTTGGAGAAAGCTTTTGACAATGTTGATTGGAATACTCTCTTTCAAATTCTGAAGGTGGCAGGGGTAAAATACAGGGAGCAAAAGGCTATTTACAATTTGTACAGAAACCAGATGACAGTTATAAGAGTTTAGGGACATGAAAGGGGAGCAGTGGTTGGGAAGGGATTGAGACAGGCTTGTAGCCTTTCCCTGATGTTATTCAATCTGTATATTGAGCAAGCAATAAAGGAAACAAAAGAAAAGTTCGGAGTAGGTATTAAAATCCACGGAGAAGAAATAAAAACTTTGAGGTTCGCCGATGACATTGTAATTCTGTCAGAGACAGCAAAGGACTTGGAAGAGCAGTTGAACGGAATGGACAGTGTCTTGAAAGGAGGATATAAGATGAACATCAACAAAAGCAAAACGAGGATAATGGAACGTAGTCGAATTAAGTCGGGTGATGCTGAGGAAATGAGACACTTAAAGTAGTAAAGGAGTTTTGCTATTTGGGGAGCAAAATAACTGATGATGGTTGAAGTAGAGAGGATATAAAATGTAGCCTGGCAATGGCAAGGAAAGCGTTTCTGAAGAAGAAAAAATTGTTATCATCGAGTATAGATTTGAATGTCAGGAAGTCGTTTCTGAAAGTATTTGTATGGAGTGTAGCCATGTATGGAAGTGAAACGTGGACAATAAATAGTTTAGACAAGAGAATAGAAGCTTTCAAAATGTGGTGCTACATAAGAATGCTGAAGATTAGATGGGTAGATTACATAACTAATGAGGAGGTATTGAATAGAATTGGGGAGAAGAGGAGCTTGTGGCACAACTTGACTAGAAGAAGGGATCGGTTGGTAGGACATGTTCCGAGACATCGAGGGATCACCAATTCAGTATTGGAGGTCAGCGCAGAGGGTAAAAATCGTAGAGGGAGACCAAGAGATGAATACACTAAGCAGATTCAGAAGGACATAGGCTGCAGTAGGTACTGGGAAATGAAGAAGCTTGCACAGGATAGAGTAGCATGGAGAGCTGCATCAAACCAGTCTCAGGACTGAAGACCACAACAACAACAACAACAACAACAACAGTTGCACTGCATAGCTTCGGAAAGAGCTTGGTGCTGAAGTGACTCCAAAAGGCAACTTCTTGTATTCATACATTCTGTAAATCTTATTTAGTACCAGGATTTTATGCTTGTCCACACAAAGAAGTAACTTCAAGTATGCATCCTTCAAATCAGTTTTTGAAAATCACTGCCCCCATGCTAACTTCGTTAAAAGTTTCTCTGGCCAAGAAACTGCATAAATGTTGATCTCACTTTACGCATCGTTTGTGACCTTAAAATCACTGCAAATTCTGACGGACCCATTTGTGCTCTTCACAATGACCGTGAGAGTCACCCACTGACAAAGTGACACTGGCACAATGAGCTTCAAGTCCAGTAACGTCTCTAACTTGATGTATACCACATCACACATTGCGAATGTAACTGGCCATGAACAATGGAACTTAGGCTCAGCATACAGCTGGAGTAAAAGTGACACTTCAAACTCTTTGGCCCAACTCAATGTTGCCTGGAATAACTGATTATAGCTTTAATAATTCTAGATCCTGGAATGGTACTGAGCTGAAAACCAGGTTCACTTCATCCAATAGTTGGAAACTAAGCATGGCAAATGCATTTAACCCAAAAATATTTACATCCAACTGTGAACTTATGACTAGTTACGAGATTTGCTCTTCCAAGTTCTTGTATTTTGCCCATACAGTAATTTTCTCTCGCAAAGAAATCTTTCGTTGTCTATATGAAATTATGTGCCACTGCCACGGCTGCAGATAGGGTTGTCCAAACACTGATGGGTTCCCTGGTTAATTGGAGTAACTACAGCTCCCCTACTCACCTGAAATTGGGTTGTAATACCATTGATATCCAACTCAATCAGGAGTTTATTAGGCAGTTGGCTGGGTTCTGTGCAGACTGGAGTGAAAGCAAACACTGACTCTTGGTTAACTTCTACTGCTCACTGTGTATTAATGAATACTGGTGCAGCAGCCTGCAGTGCTGTTTTCCTGCCCAGTCACACTGCTGCTAAGTGCGGTCACATGTGACATGTAACGTGTCAAAAATGTGGGCGCTGATGACTCTCATGGTGTGTCCAATAGTCCGAAGAAAACTTAAGCACCAATTGGGTGAATACGACAATGAGGGGCAACTTTACTTATCACCTAAAGAATGTGATCTACATTAAGATGCGTGGCTAGGTATTGTCTGTTTACTAAGTCCACTGCAATCTATGTGGGAGCAAGAAGTGTTTCCTTATGCAGGACTCGTAACCTGAGCGTCATCAAGGGACTAAGTTGCCGGCATGTGGCAGAAGGCTGAGCTATTTGCTAACTATCCAAAAACACATTTTGAGCTGACATAATTATAATTAATGTATTTTATATAATGATGCAGTGCAACACACAGAATAATTTTAATCATCATAATCATCACATTTTGAGCTGATGCTGACACCTCAAATGTATTGGTATTATTTGTGATTGTGCTTAATTTGGGGTCTGATGATTCCATAGCTTTAGACTGGACCTTCTCACCCATCACTAATCTAACAACTATGCCTCCGACTGAAGAATCAGCTTACAAGACTCCACAATTCATACATTCACAATTCCAGTTACAGGTGAGGCTTTGCAAATATGCTATCCAGGACATACATGACTGATCACTATGCTTCCCATATACGTTAAACTGGAACTGTGCTGCAACAATATGAGTTTGATGGCAGAACTGTTCACTCAGCAGATCACACAGTTCAGTAAATTCCAATGCTTCAGGGCCCACGCATGGACACAGCGTTTGAAAAGTTTCATAAAAGCTGCTGCTGCTACTACCGCTAAATAACAGAGTGCTCTAGACTACAGGACCTAATATGTCTTTTATCTTTCAATGCAGAATAAATCTATGCAAGTAGTTTCTCCCAAGTCTCTAATGTTGTCAAACACAGGAAATAGCAGGGGTGGTGAGCAAAGGTGGCTCGACCAGCAGACTGCATGCCCACAGTTCGTACAAAATTCACAGTCTGCTTGATCAGCTCCTGCATCTGCACCCTCCTGTAGTAGTTATTGCAGATGTACCTGTTCCTCCTGTTGCTCCTGCAGCTTTATCTGATGCTGTCAAAGCTCCAGAAACTGTTGATCCACTGTTCTGAGCTATTTTGCTTCATCGTCAAATTTGTAATGCACTACCCCAGTGGGGGAGCGCCACAACGTGGTTTCTCCGGAACATGGTAAGTAGCCAAAGAAGACTGAGTAGATGGTGGCTAACTGTACATAAATCTGAAAGGAGAATTGAAAGGAAATCAAATGTGAAGCCAAAACCTGAATAGCAAACTGACAAAAAGACCAAGAACAAGCATCTCTCAGTGAGTGAACAGTAATGTCAGCAACCAGAAAGCTTCAGATACATAAACATAAGTGGATGAGGAAAGTGCGCTCACTTTCCTCATTGCCTATGCTGCCAAGAAGTCTGTCCAGGTAACACAATATCCCCATTGCCCGTGGTGGAGACATGAAATCATACAACTGTGAATGGCCAATGCTGTGTGTTCATTTTGTAATCCATGTAAAAATCTGGTGACAATACTAGATCTCCCCCTTTAATAGGTTGTAATGGCTGAATCATGAAAGGTTGCCAGACAAAAGAGAAAAATTATGTAAGTATGAATATTAGCTATAAGACTAGCAACTTGGGTAGAGACATACAGTGCAAGCTGCTTTTGTTTGCCCATTAAAAGGTCTCACACATTGGGAAACTGCGGGTTTCACAATCACTGATCAGAAGTTGGTGATAAAAAGCAGCAGTCACATCCCATCTACAAGCAAACAGCCCCAGACACAAAGTAGAGTTCGAGAGTTCCAGTGAATGACAGCAGCCTTGAATGGACTGGCCTACAGCAGATACTATTTAAGTGAGCAGTCAGACTCCATTAACTTTGTGCACTAAGAAAGACTTGTAAACGTTGCCTGTATATACCTCTGGGCTACAGTTATTCATTTCCATTGTGCATCTGTCTACATGTACCTATGTCTGTATGTCACTTACATTGTTATGTGTACTTGAACTGATGGTTCGATTAAAGCAACAGAACCTGGCACTCTCATAGTTCAGGGTCTGTAGCACCATACATTGCCGAGTACGCCTGAATCTTAAAGTTATATGCCACAGAACCCTTTGTTCTGGTAAGTGATTGGAGAATCTAGTAAGCCTCAACTGTGCAACTGTGTACAGCTTCTGTTCATTCATTGCAAACACATGAAGAAGCAATAAAAATCAGACCAGTAAGTGAACCCTACCAACACTACCACCACCATATCTATCTCCTTCAGCCTGACATCCATGTCTTTCTGTACTGTTTCCAATCACAAAGACTTGAAAAATCTCAGCTTGACCCCACTGCTGTTTCATTCCTGTACAAAGCTGCTTGATTAACAAGAAGCAGATGAACTCAAAATCCTGCATCATCTCTTACCCGAGAGGAGCCTCTAAAGTAAGTATGTTGGGGCCTGTTTCATTAATAATTGCAGTGGTTTGAGGTTCAGACCTTTTTCTTTCAGAATAGGGTTAGATATGACCTGGCCTGTGCTTCACCTGCCAGGAGAAGGAAAAAACATCAATTTTGAAACTTCTAGAAACATGTTTTGCTATTTATATTAGTGGTTAAGTAAAATAAAAAAAACCTCACTTTCACTCTCAGAATGGGCTCTTTATCACTTGCCAAACCAGTTGTTCAAAGTCTTCTCGGGTTTCACTGCCAGGCCAACTGATCAGTCATGAATTTTCTGCCTCAACATTTTTCTGTCTGGTATATCAAGTTGTATTACATCAACTTCCTTCTTGTCTTCTTTCACTGCAGCAAGCCATTTGATTGTTTAAATTTTTGCTTTGCTGTGAATTCCATAGAATTCCACAACCAGTCTAGTTGGCTCTACTTTTTTTTTTTTAATATGCCCACAGAATTCTTCTATTTGCTCTTAATTTGTTTGTTCCTTCTTCAATATAGTTCGGTTCCAAAATTTTCATGAACACTTTTTGTTCTCTCTTTTGGATTTCTTCAGTGTCCTTTTTCTGTTTAAAATGAGTGTTTCAGCTCTGTAAGGACACACTGTTTTTATAACTGTCTTGTAGTATCTCAGTCTGGTGTATTTTAAACTGCATTTTTTGTCATAGAAGGATTTTGTAAGCTTGATGGCTGTTTTCATTTTGTAAGAACAAATTTCACAACCAGTCTTTTCCAGGTCAGTTTCCTGAATGATTTCATCTAATTATTTGAATTGAGGAATTATCTCAACTTTCCTGTATTTAGCTTTTAGAATTTTGGGTGTCAAGTAGTTTCTAGACGCGATTTTTTTTTTTCCAAATGATACTTACAGCCCTGCTCCTCCTGCTATTCCTTTAAGAACTTCTTTTTGTTTTTGGTTCTGTTTGAATGTCATGATATATAAATGTCGTGATATAGAAATGTCGGGTTGTCTGCAAAAACAAAGCAGTCTACCCTAACATTGGTTCTTCCAAACTTGACTGGTTCATCAATTTTAAGCTCTGATTTTAGTTCCCACCACTCTCGGCCTAGTTTTTCCGAGAGAGATTTGAAAAGTACTGGAGAGAGTCCATCACCTTGTCCCCCTCCAATTTTAATTTCAAAATGTTCCAACATATTTCCCCTGAATTTTACCTCAGATTTTGTACTATTTGCTGTTTCACTAATAACTGTAGTGGTTTGAGGTTCAGACCTTTTTCTTTCAGAATTTGGAAGAGACTTAATGTTCACTATCCTTCAATTATTATTTATTCTCTCTGGCTCCCTTTTTATATAGTGGATATATCAATTCAGTTTTCCAGTCTTATGGAATGTTCTCTGTTTGCCAAATGTTCTGCATGATCATTGTAGTTTCTTTTAAGTTTTTTGGGCCAGCTAATTTCAGTAGTATTGTAATAATACCATCTTCACCAGACACTTTGTAATTATTAACCTTTCTATCCAGAAGTTTCCTCTTCATTTGGTGCTTGTTAAAGTGGACTAGATTTTAGGTGAGTCTCTGGTGGAAATCTCTCAGTGATCCCAGGGCAATTTAGAAATTTCATTTCAAATCTCTGCAAAGTTCTCTGCTCTTTTCTTGGTTGTTAAGTGCCAGTTACCCTTATTCATTGTTAAAAGAAGAGATTCTGCTGAGGCTAGTACCTATTTAGCTTTGCTTTAAAAGTTCTATAGAAGTCTTCAGTTTTACAGTGTATTGTCATTACATTCATATAATTAATTTTGTAGTCTCTTTTCTAGTTACCAGAATGTGATAGGAATTTTCTCATTTGTTAACACTCCATGTTTTGAATGCCTAGTGTTGAGTTTTACTGCCTTTTCACAATCTCCATTCCGCCAAGGATGTTTTTTCTGCCTTTGTCAAACAATTTAGTTTTGGGCGATTTTGCTAAGCTTCTATTTAAATTTTATTTATTTCATCATCTTTTGGCATGCATCTAGGACAGCTTCTGGCTGATAGCGCCATCTTCAAGGTAGATCCGTGACAGATTTAAATCCACTCAATATAATGCTGTGGCATAAAAGCAAGTGCCTCACAGATAACACTTATGGCAACAAGCACGTCAGTCACAGATAACATTGTGTGTCTAAGAACAAAATATAGTTAGCACAGTGCTTACAAATTGTGTGGTTAATTACTGAAATGGGTGGTATGTGTTGGAATTCCTCTGAATACACAGATGCGAAATGAGCGGTTTCCATGATATGTTGAGCTGGAAACTCTTGTCTTGGACAAGCAGGTTGTCCACTAATTGTATTTCCACAACTTCCTTGACCACTGAATCCCAACAGGATGAGGTTGTGTTCAGTATCGTGACTTCCCGTATTCCATGGCATGGCCAGTGTAAGTATACCAGATGTAGAAGTATGAAACCGGAATTTGGATGCAATATTTACACATCCGTTGTTTGTAACTGATAAACAATATTTTATTCAAAATAATCTCCATTGCTATTTATACATTTCTCCCACCTCTCCGGCAGGGTATGAATGCCACGCCAAAGACACAGTTTTTCTTTTGAAGCAAACCAGTCAGAGAACCACTTTCGTACATTTTCTACATCTACATCTATGTGATTACTCTGCTATTCACAATTAAGTGCCTGGCAGAGGGCTCAATGAACCACCTTCAAGCTGTCTCTCTAGCGTTCCACTCTCGAATGGTGTGTGGAAAAACGAACACTTACATTTTTTTGTGCAAGGCCTGATGTGTCTCATTTTATCATGATGATCATTTCACCCTACGTAGGTGGGTGCTAATAGAATGTTTTCGCAGTCAGAGGAGAAAACTGGTGATTGAAATTTAACGAGAAGATCCCGTCACAATGAAAAATTCCTTTGTTTTAATGATTGCCACTCCAGTTCATGTATTATGTCTGTGGCACTATCACCCCTATTTCGGTATAATACATAACGAGCTGCCCTTCTTTGAACTTTTTCAATATCATCCGTCAGTCCCACCTGATACAGATCCCACACAGCGCAGCAATACTTCAGAATACGGTAGACAAGTGTAGTGTAAGCAGTCTCTTTGGTAGATCTGTTGCAACTTCTAAGTGTTCTGCCAATGAATCACAGTCTTTGGTTTGCTCTACCCATAACATTATCTATGTGATTGTTCCAATTTAGGTTATTTGTAATTGTAAACCTTAAGTATTTAGTTGAATTTACAGCCCTCAGATTTTTGTGACTTTTAGCGTAATCAAAATTTAGCAGATTTCTTTTAGTACTCATGTGAATAACTTCACACTTTTCTTTATTCAGGGTCAATTGCCACTTTTTGCACCACACAGATATCTTATCTATATCATTTTGCAATTCGTTTTGGTCATCTGATGACTGTATAAGACGGTAAACGACAGCATCATCTGCAAATAATCTAAGAGGGCTACTCAGATTGTGTCCTACATCGTTAATACAGATCAGGAACAACAGATGGCCTATAACACTTCCTTGGGGACCGTTGGATATTATTTCTGTTTCACTCAATGAACTTCTGTCTATTACTACGAACTGTGACCTCTCTGAGAGGAAATCACGAATCCAGTCGCACGACTGACGCGATATTCTATAGGCACACAGTTTGGTTTGAATACGTTTGTGAGGAATGGTGTCAAAAGCCTTCTGAAAATCTAAAAATATGGAGTCAATTTGACATCCCCTGTCAATAGCACTCATTACTTCACGAGTATAAAGAGCTAGTTGTGTTCTGCAAGAATGATATTTTCTGAACCCGTGCTCAGTGTGTGTCAGTAAATAATTTTCTTCAAGGTACTTCATAATGTTGGAAATACAGTATATGTTCCAAAACCCTACTGCAAATCACCGAGCGAGGTGGTGCAGTGGTTAGCACACTGGACCGCATTCGGGAGGACGACGGTTCAATCCCGCATCTGGCCATCCTGATTTAGGTTTTCCGTGATTTCCCTAAATCGCTCCAGGCAAATGCTGGGATGGTTCCTCTGAAAGGGCACGGCTGACTTCCTTCCCTGTCCTTCCCTAATCCAATGAGACCGATGACCTCGCTGTTTGGTCTCTTCCCCCAAAAAACCAACCAACCAACTTACTGCAAATCGACATTAGTGATAAGGGCCTGTAATTCAGCGGATTACCCCTATTTCCCTTTTTGGGTATTGGTGTGACTTGAGCAACTTTCCAGTCTTTAGGTACGGAACTTTCTGTGAGCGAGCAGTTGTATATAATTGCTAAATATGGAGCTGTTGCATCTGCATACTCTGAAAGGAACCTGACTGGTATACCATCTGGACCATAATCCTTGCCTTTATTACATGATTTAAGCTGCTTTGCAACACCAAGCATATCGACTTTGTTACTCCGAGGATATCTACTTCTATGTTTCTCATCTTCGCAGTTATTCTTGATTGGAATTCGGGAATATTTACTTCATCTTCTTTGGTGAAGGAGTTTCAGAAAACCATGTTTAATAACTCTCTTTTGGTGGCACTGTCATCAGTAACTTCACCATTGTTATCGCGCAGTGAAGGTATTGATTGTGTCTTGCCACTGGTGTGCTTTATATATGACCAGAATCTCTTTGGGTTTTCTGCCAGATTTTGAGACAGAGTTTCGTTGTGGAAATTATTAGAAGCATCCTGCATTGAAGCACGTGCTATATTTTGAACTTCTGCAAAACTTTGTCAATCTTCGGAATTTTGCATTCTTTTAAATTTGGCATGTTTTTTTCGTTGCTTCTGCAACAGCGATCTGACCTGTTTTGTGTACCATGGGGGATCAGTACTATCACTTATTAATTTATGTGGTATATATCTCTCAATTGCCATTGATACTGCCTCTTTGGAATCATTCCACATCTTTAATATGAACTGAAGCATTGTTCAGTGAGAGTGTGACCCAGTGATGCAAATAGATGATAATCAGACGGAGCCAAGTCTGGAGAATAAACCGCATGCTCCAGAATTGCCCATCTGAATGCCTCAATCATTTCCCTGGCCCATTTTGCTGTGAGTGATGGGGCATTATCATGGAGCAGTATGACTGTGTTGCCTTTTTCCCTATTCCGGTTAGTTTTCACGAAATGCTAGATTTAAATCGATCATTTGCTGTTGGTAGTGAACAGTGTTAACAGTTCCACTAGGTTTCAGCAGCTCATAATAGATGACGCCCTTCTGATCCCACCAAACACACAGCATTCTCTTGTTTCCCAAGTGATTTGGTCGTGCAGTGGATGACAATGATTTGCCTGGATTCACGCATGACTTACGGCACTTATGATTCTCAGAATATATCCATTTTTCATCACTTGTTACTATTTGATGGAGAAATGACTTTTTGTGTCTGGCAGGTAGCATTTCCCAAGTGGTCTTTCAATTTACTTGCTGTCTTTCATTCAGTTCATGTAGAACCCATTTTCTTACTTTCTGCACCTTTACCATAGCTTACAACTGAACAGAAACAGCTTTCTGCATCACATTCAGTTGTTCCACAAGTTCCTGTTGAGTCTGAATATCATCTTCATCCAATAAAGCCTGCAATTCGTTGTCTTTGAACTTTTTCAGTAGTTTCCCATGCTTGTCGTTTCTTGTGTCAAAATTGGCACTTTTGAAGTTTTTGAACCACTCGAAATACTGTGTTTTCCCAAGTACATGTTCGCCGAAAGCTTCGAGAAGCATTCGATGTGATTCTGCAGCAGTTTTCTTCAAATGATAACAGAAAAACAATGCTGTCCGCAAATTGTAGTTCGTAGGCACAAAACTCGACATGTTTACAGGTTTGAAACAGATACCGATGTATGGAACTTGGGTTACTGTGCATTGAAATTAGTCATCAGCCGTTACAGAAAGCAGACGATGCTACAGACATGGTCTCATGGACCATACACTGACAGCTATCACCATCTATAGGGAAATTCCAGTTTCATACTTCTACTCCTGGTAATGTTCTGCCACTGCATGTTTGTTGGGCTGTAGATGGCGGGCGTATTACTCGTGTTTGATACACTGTTCTTATACAGTGTGTATGGTTTGTCCTATGTACCATTTACCACACTCACAAGGAATTTCATACACACTCCATATTGGTATAAGCATAGCATCTTTCACAAATCCCAGAAGAGTTGCCGCGGTGGTACGGAGATCTCATCAACCTTATGCTTCTTTATTATTCTGGCAATTTTGAAGAAACATTTCCCGCATGAAGTACATTTCTTTCTTCTTGCACTTCCTTTGGTTAGTCAGGTATTTTTTCTTGCAGAGCTCTCTTAATTTGAGGTTTAGTACAGCCATTTTTACTGAATAACTCTTCCCAGGGTACCAGTTCACCCTGTTTGCTGTCAGCATCAGACACTGCATGGCTTAGGGCCTACGTACTATGTTTTAAGTATGGTCATAGTTTACGAATGATGGCACCAGCTAGATGCCTACAAGTATGCATCAGTATGGGTGGGCTTACATTACATACTGTGCCCCTGAAATCCATTCTCTTTGTGTCAAGCTAATACATCTGAGATTGGTACACTGCCATTCATTTCATGTTCCATGATAAATCTGATATGCCCAAGGAACTCCAACAGTTTTACGTTGTCTTAGGGCCAAACTATGAATAGGTCATTGACGTATACCCAGAACAGTGTAGGTTTTAAAACTGCAGATTCGAGCAATTTTTTGTCAAAATCCTCCATAAATAACTTGGCTACCATGGGTGAGAGAGGGGTACCTGTGGGGGCACCATCAATATGCTCAAAATACTGGTTATCAAATAAACAGTGCAAAGAAGTTAGCACATGCTTAAATAATTTGGTTGTCTTCCTCAATCCTGCTGCTAATCACTGACAGTCAACAGTAGGTACTTTAGCAAGAAGGGAATATGAGGTGTGATTGGAAAGTTTTAAGAATCGGCTTGTAATTGCACAATGGTGGTACTTACATGCTACTGTGATACATCTCCTTCAAAATAGTCCCCTTCTGACTGAACACACCGACTCCAACGGTGTTTCCACTTCCGGAAACATTCCTGGAAATTTTTTTACCTGACGTGTGTTAAGGACGCTCTCAGTATTTGCCTGGATGTCTTCAATTGAGTAAAATTGCTTCCTTTTCAGTGAAAAGTCCACCGAGGCCAAATCAGGGGAATATGGCAGTTGTGGAAGCACAGGAGTTTTGAATTTGGTCACAAATTCAATGACGGAGAAGGCACGTTGAGCCGGAGTACTGTCATGGTGTAGCACCCAACTCCTGTCTTTCCACAATGCAGGCCTTTTCTTCTGCACCTTTTCACGCAAATGCTCAAGGACACATTTGTAGTATTACTGGTTAATTGTCTTTCCTCCAGGGGCAAATTCATGATGCACAATACTGGTAGAATTGAAAAAAATCACCAACATTGTCTTCACCTTTAACTGACTTTGCCATGCTTTTTTCAGTCGTGGTTAACCTGGAGTCTTCCACTGCGAAGACTGCAATTGGTTTTCAGGATGATATCCACATACCCACAATTCGTCACCTGTAATTACCCTATTTAACAAATCTGGGTCATTTTTAGTCCAATTAATCAGCTCTTGGCATGCTTCAAGACGGGATTGTCTATTGGTCACTTGACAACACTCTTGGAATGAATTTTGCAGACACTCGATGCATGTTCAGATCTTCAGTTAAAATTGACTGAACTGCATAGAAATTTAAATTAAGTTCATCGGCAATCTCCCTAATTGTAAGTCTACGATCAGAGCACACTAAGTCGTGAACTTTCACAACATTTTCATTCGTTTTTGAGGTGGAAGGACAGCCAAACCATGGATCATCTTCAAACGATTCACAGCCATTTTTAAATTTGTTGAAACATACAAAAACATTTGACTGGCTCATACAGTTATCTCCAAAAGATATTTTTAACAGTTCGTAAGTCTCCGAAGCTGATTTCCCAGTTTTAAAACAAAACTTCACACAAACTCGTTGCTCTGTTTTTACGTCCATTTTCATACAGACAGAATCTGGCAACAAGCCCTAACAGACCTGCACTCAACCAGCAGCTACAACAAACTGAATAAAGGAAATGCAGTTTCCTGTCACAGGGCGTTCAAGGATAAGGCAATGACTCACTCCTCACCCTCCATGTACCTTCCTGCCAAACCAGTAAGCAGTAATGGATCCATTCTTAAAACTTTCCAATCACACCTTGTATAATGTCAAAGCTAACAAGTAAATCAGAGCTGTTAAGTCTCTTAACCAACTAATAGAATCTGTTAAATTATAGACATCATGTTCTCATCTACCTACAAAAGGCTTTGACTTTTGAGGTTAAATATGTATGGTCAATCAATAACTAGGGTAATTACAGTAATCACTCCTGGTCTAGAAGTCAGTGCTTTTAGTATATGCTCCAAGAATGGTTTGTGATTTCCATTTTCTTCTGAGCCATTTATTTGTTTTTGTATTACTTTATGGACATTGGGAAGTTCATTTAATATGGGAGAAATGGAAGTGCGTCCCTTTTGTCTGTGGACAACCTCCTTGGGTAGACAGCTGGATTTAGGGAAGCAAAACAGTTTTTTCTATTAAGACAAGCAGTGGGGTCCTTGTCAATCTTACAATATATCATGTCCCCAAGTGAGTCGTTTATGTTTTCTATTTAGTCTTCTCCCAGCAGAAAAATTGTTGTGTTACCTTTGTCTGCAGGGAGAACTACTATCTGGAAATTCTTCCTAAGATTATAAAGTGAAGTTCTTGCAGACAAAGATAGGAACTCGTTTTTAATAGCATTTGTTGCATTTTATTAGTATCAAATTTAGTACTTACAAATAACTTCTTCTCTGATGGACCCCCAGCTTGCACAAGGTCATAATTTTTGAGGCTTCAAATTTTATTTTACCTATGTTAGTTAGCAGTCTATGTCAATATCTACTTCATATATAAAAACAAAGATGAGGTGACTTACCGAACGAAAGCGCTGGCAGGTCGATAGACACACAAACAAACACAAACATACACACAAAATTCAAGCTTTCGCAACAAACTGTTGCCTCAGATGTCTGCTTGTGTCTGTATGTGTGGATGGATATGTGCGTGTGTGCGAGTGTATACCTGTCCTTTTTTCCCCCTAAGGTAAGTCTTTCCGCTCCCGGGATTGGAATGACTCCTTACCCTCTCCCTTAAAACCCACTTCCTTTCGTCTTCCCCTCTCCTTCCCTCTTTCCTGATGAGGCAACAGTTTGTTGCGAAAGCTTGAATTTTGTGTGTATGTTTGTGTTTGTTTGTGTGTCTATCGACCTGCCAGCGCTTTCGTTCGGTAAGTCACCTCATCTTTGTTTTTATATATAATTTTTCCCACGTTGAATGTTTCCTTCTATTATATCAATATCTACTTCATTACATACTTGAACATTTAAAATCTCCTTGTGACGTAGGCACCAGATTGTGATATAGTCATTATGGAATTCACTATGTTATTGTTGCGGATTGCCATTTTTTTAAAGATTTTTTCTTAAAACGGATTGACATGATTTTTGAGACTGAAATTTCTACAAAATTCTAACAGTTTCTTTCTCTCTTTCCTTAGCTGTGCATTAAAACTACCTATGACAGTTTTCACATGAAATTTTAGAGGTTATATTTTATACCACTTCCCATGATTTATTTACTTTTTCTGGGTTTGTTTAAAGACAAGATGGCGCCCACTGAACAGTGTAATGACACATCACATGCGTACAAACATAGTAAAAACAACAGTTCATTGTGTAAACAGTGTAAAAAACGTGTTATGAAAGGAATCTTATGTGTAAAGTGCAACTATTGGCTTCATGAAAAGTGCGCTAAAGTGAACCTAAAATTCATAAGTGACAATCTGCCATGGTCTTGCTCTGACTGTTTGCAGTGTGAAACAGCCGAACTTGTAAGTACAATAAAGTCGAAAGATGAAATAATAAAATTGCTACAAAGTGATACTGGATCTCTGAAAAAGGAGATTAAATCTCTGAAAGATGCAAACGCAAAGTTGGCAAGTGAAACAGTTTCTTGTGTATGTAGAAATTCTTTGTCAAGTACAATACAAAACAAGGGATAATTCTCATGTGCAAATTTCAGTGAAAAAAGATGCAGAGGACTTACCGAGTGGAAAATCTGTAAACAAATACACTTGGAAAAAAGTTATGTACATGAAAAAGAACAAACTCGAAAATACCGGTATCTCATCAAAACAGGTTGACGAAAATGAATTTCTCGTTACTGGCGACTCCACACTGAAAAATGTGGTAATTCCGAACTGATATCGATGTTCGCCCTGGCTTTCAACCTCAACAACTTGCAAACCACTTTAAAAATATCAAAAAGCATGATTCTAAGTCCAGAAATAATAGTGGTCCTAAGACAAATTTCAAAGCTGTTATAATACATGCAGGGACAAATTCATTATGAAGTAACAGCCAGGAAGAAATAATAAATGAAACATGAAACATAATTCACTGTGCTAAAACTGTTTATGCAGGCTAAAGACTGGTAATCAGTGGAATTTTACAAAGAAGATCAGTGAGTAATACTCACATGAACAATTTAAACAGTGGCATTAGGGAACAGTGCAATGAACTTGGAGCAATTTTCGTTGACCCAAACAAATTCCTGAGTGACAAATGTCTGCATAGGGATGGTGTTCATTTAAATAGACTTGATTCAATGACTTTTAGTAAAATGCTAATTGATATTTGTAAAATAATTAAAAATAAGGGAAACTGATACTGTCTGTAGGGGGTGACAAATCAAAAATATCTTCTCTAAATAAAAATCGGAAAGTAATCGAAATGTAGAAGCTTCTCAAGGATTTTTGGAGCCTCACCAGGACACTGAACAGGACATGGCACAGAATATGACTAAAAAACTTTCTCATATTAACAAAACATTAACTGTGATGCAAGTGAGTTTATGTAGCATTAGGAATAAGCTGTTGGAACTGGAGCATTTCTGCACTGATAAGAAATTAGATGTTGTTTGTGTATCAGAGCACTGGCTGAGGAGTAATGAGGTAGATTACTTTATTCCTCAAGGATATGTTGCTGCAGATATAATGTGTCGGGAAGTGAAAAAAAAGGGGGGGGGGAGGCATTTTTGTTAAAGAGGGGACAATATTCAGAAAAATTGATATTAGCCCATACTGTTCTGAAATGGATGGGAATTCACCTGTGTAAATCTTGTGGATCATAACCTAATTATTGTAAGTCTCTACAGATCACCAAGTGGTGACGTGTGTTTTCTTTGAGAAATTTGGATTAATAATGGAAAAGTTGTTAAAACCTAAATCAAAAATTGCTATCTGAGGGAACTTCAATATAGAAATGGGAAATGATTGTGAGCAAGACACAAAGTATTTTTTCAACCTCCTCAGACTGTTCAATCTATATTGTAGCAATAGAAATGCCATACATGATGGAGCATGTATAGATAACATCATTGTTAACTTTGATAGGGATTTGTACACTGTCAGTATTGTAGGTGGGGGATTTGCAGACCATGATCCAATACTCCTCACACTCAACCAAAACAAAAACTGAAGGACTCCCCTCCAACACTGGTGCCAATGCTAAGGAAAAGGTAATGTGGGTTAGAGGGCATAAGGAAGAAGTAGTAAACAAGTTCATTCAGAAACTCAGAGATATTAAGTGGGACTGTATATATAACTGTAAAGTGGGAATAAATGAAACTGAAACTGCTTTTGAGAACTTCATTAAAATTTATTTAGATTTGTGGTATTCTTGTTCTCTTCTTATAAAAATCAATCATAAAAGCCAACATATAAAGAAACACATAAAGTGGTACACAGATGAAATTACCAATACGAGAGAAAATATGTTATCGCTGTACCACATGTATAAAAAATGCTCTTAAATATGGAACGGAGCAGAAAGATGAATTGTACAAAGCATATCTTGAATGTAAGAGAATCTACAGAACTAAGCTTAGAATGGCAAAAAGGTCAGCATACGAAAGATACATTGAAGGGGCTCCTACTAAGTGCAAAGCTGCATGGAATGTTGTTACACAAGAGCATTGCAGGAATGATGAACATAGCATAGCTCTTGACCCAGATAAAGTTAATCGTTTTTTTCATGGACTCTGTAAGTGATATTAGGAACAAAATTGAAACAACAAACACTAATGCAAGTGATCTACTTAAGCAACAACAACCTGCAAACAATACCTTTAAATGGAGGACAATTGCACCCACTGAGATTACAAAAGGTAGTGGCAAAGTTCTCAAACTCCAAGAGCATGGACTACTCTTGGTCGTCCAATTACATAATTAAAAAAACAGTGCATATAATTAGTGAACCACTGGCCTTTCTGTTTAATAGGTGTCTAGAGTTTGGAGTCCACCCTACAACTCTAAAAATATCGAAAGTTATCCCAGTGTATAAAAAAGGGGATAAACATGATCTCAAAAATTACTGACCAGTTTCAACAGTTCCCATTTTCTCGAAAATATTTGAATCTCTTACTTATAACCAACTAAACTACTACTTTGAGTCGCATAACTTACTCTCTAATAGTCAATTTGGCTTCCGCAAGGGAAGAAATACCACCACTGCTGTTCTTTCAATTGTGAATGAAGTAATAACAGCCTTCGAGAATAAAAATAAAGCCTCACTTCTTTTATGTGATTTAAGTAAGGCATTTGACTGCATTTCTCATACCATCTTACTTGCTAAACTCAAATTCTATGAAACAAAGACTCACAATTGCTAGAAGTTAAGACAGGAGTCCCACAAGGTTCTGTCCTTGGGCCCTTCTTTTTTATAATTGCAGTCAATGATTTACCCCATTGTATCCCCAATACTGTTATTTGTTATGCTGATGACACAACTTTGCTTGTTCAGCATGAGAACATATCAGTTCTGCAAGATATGATGCAAGATGGCCTGCAAGCAGCACTAAATTGGTTCTCATCAAATACACTGCTTTGCAATCCTGATAAAAACCAACAGATTGTACTAGGATTGTGAAAAGAAGTGGAAGTGAAAGCAGTTAAAATTCTAGGAATTCATGTCGACTCTAAGTTAACGTGGGAATCACACATCAACCATACCTGCACAAAATTGTCTCAAGTTACATATTTAATGTGGAAACTGAGGAGCCTGGTGACAAAAGAATATTTAAGAGTTATTTATTTTGGACTCTTTTAGTCACATATAGAGTATGGACTGCTGATATGGGGACACTCTCTTCACATCACTGAAGTTCTAAAAATTCAGAAGAAAGTGATAAGGGCAATGAGCAATTCTGGTAGATCAGAGCACTGCCGTCCACTGTTCATTCAGCTGAAAATATTAGCAGTTATTAATCTTTATATATACGCCTCAGCATTGTATGCAAAAAACAATATAGCAGATTTTGAAATGAGGGAAAACATACACCACCATAATACCAGAGGCAAAACAAAATTAGACATACCTAGGCACAGGCTGGCAAGAACAGGGAATTCCCAACTAATCAATAGTCTAAAAATATTTAATAAACTTCCGTTTTCTTCTCAGTCAGCTCACATAAGTAGCTTCAGGAGCAAGCTACTAAACTGGTTACTAATCAATCATTTTTACAATATAACAGAATTTATGAATATAAAATCAATTGACATTAATTTTTAAGAATTTCATTATGTGATGTCACTGAATGTATTTATCTTATGTTATGGTGTACGTTATCATCTATGGGCACTATTTGCAATGCTCATTTAGCTTTAAGGTACTATTCAAGGAAAATGTTACATGATATCCATGTAAATTACCTATTCCACCTCAGGTGGTCAATGGTGAATAAAGAAACTATTTTCTTGGTTCATTGGTATTAACTATTGCAGACATTTTATTTGCACATTCCAAGGAATCTGTCATAAATTTAGTGCTGACACACTTTACTTGGATTATGGCACTAAAAACATCTGGTGAAACTAAAAATGCAGCTCCCAGATGGGACATATTTTTAAGAATTATTCTGTCTGTTTTACTTTTGAGCCATCTGCAATGTACTTCATTTGGCAATCTAGTTTCTTGCACAGCTAATTTTTTTAAATTAATTTATTTACTTTTGTAGAGTTTTCTTGGCTTTCAGAATGAGTTAATGTTAATTATGCCAGAAAAAGTTTTACTGATTAGTGGTTAGAAAATAAGCTTAACTTAGAAAAAGCACTGTTCATTCAGTTATGTACAACACATGATATATCTTCATCAATAACAATACAGTATGGAGGAAATGAATTATGCAAAATTGGTTTTTTCACAATTCCTGCATGTAAATGTACATAATAACTTGAATTGAAACTCAAATATAACAGATTTTCTCAAACACTTGTGTTTGCAACATTTGCTTGAGGTGTAATTGCTGCTTTTGGACATGAAAGCATAATGGAATTAGTTCGTTTTGTACACGGCGATTAATTGATATCACATGGAATAATTTTGTGGGAAGTTTAACAAAGCACAGACTATTCACTGCTCATAAACATGTTGTAAAAATATCTGGCACCCATCCTCAATCTTCATGTAAGCAACAGTTTAAAAGTATTATGCATATCAACAACAGTCCCACAGTACACTTGTTGTTGTGGCCTTCAGTCCTGAGACTGGTTTGGTGCTCTCCATGCTACTTTATCCTGTTCAAGCTTCTTCATCTCCCAGTACCTACTGCAACCTACATCATTTTGAATTTGTTTAGTGTATTCATCTCTTGGTCTCCCTCTATGATTTTTACCTTCCGCGCTGCCCTCAAATACTAAATTGGTGATCCCTTGATGCCTCAGAATATGCCCTACCAACCGATCCCTTCATCTAGTCAATTTGTGCCACAAATTTCTCTTCTCACCAATTCTACTCAATACCTCCTCATTAGTTATGTGATCTACCCATCTAATCTTCAGCATTCTTATGTAGCACCACATTTTGAAAGCTTATATTCTCTTCTTGTCTAAACTATTTATCGTCCATGTTTCACTTCCATACATGGCTACACCCCATACAAATACTTTCAGAAACGACTTCCTGGCACTTAAATCTATGCTCGATGTTAACAAATTTCTCTTCTTCAGAAACACTTTCCTTGCCATTGCCACTCTACAATTTATATCCTCTCTACTTCGACCATCATCAGTTATTTTGCTCCCCAAATAGCAAAACTCATTTACTACGTTAAGTGTCTCATTTCCTAATCTAAATCCAACAGCATCACCAGATTTAAATTGACTACATTCCATCATCCTCGTTTTGCTTTTGTTGATGTTCATCTTATATCCTCCTTTCCAAAGTTTTTATTTCTTCTCCATGGATTTTAATACCTTCTCCAAATTTTTCTTTTGTTTCCTTCACTGCTTGCTCAATATACAGATTGAATAACATCGGGGAGAGGCTCCAACCCTGTCTCACTCCCTTCCCGACCACTGCTTCCCTTTCATCCCAATCGACTCTTATAACTGCCATCTGGTTTCTGTACAAATTGTAAATAGCCTTTCGCTCCCTGTATTTTACCCCTGCCACCTTTAGAATTTGAAAGAGAGTATTCCAGTCAACATTGTCAAAAGCTTTCTCTAAGTCTACAAATGCTAGAAATGTCGGTTTGCCTTTCCTTAATATATTTTCTAAGATAAGTCGTAGGGTCAATATTGCCTCATGTGTTCCAACATTTCTACGGAATCCAAACTGATCTTCCCCGAGGTCGGCTTCGACTAGTTTTTCCATTCGTCTGTAAAGAATTCGTGTTAGTATTTTGCAGCCGTGGCTTATTAAACTGCTATTATGGTAATTTTCACGTCTGTCAACAACTGATTTCTTTGGGGTTGGAATTATTATATTCTTCCGGAAGTGTGAGGGTATTTCACCTGTCTTATACATCTTGCTCACTAGATGGTACAGTTTTGTTAGGCCTGGCTCTCCCAATGCTGTCAGTAGTTCTAATGGAATGTTGTCTACGCCCGGGGCCTCGTTTCGACTTAGGTTTTTCAGTGCTCTGTCAAACTCTTCATGCAGTATCATATCTCCCATTTCATCTTCATCTACATTCTCTTCCATTTCTATTATATTGTCCTCAAGAACATCGCCTTGTATAGACCCTATATATACTCTTTCCACGTTTCTACTTTCCCTTCTTTGCTTAGAACTGGGTTTCCATGTGAGCACTTGATATTCATGCAAGTGGTTCTCCTTTCTCCAAAGGTCTCTTTAATTTTCCTGTAGGCAGTATCTATCTCACCCCTAGTGATATGCGCCTTTACATCCTTACATCTGTCTTCCAGCCATCCCTGTTTAGCCATTTTGCACTTCCTGTCGATCTCATTTTTGAGATGTTTGTATTCCTTTTTGCCTGCTTCATTTACAGCATATTTATATTTTCTCCTTTCATCAATTAAATTCAATATATCTTCTGTTACCCAAGTATTTCTATTAGCCCTCATCTTTTTACCTACTCGATTCTCTTCTACCTTCATTATTTCATCTCTCAAAGCTACCCATTCTTCTTCTGCTGTATTTCTTTCCCCCATTCTTGTCAATCATTCCATAATGCTCTCCCTGAAGCTCTCTACAACCTCTGGTTCTTTCAGTTTATCCAGGTCCCATCTCCTCGAATTCCCACCTTTTTGCAGTTTCTTCAGTTTTAATCTACAGTTCATAACCAATAGATTGTGGTCAGAGTCCACATCTGCCCCTGGAAATATCTTACAATTTAAAACCTGGTTCCCGAATCTCTGTCTTACCATTACATAATCTATCTGAGACCTTCCAGTATCTCCAGGCTTCTTTAATGTACACAACCTTCTTTTATGATTCTTGAACCAAGTGTTAGCTATGAGTAAGTTATGCTCTGTACAAAATTCTAGCAGGCAGCTTCCTCTTTCATTCTTTACTCCCATTCCATATTCACCTACTCCTTCTCTTCCTTTTCCCACTATCGAGTTCCAGTCACCCGTGACTATTAAATTTTCATCTCCTTTCACTATCTGAATAATTTCTTTTATCTCATCATACATTTCATCAATCTCTTCGTCATCTGTGGAGCTAGTTGGCATATAAACTTTTGCTACTGTAGTAGGCACGGGCTTCGTGTCTATCTTGGCCACAATAATACGTTCACTATGCTGTTTGTAGTAGCTTACCCGCACTCCTATTTTTTTTATTCATTATTAAACCTACTCCTGCATTACCCCTATTTGATTTTGTATTTATAACCCTGTATTCACCTGACCAAAAGTCTTGTTCCTCCTGCCACCGAACTTCACTAATTCCCACTATATCTAACTTTAACCTATCGATTTCCCTTTTTAAATTTTCTAACCTACCTGCCCAATTAAGGGATCTGACATTCCATGCTCTGAACCGTAGAACGCCAGTTTTCTTTCTCCTGATAACAACACCCTCCTGAGTAGTCCCCGCCCAGAGATCTGAATGGGGGACTATTTTACCTCTGGAATATTTTACCCAAGAGGACGCCATCATCATTTAACCATACAGTAGAGCTGCATGGCCTCAGTACAAATTACAGCTGCAGTTTCCCCTTGCTTTCAGCCGTTCACAGTACCAGCACAGCAAGGCTGTTTTGGTTAATGTTACAAGGCCAGATCAGTCAATCATCCAGACTGTTGCCCCTGCAACTACTGAAAAGGCTGTTGCCCCTCTTCAGGAACCACACGTTTGTCTGGCCTCTCAGCAGACACCCCTCCGTTGTGGTTGCACCTAAGGTACGGCTATCTCTATCGCTGAGGCACGCAAGCCTCCCCACCAATGGCAAGGTCCGTGGTTCATGAGGGGACATTACACTTACTCTCTTACAAAGTTTCTGCTGAAGGATCAGTCATAATTTGAAAATAATTGTAGCATTTGTAAATATAACACCATGGACAAAACTAGCTTCTAATACTCTCAAATTAACCTTACTCTTGCACAGAAATTGTGAATTAAAGTTGCTGGCAAGCAATGAAAGTTTTAAATCATTTCAGCACTACTCCTCCTACTCCATAAATGAATTTCTAAACAAATAGTATGTACAGTATGTAGCTGGATTCTACTTATCAATTTTGGTATAGGTAAAAAATGTGAATAATATCCAGTTACGTAAATGGCCACCAAGCGGATTATCTATCTTATTTATAAATTTACTGGCTCATTCTACATCATAGTGAGTTGTCATGAATACAACCCACAGGATTTAGCTGAATGTAACTGTAAGGGTCAATCAGATGAAAACAAGACATACGGAAACAAAGTAAACTTTTTATTATTTCAAAAGTAATCACAATAACTGTTAATACACTTATTCCACTCGGAGACAAATGGTCACTGCCTTCATGGAAAAATATCTGTGGATGCCTACAGAACCACGATTGTACCCAGGTGTGCACCTCTTCATCCACAGAAAATAGATGGCTATGTATGTCTTTCTTCATGTATTGCCAAAGTTGTTTCAAACATGTTGCAGAAGTTTTGCTGGAAAGCTGTTGCACACCCTTCATGCAGTCCTGTGCAATTTCCATATTTTTGGAGCCCTGAAGAAAGATATTTGTTATATTAAAGATTGAAAATCTGAAAGGTCAAGACTGCAAATAATTTTTTATTTTGCTTAATAGTTTCAGCTACACATGAGCCATCTTCAGATCTACTATATAAAATTGCATATGATAATATAGCAACTTACAACAGCATTACACATCATGTAAATGTGTAGCCAGTTCTGCAGTGAAGAGGTGACTGATGGTCCCTAAGTTCGATAAGCAGCTTGAGGCGATGATAGCTAGGTGCTATGTAACTTACATAAAAACTTAAAGTTCTCATAAAATTTCATAGAAATACAAGGTATAAATGTTTATTTATTGTTCACATATGGAACCAATATGACCATGTAAGGTACGATCAATCAATGTTGCTTTTGATGGTTGGCCTTTCTTTGTGTCCAAATTTGTTTCATCCTTTCAGAATGAGATCTCTTTCTTTCATCAGACCACAGTGTTCCAGTCTGTTTTCCCTTTGGCCAAATTTCCAATCAAATATCTTTTGTCTTTTCTATCTGTAACGTCTACCTGAATTACACCAGCTACATTAAGATCTTCCTTAATCAAAGTGATCTATTTAACTGGCAGAGTTTTGGCCTTAGTTATGTTTTTGTAGAATTCTACTGTTTGTTTTGTCAACGTAGTGGGTGCGATTCTTTTAATGTGCCCATAAAATTTAAGTCTTCGTTTTCTCATGTCACCATGTATGTCTCTGTATTCTTCTATTTCCTTATTACTTCTCAGGCTACAAGTTTCTCCATCAGTAACTTTGGGGCCTAATATTTTCCTAATAATCTTTCTTTCTTTTGAATTTCTTCAACATCCCTCTTTCTATTTAAAATTAAAGTTTCTGCTCCAACAAAGACATTTAAGTTTGATTACAGTGCTATAATGCCTAAGTTTACGGAATTTACAAAATGATTTTTTTATAATAAATATTTTGTGTTAATCTGAACTGAATGCAGTTGCCATTTTTTGACAGCAAACTTAATTTGCAGGTTTTTCCAGACCATCTTCTTGTATGATTTCCCCCAGGTATTTAAACAGAGAAACCCTTTTCATTTTCCCATATTTTATGTTCAAAAACTTTGGTGTTTGTTTGTTGCCTGTCATATATTCTGTTTTTTCAATGATATTTGTAGTCCTACTTTTCCCCACAACTTCTTTAACAATTTCAATTTGTTTTTGAGCTGAGGTAAAATCCCTAATTAAAACTGCCAAATTATCTGTAAAGGCTAGGCAATCTACTCTATAATATTACTTCTACCTAACTTGATTGATTGATTAATCTATATTTTGACTCGACTATTGCTCTCACCTTTCTGCAATTATCTTTTCCAAAACACAGATAAACAGTAATGGGAACAGTCCATCTCCCTGTCTAACACCAGTCTTTACACCAAAATTTCTGCCACGAATTTAACTTCAGCCATAGTGTCAGTTAATGTTTCCTTAATCACTGTTAGAGTTTTGTTATCTAGCCCTTGTTCCTTTAAAATATGGAAGAGAGATTCATGGTATGCTGTGTCATAGGCTTTTTAAAATCCACAAATATACGTATAATATTGTTACTAGAAATCCTTTGTAGTCTAAGGATTAGTTTTAAATTAAGCATTTGTTCCAGACAGGATCTGTTTGGTCTAAAGCCTGCTTGGTATTCACCAATTTTAGGTTTTAACTGTTCTTGGGCTCAATCAGGTAAACATTGTGAGAGAATTTTGTGTGTGAGCGAGAGACAAGAAATTCCTCCGTAATTATTAACGTCTGTTCTACCCCCTTTTCTATGCAGGACATGAATTAGGGCAGTTTTTCAGTCCTCAGGTATTTTCTCAGTTTGCTACATATGTCCTCTTACTTGAGTGATCTCTTTTACACCGTTACGGCCAACCGATTTTAGTAGTTCTGCAATTATGCCATCTCCTCCAGATGCTTTATTGTTTTTAGTCTCTTAATTTGTTTAGCTATTTTGATTGTGTTGTTAGTTTGCTGTGGTTGAAATTTATTTGCTGGTTCTGGACAGTTTAAAAGTTTTTCAACATAATTAGCAAGTACCTTACAATTTTCCTGGTTGTTAAAGCCAAACTGCCATTTTCATTTCTGAAGCAAAGACTTTGAAGTTGAAAACTGGTTAGTTTTGTTTTGAATGTTTTATAAAATGTTTACTGTGTTGTTCTTTTGGAAGTCTTTTTCGATTTCTAAAAGTTGGGCATTTTCATAGTTTCCTTTAGTCTGTCAGATTAATTGAGATGTTTCTTTTCTTACAATTAGAAAGATGTACGTGTTTTCAGTTCTGTTACTATTCCAATTCTTGAATGTCTCATGCCGAGACTTAACTGCTGTTTCACAATCCGTGTTCCACAAAAGGTGTTACTGTTTCTTTTGAAGCAGAATTAAATTCTCCACTGTTTTGATGAACTTTTCTTTTAGGCTTTGCCAACTGTTTGCTTGTTTTTTGTCAAGTTTGCTTGTAAGAATTGGGGTTATTTCAGCAGTGTCAAATTTTGGGATAACATTTTTTGTTTTGAAGAGTTTTTGATGTTGAAGTATTACTTGTATTTGCATTACATAATGGTCAGAATAAATATTAGCTCCTTTCCTAACTAAAACATTTAAAATTTCTTTGTAGTTAAGGTACAAAACTGCTACATGATCGATTTAAAATTCCCCAATAAATGTACTTGGTGCCTGTCTAGTTGTTTTGTTTCAAAGGTATCTTCTTAAAATGTCTTGACATAATTTTAAGGTAAAATATTTGCATGCTTCAACAAGTCTCTGGCTACTTTTGTTTGTCCTTTTATGCATAGGAAATCCACCCACTGTTTTCTTATATTTTTTCTCTTTATCTAATTGAGCATTAAAATCACCCATTAAAGTTTTACCTTGGTTTGAAGGAATTTTTGAGAGGATGCTTTCTCATGTTTCCCGAGCATTATCAACTTTTTCTGTTTTTAACGGTTATCCTCACTGACTGGCGTATGGGCACTAACTAAAGTGTATGCTTTATTTTGCACATTTAAGAGAAACTGTCATTAGTCTATTATTAATGGGTTTTACCTCCATTACTGAATTTAAAATACTTTTGGAGACTGCAAAAGTAACTCCCAGATGTGGTGTATAATTAAGTATTCTTTTATCAGTTTTATTTTTAAAAAGATGATAATTGCTGAAATCAATGGTGTTGTAGTCCATCATTCATGTTTCTTGAAGTGCCACAATTTGAATATTCTGTTCTTTTAATATATCTTCAATTTATGAGTGTACTTGGTAGTGAAAGTGTTTATATGTTAAGTATTGCAAAAAGTATTTGTTTTTAAGTTGACCAGAGGACTACGACTTCCTCTGCTGGATCATACTGCGTTTTAACCTGGCCGCCCGAGAATCCGAAAGACCAGTTGTGCCAGTAATACTGGTGGTGGATTGACCACCTGGGGTAATACTGTGATTACCAAATGCTCCATGATGATTGTACCTGGAGTCAGGAGGGGTTGAGTAGACTCACTGAGTGAACTCAGATTTTTGAGACTAGAAGGGTTGTAGTTCCAGAATATAAATTTCAGGTGCACGACTTGTGAACAGACACTGACCAGTTTGCTGCTTGCTACGAGACAGACACAATATGGATTTGGTTTTGTTTTGCCTTGGTTCGAGACTGCTTATTCTGTATTCACAGATGTCCACCTTATCTGATAGAACATTCACTATCTGCCACCTGTGACCCATCCGATGCCCTAGGCAAGGTCAGCTTTTTAGACTCCTAGTTACAAAGTCTTGATGCCTTGAGGATATTAATGTATTTATAACAAAACTGTAAACATTAGTACAGTTCACTTTATAATTGAACAAATAGGGCTTCAACTGATAACAACATGACATGACATTAACAGCCCACTAAAATTATACAAGTGCCCCAATTTTATGTAATATTCTACCAAACAGGTAATTTAAAAGTATTAACCATCATTAGTCACAGTCTCGGGATGTTTAAACATTAAATTACATGTCTTCATAACATAGCAGAGTATAAGGACGATTGTTGGCATACAAAATTATGGACCATACATGAAGTCGAAATAATGGTTCCACAATTTTCGTCAGACGATAATAAGTAATAACAGATTACTGAATCACTGTAAAGGAAAAGGATACAAAATGTGTCATAATACAAATGACATATTATAAAAGTAATAAAACTGCATATAGCTCAGTAGGTAGATGCCTGCCAAGTGCACAAACAGCAGCTAGCACGTCACTCAGGAGTTAGTTAGTTTTTTTTTTTTTTTTTTTTTTTTTTTTTTTTTCCACACATAAAGTTCCATAGGACCAAATTGAGGGCCGGCCGGTGTGGCCGTGCGGTTCTAGGCGCTTCAGTGTGGAACCGCGTGACCGCTACGGTCGTAGGTTCGAATCCTGCCTCGGGCAGGGATGTGTGTGATGTCCTTAGGTTAGTTAGGTTTAAGTAGTTCTAAGTTCTAGGGGACTGACGACCACAGATGTTAAGTCCCATAGTGCTGAGAGCCATTTGAACCATTTGAACCAAATCGAGGAGCAAATCTCCAAGGCCATGGAATGTGTCAGAACATGAAATTACAAAATAAAGGTAATAACAGATAAAAATAAAATGTTTATGAACCCAAAAAAAACTCAAGCCATAAGTTTCAGTAAACACAGTCAATAATATAACATAAGAATCAGCTTAATTTTTTCAAGGAACTCCTCAACATGATAGAAGGAGTGACCCATGAGGAAACTCTTCAGTTTTGATTTGAAAGTGTGTGAATTACTGCTAAGGTTTTTGAATCCTTGTGGTAGCTTACTGAAAATGGATGCAACAGTATACTGCACTCCTTCCTGCACAAGAGTTAAGAAAGTCTGATCCAAAAGCCGGTTGGATTTCTGCCAAGTAATAAGTGAGTGAAAGCTGTTTATTTTTGGAAATAAGCTGATATTGTTAACAAGAAATGACAGTAAAAAATATATATAGAGACGCCAATGTCAACATACCCACACTATGTCTACAAACAGGGGTCGACATGAGATTCGCGAACTTGCACCACTTATTGCCCAAACTACCCGTTTATGAGCCAAAAATATTCTTTCAGAATGGGAAGAGTTACCCCGAAATATAGTACCATAAGACATAAGTGAATGAAAATAAGCAAAGTAGACTAATTTTCGTGACGAACAATCACTTACTTCAGATACCATTCAAATAGTAAAAATGGCAGCATTTAAGTCTTTGAACAAGATCTTGAATTTGGGCTTTCCACAACAGTTTACTATCTATCTGAAAAGCTAGAAATTTGAACTGTTCAGTTTCACTAATTGTATGTCCATTCTGTGAAATTAAAATGTTAGGTTTTGTTTAATTGTGTATTAGAAACTGTAAAAACTGAGTCTTACTGTGATTTAGTGTTAGTTTAGCCATGAACTATGTCATGAACTGTGCTATTTGAAACAGCCAATGTTGCACACAACATCCTTTACTACCAAGCTAGTGTCCTCAGCAAACACAAATATTTTAGAGTTAACCATGATACTAGAGGGCATATCATTTATATAAATAAGGTACAGGAGTGGCCCCAACACTGATCCCTGGGGCACCCCCCCATTTGACTGTACCCCACTCAGACTCTACATCACAGTCATCTCAACACTGTGAATAATAACCTTTTGCTGTCTGTTGTTAAAATAAGAGGTGTACCAATTGTGAGCTAGTCCCTGTATTCTGTAATGGTCCAACTTCTGGAGCAATATTTTGTGATCAACACAATCAAACACCTCAGTTAAACAAAAAAAAAAAAAAAAAAAAAAAAAGGCCTAGCATTTGAAACCTTTTGTTTAACCCATCCAGTACCTCACAGAGGAAAGAGAATATAGTATTTTCAGTTGTTAAATGGCTTCTAAAGCCGAACTGTACATCTGGTAGCAAATTATGTGATATAAAATGATGAATTATACTTACATACACTGCCTTTTCAGAAACTTTAGCAAACACTGATGGCATAGAAATAGGTCTAAAATTGTCTACATTGTCCCTTTCTCCCTTTTTATAAAGCGGCTTTCCTACTGAGTACTTTAATCATTCAGGAAACTGACTTTTCATAAAAGAAAAATTACAAATATGACTAAGTAGGGCTAACATGTGCAGCACAGTACTTTAATATTCTGCTAGGCACTCCATCATATCCATGAGAGTGCTTAGTCTTCAGTGATTTAATTAGTGACTCAATCTCCCCCTTGTCTGTATCACAGAGGAGTATTTCAGACATTAATCTCGGAAAGGCATTTGCCAAGAGAGTTATATGATTCCCCATAGAAACTCAATTTTTATTTAATTCAACAGTAATGCTCAGAAAATGATTGTTAAATACTGTACATATATCTGATTTATCAGTTTTTACTACTAACTGACTTTATGTGTCGACCTTGTGCTGCTGACCACACACTACCTTCACAGCTGGCCATATGGTTTTAATTTTATCCTGTGAATTAGCTATTCTCTTTGTGCACCTCATACTCTTTGCCTTCCTAGTAACATTTTTAAGCACCTTACAATACTGTTTGTAATGGGCAACTGTAGCTTGATTGTGACTACTTCTAACATTTTGATATAATTCTTGCTTTGTTCTACATGATATCCTTTTCCCACTAGTCAGCCACCCAGGCTCCCTTTTACTGCTAGTGCCCTGTTCAGAACGTTCCAGTGGAAACCATCTCTCAAAGAGCATGATAAATGTGTTAAGGAAAGCATTATATTTGTGATATATGTTATGGGCACTATAAATATCCTGCCACTCTTGTTCCTGACGAGACTTGAAAAACTCTCTGTTGCCGTTGGATTAGCTTTCCTAAATAGTAATTAATTATATATGACACCTGTTTGAGTACAAAGGCCTTTTAGTGTTAAAATTTGTTCAACATGGTCTGGAAGGCCATTCACCCTTTCACAAACAGAATGCTCATCTAGTGAAGAAGAATGAATAAAAATATTGTCTATGGCTGTGGTACTGTACCCCTGCACCCTAGTTGGAAAAAACACAATATCTGCGTCATATCATATGGATTTAGGAGATCTACCAAGATCCTTTCTCTTGCACAATCATATACAAAATTAATATTGAAGTCACCACATATAACTAATTTCTGGTACTTCCTATAAAGTGCAGCAAGAACCCTCTCTAGCTTGAGCAGAAATGCTCTGAAGTCAGAGTTAGGGGACCTATAAACAACAAAAATTAGAAGTTTGGTTTCATTAAATTCAACTGTCCCTGCATAACATTCAAATATCTGTTCAGTGCAGTGCCGTGATACATCTATGGACTCAGATGGAATTTTTTTAAAAAATCTGTATCCTGGTAAAGGAAGCCTCTGAATAGGTAGTAAGGTTAATCGAGGTATATGCTGTAACAGGTACATAACAGGAGAACAATACGAATAAACTCCTACCTAGGACAACATATTACAGTATACATATGTATATACAAAGCAACCATAAAGATGAGTCATAGTTGTCACCTAATTTTAAGCAGTGGTGTGGCCCAAGGTCTACGTTACTTCAAGTATAAGATAGGAACTAATATGATTAATTTGTTTGTCTAGGACCATGTATAACAACATACTCCTGTAAAACTGCATTGTATGTAATGTACATGAGTTTAAAAAGAATCCAGTAGCAGTGTGACACAGATATAACATATATTGATACCTTGGCTATTGGCAAATGTTAAATGGAGAACCATAGTATGAAATATATTATTGATATGCTTATTTACATTGCTGAGTTTTCATAGGCATGTAAGACATATGAGTACATAGTTATACTAACAGCAGGTAGCACTCATACAGGTAATGTAGATCTTTGGGTAACCTTACTACCTAAGCCCTGAGTGAATCGATCTCCATGAGTGCTAGCTGCTGTCAGCATATAGTAAGTATTCATATGTTTTATATGGCTGTGAAAGCTCAGAAATGCAATAAGCACACTAATAATAGATTTACTGTGATTTACTATTCATTAATTGCCAATAATCAAGGTATCAGTGCAGTCACACCTAGCTCTCCAATAATCAACATGTTCTCTTCAGACACATGTACATTATGTACACTACAGAAGTATACCATTATACTTTGTCTTATTAGTTCTCGCCTTATATCTGTTTAACCTAGCCTCACGCAACATCACTACCTAGAATTGGATGACTACTAAGACTCATTTTCACAGGTTAATTCTGCATAGCAGATAATTACATATACAAAGGAAATGACACAATTTCAGAGACTTTACTGGTCTCAAACATATATGATTTTTGTGTGTATAGACTGAAGTGGTGAGTGAAAATTTGTACCAAGGCCAAGAATTCTGTTAGTGCATAAGGGGGAATTTAAAGTAGACTGTGTCGGCAGTGATAATCTGGATCGAGGAGGGAGACATGCGAGGGTAATCCGAGCAGTTGTGCGAACCGCTGTGCCAAGGTGGCTTAGTGGCTAGCACACCTGCCTAGTAAGCATGAGACCTGGCTTTGTTTCCTGGTCTTGGCACAAAATTTCACTCGCCACTTCTGTCTATACACATAAAAATTGAGATTGTTAACCTTGTTGTGGACTGTGTTGCGATATTGGTTGCAATAAATATATTTCTGTGGTTAGACACCGAGCAATATTACATCTTGCCCTCAAGCAACGACTGCCATTGTTTTCTGGAGTGTAAGATTAAGATACATTCCACTGACCTAGGTTCTGCAACCTTTATGTATGTGCATGGTAGGTATATAGCTACCGAGCTATATGCAGTTTGATTACTTTAATAATATGTCATTTGTATTATACCATATTTTGTATCTTTTTTCTTTTCAGTAACTGAGTAATCTGTTATTACTTGTTATCATCATTATGACAAAAATTGTGGTACCGTTATTTCAACTTCAGTTATGATCCATAATTTTGTATGTTAACAATAGCCCTTATATTTTGGTTTGTTATGAAGGTAAGTAATTTAATGTTTAAACATCCTGAGACTATGGTTAACAATGGTTAATGTTCGTAAATTACCTGTTGTGTAGAATATTACATAAAATTGGAACACCTGGTTTATATAATTTTGGCAGGCTGTTATTATCATATGTCATGATGTTATCAGTTAAAGACCAATTGGTTCAGTTGTATGGTGAACTGTGCAGATGGTTACAATTTTGTTATAAATACATTTATATCCTGTATTTCTATTAAATTTTATAGTCATGTAAGTTACGTAGCCAACTGTTAACACCACCTAGTGATGATCACCTCAAGCTGCTTATCGAACTTAGTGGACATGTCTCCTCTTCTTGCAGAACTGGTCACACTTGGTTACATGATGCGCATTTCTTGCTCATTGTAACGGTCAATAACTGCAGTATTGTTATCATATATCACATTGTAATAATGTACTCATGATGGTCTCTACTATGAGATAACACAAATACTGGTTAAATTGTGTCAGTTACCAAGTTTTAACGGCATAATCCTTTAGGTAAGATGATATGTTTTGCATACATATTCATTTTAGTGCACAGTTTTGACTTATGTAAATATTTTCTCATTTTCACTGCCTCTACCCTATTGTTATGTACATTTTTTTCACTTTTATGACCTTCATTTTACTCGCCTGGTTACAAGCAATGTAAAGTTGTTTTACCTATACATTCTGCGCGGATGTTTTAAATTTTAAAACAGATTTTAATGATGTGTTGAGCTGTCATGACAATGACAATAATGATGAATGTTTTTTATGGTTTCTATCCTGTAATTACTTACTTACTTACTTTTGAACTTTGCTATAAATTTATGTGGGGTTTTGTATTATACACCTGTGATTTCTGCAAGTTGCTGTATTCTCATGTGCAATTACATATCTTGGATCTGAAGATGGCTCACATATAGCTGAAACTAGTCACCGAAACAAAAATTTATTTGCAATCTTGACTTCGAAGATTTTCAATTCTTAATATAAAAATTATGATGGCTCACTAGTCTCCAACAATGCATGAATAGTTTACTTTTTTTCTATATGTCACATCTGCATTTGACTGCCGCTTATATTTTGACAACATACTTGTTAATTTTTCAGTCAAACATCCTATCTTCTCGTTCACAGAATTCTCAAAACTTTCATATATGACTGAGGACTTCATACTTTTGAACAATGAGTGGCAGCTGCATGTTCAGAGTGATCTGAAAAGTCTGGGCCTGCAGTGATACTGTGCTAAGGACTCGAAGAAAGTTTCATTCAGTGTTAAATTCAATACGCAATCTCTAGTAGACATATGTGAATTAACGGCACTAATTTAATTTACAGCACATTGGAAGACGAAATGGAAATGTGGTGCATGAAAAGTGAGTAAGCTAAATAGAGAAATTATGTGCAGGAATGAAAGTTAGAAACAATATGGGTGGGATTCTCAAAAGTGAGTGGAGATAATGACACAACTCCAAGAATTGGCACAGACATTCCAAAAAGATGACTTGCATCGCTGTGAAATGCAGCTCTCAAAAACAGGAAGAAAACCATTGTACAATCATTAAGAAATGATTTGGGAAATTGATGCATTTGGCATCTACCTCATTATATTCAGCAAAATTTTTTAAAGTAGTATGGGCTGTCATAACACATGAAACTGGAAAAGGCAGGCAAGTATAACAAACAAATCAAAACGGGGGTAGAATAACAGAACATCCTCAGGACGTGGGAAATTTTTTAAGTGACTGTTCCTCTGGTAATGAGGAGAAGTTGCAACACTATCTTCTTAAAACACTTATAGCACTCATTACAACTTACACATCAAGCACAATGATGTTCCCCAAAAAAAAGAGTTTGAAGTCAGGAAGGCAATACAGATATTAAAAAATTAGAAGCCACCAGGCACAGATTAGGTTCCACTCTCTGTTCCAAAAGTGTTCATAGACAGCATACAAGCCTCATTAACAAACATAATAAATATCTCCTTTAGTTCTGGTGTTTTTCCCCAGAATACCTAAAGCACACATAAGTTGAGCCTTTATTAAGAAATGGTAATGTGGATTGTACTGAAAACTGTACACCTGTTTCATTGCTGCCTGCATTCTTAAGAATAACTGAATTAATCATGAAAGATAGACTAGTGAGTTACATGAATAAGTACAACATTCTTAATGAAGCACTGTTTGTTTCCTAAGAGGGAGAAGTAAAATATCAACCATTACATAGTTCATGAAAGTGGTACTTAAAGCTCTTGACAAGGATGACCATGTTACAGGCATATGCTAAGACTTTTCCAAGGCTCTGGGAGTTGTTGACCACACAATACTACTAAACAAGCTAGATGCACTAGGTGTATGAGGAATAGCAGCCAACGTCTTTTCTGGGGATTGAAGGCACAACATATGATCAGCATTTTTAAACTGCAGAAAAGTGCCGTAACAATAATAACTAGAAGTAGTGGCCCACTTGTTGTGTGAAATTATTTACAGATGATCCTAAGAAGGATCATCACCAAATCTGTTGTGCTAATTAGGGAAACCGTAACTAAGTATTTCACTAGCAGTTCTATATATAATCATACAACATAAACCAATCTGGGCTTAGATTTACCACAGAAAAGTAAACAAAAAACTCAAAACATCATTTGAAATGATGACATAAAATTACATAATAAACTGTCCAAGAAGATGAAAAAAGATTACTAAAATGTCTGTTTAAAAAGGCAGCTGAAACATCTTTCATAAATAATGCATACTACACAACTCAGGATTACTTTGAGGACTCTTAATAGGGGTTTATAACAGAAGAGGATAATTACAACACACTGTCACATTACAATACACAGACACAATGTTAAGCTTTTACAAGAAAATCTTGTGCCAAGATCTATAGTGTATGATAGTAACATCTTGTCTTTCTCTTGATCTCAACATCTCAGCGCGACCGCTACGGCCGCAGGTTCGAATCCTGTCTCGGGCATGGATGTGTATGATGTCCTTAGGTTAGTTAAGTTTAATTAGTTCTAAGTTCTAGGGGACTGATGACCTCAGAAGTTAAGTCCCATAGAGCTCAGAGCTATTTTCAACATCTCACTCATCATGGGAGATGTTGATTCAGTTTTTCAGGTGGACTAACGACATGGACATGACAACTTGTGTGAGGCATAGTTGCGTATTTAGGCACCTGGAGGCATTTTTCTGAACAACGGGCATAGCAACGTGTTTGTGGCCAGGAGTCACCAGCAGGTGTCCTTAGTGTGGGCAGTGATGAAGTGCAAAAGTATGTTTTATACAACAGGGACCAATTGAATGAGATTCTGGAAGGATGAAGTTTGCTCTGCTTGGCCACCCTGATTTAGATTTTCTGGCTAACCCCCTACCCTGCCCTCATAAAAGCATACTTCTATATTCTGTATGTATGTACACTGTCCTATTACAACAAATCCAACATCACTGTGTGACAATTCCTGGATGAATAAATAAATAAAATAAGATGTTATTGCTCATTTATTCCCCTTGTCAGTCACCTGTTCAAGAACAGTTTAAAAAATGCATGCTTCCATCTAAATTAAAATCCACAACAGTCTAGCCACTGCACGAAAAGTGTAGTGCTGACATAGTTGAAAACTACTGACCAGCCAGTTCAATTCCAATCTTATATAAAGTGCTTTAAGAATTACTGGACTGAAATGAGAAGCCAATTGTCAAAGAAGAAGTATTAACAAGAAATAACATGATTTAGAAATGAGCACTTAGCATTATCCACTAAATGTGATCTAACACATACACTTATTAATGAAGCTGGACAGCAAGGAAAGGAGGGCATGTTTGTTCATGCATCTATTATGTGCCTTTAACGAAGTTTTATTATGAACTCCTCCTTAATAAATTGGCAACTTCATCGTGTTGCATAAATAGCTAAGTTTCTTACAATCATGCCTAAAAAAAAAACACAGAGAAGCTGAAGTTTATAAATACAGCTCTTGTAAGGTGAAGTACAAGTTATGTATTGGATCCTCCTTAATATTTCTTACTTTGCGTACAATACATGTACATAATTTACAGCAAAAATACTTGTAGCATATTTATCTATTATGAACTAAAGCATTTCTGAATTTACCTTGCAGTTTTAGATACTTTTAAGGAACATTGCAATAATATCTAGTGAATGTTGCCTACAACAGTTTCACAACAAATGGCTGAACCAACCAGCCACACAGCAGAATTCAAACCCTGTTGCAATAATGCACATTAAACATAGAGCAAATCTACCCAATGACGAATGAAGAACTCGGGCTACACTAAAGATCTATCTGTTAGCACAAACTTTATTTCTTATCACATTTGTTGTCTCCACAAACTGACAATCAAATTTAAAGCTTCCAACCTAACCTGAATCATAGGTTATGCTATAAATAAATCTGCACGGGAGGGGCTTTAATCATACTGGAAAGTGTGGTGTTAAGTACCACAAGGAACAATTCTGGGGTCTTCATTTTTCATACCTACAGGATGACTTTTCAAGGTATTCAAAAAATGTAATAATGTAAAGAGAATACTGAAGGGAATAGAAAAGCTACTGGTATGCACTATTTTTCATTATTTACAGAGCTATTGCTACTTTTCTGTGGCTCACAAATGACAATTTGGAAGAACATAAAACTAATTACATCATACATAATACTATCACATTTAAAAGATTTCATGGAGTTTCTTTGTCCAAATATAGCAGTTTGGTCAGAAAATGTACAAAGATTTTTAGCAGTGAACCAAGTAAAAGAGAGTGGTAACTTTGGAAATGCAGTACTTCCTCCAGGCTTCACTGGCAGCACTATTTGGCAAGTGTTGTCAAGCAAATCTGGTGTACTTATCCTATACACATCCACCTTGTATTGTCAAACTGGACCAAGAATTCTCTAGCATAGCTCCAAGTTTCAACATCAGCATGCGGCTGCCAATTCCAGCTGCAGGTTATATCTATAGGTCATCCCTACAAAAAATAGTCTGTGACGTTAATTATGAACTAAATCTTTGTTCAGACAAAAAAATGGAAGAGAAATTCATGTCAGCAAATTGTCAGTACCTTCTGCAAGCAATGTTGCATTGAAAATTCACTCTGCACATAAATGATCAACCCACAGTGCACAATTGTGGCATAATTAACCATAGGATAACAATAGACGTTTGCTGGGGATTAAATGAGGTGGTCTAGCAGTGAACTGTTCTGCTGTCTAACAGGTTTTGAGGAATTATTCTGAAAGCCACTGCCTAAGCTTAAACCTTGGTGGTAAAAATAAGCCTCTGTACTTCCAGCCTGATGGAGTGCAATGGGATGTTGCATCTGATGATGGTATGAAAATAAAATTGAATGATAACAATTGCCTTCCTTCGTGTGTGTTTGACAGTCCTCTCTCTGGAGAATACAGTTATTTTACGCCAAAAATTAGGGAAATATGTTTATGCAATGAGGATTATGTCAAAGAGTGATGATGCACAACAAATGTCATTGTGCAACTTCTGACTACTATTCCAATAAATTATCAAAGAGAATAGATTGAATGTAGGTGTAATTCAGTGGCCCACCAATGCAAATATCATGTGCTGCAGGCAAACATATGAATAGAGAATTTACCCAGATAAAGCAGTAAGGATTCTGTGCAATCTGAAATATAGCGAGTCACATAAAATGCTGTTGAAGACTGAGAAATTGCTAATATTGGCATCACTAGCACAAATCTTGCATTTAATGGTGTGCTTTTAGGTGTACAGCACCGTTGTCCATTCCATTTTTAAGCATAATATTTCCACAACTGTCCGATTTGTCTGCTTCAGGTTCTGCAAGCTGTGTGCAAACAATAACTCAGACGTACATCTGAAAGATATTAACTGAAGCCTCTGATACCACTTCACTAACTCACAACCAAACAGTTACGTTTTAGCTTTGTGTAGGCCTTGGGCTATGCTACAGATCAGTACTTCATAAGAACTAAGATTTCCTATTCAAATTCATTACCGTCACCAACTATACCTTGGGCTACACTACACATCAGATTGTCATTACAACTTACATTCCAAAAACTAACACTGACAATGAAAAATATTGCCCACAGCACTATGTGATTACCTACAGGATGAAGTGAACATCTGGTACTAGTAGGTTCATTTGACCCTCCAAAAGCACACCATTAATCAATCAGGTAAAACTGAGACATCAAATCTAGCATTTGTCTACAGTGAATAAATAAACACTGAATAATGGAGGAGGCACATCAAATGCTACTGCACAATATTACAACAGTTACTGCGATAACTGCCATAAGATTTCCTGCAGTGTAATCTCTCATCAATGCCAAGATCATCAAAGATGTAATAGTACTACGACTGAACAAGGATTGGTGAGATACATCACTGTTAGTTTGTTTAAGTAACCATACAGCCATCAAATGAAACAAGAAAATTGCATAAGAGACTGCATAGAATCTCAAATGTAGGAATTCTTTCTATAATCTGCCAGCAAAAAACAAAATGAGAAACAGTCACCCACCTGCATGGCTGCATGATAATTCACATAAAATGTAATATCCCTTAATGTTATAGCTGTAAACTGATGTAAACCATAACCTCTGTACAAACTTTTCAAAACAATTACACAATGAGCCCATGGATGTAGGCCCTATCTACTGCATCAACTCAAAAACCAGGTACTGGTAATGTATAAGAAAAAATGCTTCTTTATTTAAACAACAGAAAGCATTTCTTTGATTGTATACTGATGTAACAATAAGGTTTCACTTGGGAGTTGCTTATCTGAAAAAAGAAAACTTATAATACACAGATACTAATGACATAGCAGTACTAAGTGCAAGTGAACCATTAGCACAAAACAGCTTTTAATTATGACACACACATCAGCAACGCCATATAAGTCACTTAACAAGCAAAATGATGTTCACCATTCAGTTGTACCTGTTTACTGTTCTTTTGGTATTGTATTCAGAGACATCTGAAAATGGTCAAGAGTGAAACTGGTCAGTAATGCGATAGCTAGTTTCATATTCCATGGATCAAGTGTATGATAAATTGTAATTATGTGGAGCAAGTCATTTTATATTCACATCACAAATTTTTTGGTAAATATGGTTAGGTGCTGATCATTTACAGTTTTTTTAAAAAAATACAATGTGAGTTAATGATTCCTATCCACCATCTTCTATACATTACAATAATGGAAATTATTCTACAGAATACTAAGGGTTGCCAAGGAGAAACATTTTCAGCTTGGTTTTAAATTTTTCTTTGCTGTCTGTCAAACATTTTATTTAACTGATTAAATGACCAAAACTTTTGGTTTCAGCATTGTGCATCCCTTTTCGTGCTAAAGACAACCTTAATGTGGCATAACAAATTTTTTTTCCTGGTATTGTAATCATGTAGGCCCTACATCTTCATTCTTTTTGAACTCAGGTGGATCATTTACAACAAAATTCATGAGAGAATACATATACTTTGAAGCAATAGTCAAAATGCCTCCTTAAACAGATGTCTAAAATATGGTTATGATTAAGCACCACTTATTGCTTTTTAGATATGAAGACTTCCCTCCTTAAAGATGATGACATCCCAGAACATTATTCTGTACAACATACAAACTTACTACTTTGACTCTCCACAAGATTTGCAATGATTACAAGTGCAAATATGGCTGAAATAAGTTGTTTTTGGAGCCCCAAAATGTGCTTTTAAAATTTTAATTCTCATCAATATGGACTTCTAAGGAGTTTGAAGTTTCCACCGTATTTATTATTTCTTCAGCATGCATTAAAATTATCACTAGTATAGTACCTCTAGGGACCCAAAATTAAAAATGTTGTGTCTTCTTAAAATTGAATGTGAGACCACTTGCAGAAAACCAGCCAATGATACTTTTAAGAGCACTGTTTACCATTCCTTCTGTTGCTGTATTATACTTGGATGGATTACAATACTACTGTCATCCACAAAGAGAACTAAATCTGCTTTTGTATATTAGATGGAAAGTTGATTACACGTTTGAAGCAAGATCTTAAGGGATGGGAAAGACCCACCGTCATCTAATAGCCATTTTACAAAACTGCCCTGTAAAGAAAGAGAGCTTCATCTCAGATTCAAGATGTTGTAACACTATACAGTGAGTGCACATAGTTAAACAGTGCATGGCTGACCTAAAGAGGCTGCCTCACTCAGCACAGATGGTGTTGCCCTTGTGCAAACAGCAGTATATATAAGCCGGCATGTCGGGCCCTCAGGCGTCCTACCTAATGTTTTTTGTGACTAAGGACACTTCAATGTTAAACTGTGCATTTATGCAACATGTGATTTTGTGTGCTCATTCTGATTACAATGTCCTTCAGTGTTTCTGTATTTGCCTTTATGTGGAAGCAAATTAAAAGTTGGTTGGTGGGAATTCTAATACAGAGTTTGTGGAACATGACAATATTTTTGGTGATGAATGTGGCATTCTACTTCACGTATTTCAATTCTGGGTCACTGTGACCGATATGTCACAGGAAGAAATTCTTCAGTTGAAGAGTAGTGAGCTCTCACCAGCCAGTAGCAGGCCCTCTTCATGGCACTAAACAACTTGGCAGCTTTGTTGATGTGCCAGGGTTCACCACTGTTGATGCCACCCCCACTGTTTTGTCCATTTGATGATACCGTGGAGGATTGGGAGGCATATGAAAAATGTCTTTGGCAACATATCTAAGCTTTTGGTGTCCCTGACCCTAACATATTTAAGGCTTTCTTTCTTTCATGGATTTCTCCTCATGTCTATCATTTTTCATGTCAGCTAGCTCCTCTGAAGGAACCTGCTAGTCTCTCTTTTGATGAAATGCGTCAGTTGCTCTCTAATTATGACTGTAATCATTCTTATGTTATTGCTGCTCATGTTGAGTTCTACTATTGTCAAAAGTGGTCACAACCGTTGTACAGAGCTTGGGCAGTGGAACTTCATGGGCTTAGCCATCATTGCCTATTTGCCCTTACCGGGCCTCACATGCTGATTCGATGGTTCATGATGCTATAATACACTTGGTCCTTGGTACAGAAGTTCATGAATGGGCTTTACAACGTGAAAACCCATCTCTTGCAGAGGTTTTGAACATTGCCTAGTCTTTTGAAGTATCTAGGGAAGCAGGAATATCAGATAGGCGCTTGGTGTGAAGTAGTCGCTGTTACATCTCCTCCTCAGCCACTGTCAATTAACTCATGGGAGAAAGATTATGTCGCAGCCATGCAGCCAGAGTCTCCACATCACATGGGACAGCATCATGCTGAGCAGCAGCAGCAGCAGTGACAGTATCGGTCACATGCACCTCCCCCATTGTACTCTTATTGCTTTGTTCAACATGAGCGGGCTGTGTGTCCACAGCAAAAGCATCGGGCAATGTGCAACCACTACAAAAAGAAGGACATAACTGTGTTTGTGTGCAACTGTGAATCTCATGCATGAGACGTTATCATGGATGTGAACAGTGTTCCTCAAGTGATGGTAAACCCAAACAAACTTTATATTGACGTGCAAGTTATGGACAAGATGTTACAAATGCAAGTAGATAGGGTGTGGCAGTGACTCTGTTAAGTTCTAAAACTTATGTGGATCTCAAGATCACCCACATTATCCTCTGTCTCTTTGGTGAGTTACAGCTAACAAATATCCATGCTGGAAGAGTTTTCAACTGGTGTAGTGTCTAAAACAGTTGTTTGGGTTTTGGACAGTTTAGGGTGTGCTACCAACTTAGAGGAGACTCACATCAGAATGAACATGATGATGCCCCCCCCCCCCCCTCCAATTCTTTCATGCCTGTCCTGTCCCATCCCCATTGCTTTACAGGAGCACGTCAAAGCAGATCTCAGTCAACTTACGTCCTTGAGTGTTGTCACATCTGTCTCCTCTATTGAATAGTCTACTCTGATGGTAATTGTCGCAAAACCTAACAGTAACCTTTGGCTCTACGGGATTTTAAAAGTCTATGAATTCATAGTTTGTTATTGATACCTATCCCTTACCCTGGTAGGATGAACTCTTAGCTCAGATTTTTAGGGGCCAATATTTTTACAAAATACACTTGGGGTGAAGCCTATTTGCAACTGGCTCTGGATGATGATTACAAACATATCCTTGCAGTAAATACACCCTTCGGGTTATACCAATATCAGCACCTGCCATTCGGCATACCTAGTGCCCCTGCAATTTTCCAATGCGTTTTGGAGCAACTCATGGCCTCCGTGCCGGGGTGCATTAACTACCTGGACGATTTTGTGGTCTTGGGTTCCTCTGCAGATGAACATTTGCAGAAACTTTGTGTGTTGTTCATGGCATTGTAGGCCAATGGGTTGAAACATAACTTGGACAGATCACAATTTTTTCAGCTATCTATCGTCTTATCGCAGCTTCAAAGCCTAAAAGTATTCCACGCTGCTGTCAAGCCTTTACGACAGCATATCAATGCCACTACAGCTTTGTTGTGTCCTATCAATGTCAAAGAGCTGCAGGCTTTTCTCAGAAAGATTGTATACGATGATAAATTTCTTCCTGGTGCAGCCACGATGGCTCAGCCCCTTCATACTCTCTTTCGTATGGGGGTTGTTTTTCACTAGCTGTCCAGCTGTGAGCATGCTTTTACCCTGTTGCAGTCAAAATTACACGCGTCACATTGCTTAGCTAACTTCCAACCAGACCAACATCTGGTTTTGGCTACGAATGCCTCCCAGTATGACCTTGGGACTGTTCTTGCATACAGATAGGCAGACAGTTCTGAACGCTCTATTGCATACGGCTTCCAAAACCCTGAATCAGACACAACCACTTTGCAATCAGATAGAAAAAGAAGCCCTTGCTACTGTGTACATACTCAAAAAATTTTATGTCTTTTTCTATGGTTTTCAGTATAATTTGATTACTGATAATAAGTCTCTGGTTTCTCTTTTCAATCCTTCGGCATCTCTTCTGGACAAAGTGGCCCATCGTCTGCAATGCTGGACTCTATTTCTGTCATGCTATAACTACCAGATTCACTCTGCCCCACAGCACAAGACGCTTATGCAGATGCTCTTTCTTAGTTGCCAATTGACCATGATCCTGCATTTGATCAGGATGAACTGTGGCATTTCTATTTAGATGTTGATGCCCGAAACATTGTGGATGGTTTTCCCACTGCCAGTTCTCAAATTTCAGTGACTGTCATGGCTGATCCTGCCCCACATCAGGTTGTTCACTTTGTCCACCACAGCTGGCTGGATAAACCACCATGCCAAGCATTGGATCCTTTGTGTGATTATTATGCTCTCCACCATTGCTTCTCAGTTCTTGGCAGTGTGTTACTGTTGGCTACTGAAGGTCAGCTCCCTGGGTTGTGATCCCATCTACATTGTGGTGGGACATCATACACCTTCTCCATCTGGACCACTGGGGTGTTTTCATACAAGATTGCTAGCCCACTGATGTGTTTTGGCTGGGTACCAACAATGAAATCATGCATGTTATGTCAACCTGGCCACAATGTATCTGTTGTGTACATAGTTCTGTGTAGTCAGCATGTACACAACTTTCCCACTAGAGCGCGCCCTGCTAAGCACAACAGCCCAGGCACAGCGCTCGTCCATCTCCGCTCTACGAGATGGCGCTGCCATAAAGACGGACCAAATTCTGCTTCCGCCGATCCGCGTATTAATATGTAACGCAGCCAATGAGATTGCTGCTAACGTAGAACCTTTTCTCCTCGCGGATCACATTCGCGCAGTGATACCTGAACACACGAGGTATATAACGAGTGTACAGACCTCCGATTGGTCAGTCTGCATTAGTCTGTACCAGTCTATAGTCAAGTTTCAGTCTGCACCTAATAAGATTACCATATTCCTGTACATAGTCATGAAGATAAATGAATGGACACTTTGTCAAGTATCAGAGATATGTGAGAATAAGATTAACGTACCAAGACCACAGGAACTTCAGATTGTCAATTGGAAATGGCATCCAGAATCAAGTTGAGTAAGGTTTATGATTATTATTATTTTAATAAATGTGTGTGAAAATTAATCAAGTTCTGTTTAAAGTTGGTCACCGTCAATCTGCTACTCTAAGCATGCAAGTGGCATTTCTATCGTCTGACGTAACGGCAGAAAATAAACACGCCACGATAAGACCATGAGACATATTACTGACACTCATCTACTTTGTTAGAGTGACAAGTCAAATAATCTGATGGTGTGTGTACCGAAGGTCTTACAGGACGCACACCACAGTATCACCCATCAGATGGCACCATGGTCCTCTCTTTCCTTGTGGCCCACTGCCCAGCACTCCTGGGAGCATATTTACCCTGATGATGTGCATCCTTTCCGTAACTGCTTTTGGCTTTCTCAAAATTTCCTTATATAGTTCGCTGCCCAACCACATCCACGACGGCTATGCTCATGGCCCTCACAAAGACTTTTTCCTAGGAAGGATTATTGTACACACTTGTGACAGACAACAGCCCGCAATTTGTGCATTAGGATTTTGAAGCTTTTTGTACAAAGAGTGGCATTCGGCATGTTACGGCCCCTCCATTTCACCCTCAGCCAAATGGTGAGGCAAAGCAGCTGGTCTGTACTTTCAAAACTCAGATGAAAAAACACATCATGCAGTCTTCTCCCAAGGAAGCCCTCAACAGGTTCACTCCCGTTGGTGACCATAGCCAGGGGGAACTGCTTGAGGGCCACCAGCCTGGAATGCTGCTTCATCTACTCCAGCTTACTCCCGGCCAACTGCAAGTGCCCGCCTCGTAGCTGTTCAATCCAGGATTAACCGTCTGGGCCTGTAGGTTTGGCCAGCACCGTAAGTGGATACAGTTTTCCTCCCAGGGGAATGGAGTGTTGTAACTCTATACAGTAAGCATGCATAATTAAACAGCACACACCTGCACAGTCAGCATAAGAGGCCACTACAAACGGCACAGCAAGCAGTGCACTGTGTGCAAACAGTGGTATAAGCTGGCACGCTGGGTCTTTGGCCACTCTAATGTTTTTAGTGGCTAAGAACACTTCACCGTTAAACTGTGCAGTTACGTAACACATAATTTCATGTGCTTGTTCTACTTACAATGTCCTTCAGTGTGTCTGTATTTGCCTTCATCTTGAAGCTAATTAAAACTGGTTGACGGAAATCGAATATAGTGTTGGTGCTACATTAGAATACAAGAAAAGACATACCCTAACTGACAAACAAAAGCTGAACAAAGAGCAAATGAGTATAAGGAGAGCGTCAAAACGAGATAACACAGAGAAGGCCGAAATACTGAATTCAGTCTTACAAAATTGGAAGATGAAGATCACAACACAGCCTTCCTTTCAAGCATTGTACAAATGTCAAAATGGCAGCTACTGAGACAACTGATGCAGAATAGAAAGGAAACTACAAGGCCAGATGAGATACCTACAAGGTTCTACAAAGATTATATGAAAGAACTTGCTCCCCCTCTAGCAGCAGTTTATCGTACATTGCTGGAGCAATGAATGGTACCTAGTGAATGGAAAAAAAGTGCAGGTAAATCCAATTTTCAAGAAGGGTCGCAGGACAGATGCACACAATTATAGACCTATATCATTGATGTCCACCTGTTGTAGAATTATGGAACATGTTTTATGCTCAAGAACAATGACTTTTGGAGAGTGAAAATCATCTCTATAAAAATAAACATAGATTCTGCAAACAGAGATCTTCTGAAAACCGCGATCACGCGAAACTCAGCTTGCTCTATTCCTCCACAAGCACTAAGACATTTGACACCATCCGGCACTGTCGTTTAGTGAAAAAGTATTAGTTCACCAAGTATTGGACCACATTCGTGACTAGATTCAAGACTTTCTTGTAGGTAGAACTCAACATGTCGCTCTCAATGGAACAAAATCAACAGATGTATAGATAATTTCCAGACTACCCCAAGGAAGTGTGACTGGACCGTTACTGTTTCATTGTTAATAAATGACCTAGATGAAAGAGTTGGATGCTTTTTAAGTCTGTTTGCAGACGAGGCAGTTGTTTATAAACATAGTAGCAATGCCAGAAGACAGTATCAATTTGCAGAATGACCTGCAGAGGATTATTAATAATGCAGGCTCTGGCAGCTGACCCTGAATGCAAATAAATGCAACATACTGCACACACACAGTAAAAGAAAGCCACTACTGTACAACTATACTATTACAAAATTGTTGAGGCTTTCGTGGCCACTTGTTGACAAACTGCCTATTGGCTTCTGTCTCGGGTTCTTCAGCCGACGTTCATCTAATGATTTTTCTGACATTTCGCCAGCACGAGTGGTTGGCATTGTCAAAGCTTCACCCTCCATTGCCGGTGGTGAACTGGAGCTGAGCTCACGGGCGCAGACTATATGTACCTGGCGCGCCAACGTCCGAGGGCTTCTCCGCGGTCATTTCCCGTGCGGTTCTCCTCTTGCTACCTGCGACGGTCGTTCGCTGCAGTACGGGAAGCCAAGATCCATTTACCTTAAGGCTTTCCTCTTTCTTGTTCAAACTGTTCGCGTGTTTTTGTATTTCTACAGCTTCTCTGAACAAGCGCGTGTGATAGTGGTTCTCTACAGCCAGAACTTCCGTGTCGGCGAATTTTATTACGTGGTTGGTCTCATTCAGTGCATGCTCTGCCACGGCCGATTTCTCCACCTGCCCCAACCTGCAATGTCGCTTATGCTCTTTGATCCTGGTGTTAATGGATCGTCCAGTCATTCCGACATAAACTTTTCCGCATGTGCATGGTATGTGGTATATTCCCGACATTGCAAGTGGGTCTCTTTTCTCCTTCGCCGAACTAAGACACTCTTTGATCTTCCTTGTCGGTTTGAAAATCGTCTTTACATCATGTTTGCGCAATATACGGCCGATTCTGTCCGTCACCCTGGGAATGTATGGCAGTTGGGACTGATACAAAAGAGAGAGAGAGAGAGAGAGAGAGAGAGAGAGAGAGAGAGAGAGAGAGAGAGAGAAGATCCAATGAAGAGGGACGCATTTCATCATGGGATCATTTAGTCAGCTCAAGAACATTATTGAGATGCTCAACAGACTCCACTAGCAGTCATTACAAGAGAGGCATTGTGCATCAGAAAGAGGTTTACTATTCAAATTTTGAGAAAGTACTTTCAGGAGAAGTTGAACAACATATTACTTTCTCCCCCATACATGTTGCGTAATGACCACAAAGAGAAAATTTGAGAAATTGGAGCCAGTACAAAGGCTTACCAACAGTCATTCTTCCCATGTGCCATTCGAGAATAGAACAGGGTAGGGGGAGATCAGTTAGTGGTACCGGAAGTACCCTCTGCCACATAGTATGCAGAGTATGATGTAGATGTAGATGTAGATGTAGATGTAGATGCAGATCACGCACAATAGTGGACCTAAGATTTAGCCTTGGGGAACCCGATACATGATTTTTTTGCCAGTCAGAATAGAGCCTCATGTTTACATTGGCTGAATTACTAAGTACAGCTTTCTGTACTATTTTGGTTAGATAGGATATTATCCATTGGCTGGCTGTCCTATCAACCCCTTAAATCTCAGTTTCTCCAAAAAAATACTATGACTGACACAGTCAAATGTCTTAGATAGGTCACAGAAAATACCAGCCAGCACTTTTTTGTTATTTAATGCTTGTAAAATTTGGTGAGGGAACATGTAAATGGCATTCTCAGTAGAACAACTCTTCTGAAATCCAAACTGTGACTTACTGAGGATATTAATGTTGTTCAGGTGGTATACTATTCTAGAAGGTATCACCTTCTAAAAACTTTTGGCAAAGGATGTCAGCAGTTAAACAGGTTGGTAGTTATTGACATCTCCCTTACCACCTTTCTTACAGAGGAGTTTAACAATGGTATATTTCAATATTTTTGAAAAGATGACTAGTGACTGATGCATTACATATGTCAGAAAAGAAAGGGTTTATTATGTGGGAACAAATATGTAGTACTTTGATGGAAACACCATCAAATCCACACGAGTTCTATTTTTTAGAGAATATACAATTTTCTTAACATCAGAAGATGTTGGTGATACATTCATATAACTGAATTTTTATGAGAATTGCTTTTCACATAGTGCTGTGATTTTTCTCTTGAACTGTTTATCCCTTTACTTTTACTACATTTAAAAAATGATTATTAAACATATTTACAACCTGTGACTCACCTTCAATATAATTTATGGAAAACATGTAGGTGAGGGCTTTCCAAGTTAAATAAAGGTGAGTGCAAATACTGTGAGTCTACACTTATATTACTACGCAGAGATACACACGTGAAAACATATATACACCATGAAAGCTCAGAACAGACTAGTTCAAAGCTTGTCCTGCAGCAGAGCCATAGCGCTGGCCAGAGTGGGGTGGGTGGATTTGGGGAAAGAGACCAAACAGTGAGGTCATCGGTCTCATCAGATTAGGAAAGGATGGGGAAGGAAGTCGGCCATGCCCTATCAAAGGAACCATCCCAGCATTCGCCTTATACGATACAGGGAAATTGCAGAAAACCTACAACAGGATGGCTGGATGTGGGATTGAACCGATGTCCTCCCGAATGAGAGTCCATTGTGCTAACCACTGCGCCACCTCGCTCGGTGCGTGCTGGCCAGAGTTTTCTCATGCAGCATCGTGTAATCTGACATCATGTACATGTTTCTTGATTTTTTTAGTAATTGTTGAGTAGGTTTGTAGTGTGCAACTACTGCAGAATCTCTACTTGTTCTTGACAACAGATCCACCTCCCTTTTCCTTTAGCAAGGTATGTTAATCCCTCAAGTGAGCTGTAGTTTTTTACATGGCTGTTTAATATCCTTTCTGATTAGCTTCTATAGGAAGCTATTTTTTCAATAATGATATGATTCTATCATAGAACAGATTAAATTTTATGTCAACATGTGGTGAATTCTAAATTTTATCCCAGGTCATCTCTTCTAAGCTATTCTTGGAAACATTTGTCCTGGAGTCATTAATCATTTTAACTGACTTCTACTGAAGAGTATCAATACTGTAAAGCACTATCTTATTTATCCTAACTGTGCACCATGATCAGAGGGAGCATTTGTTACAGTTATATGGTCTAGTCACATTAATGTGACCCCCACCTATAATTGATGTCAATGAGCAGTAACCACTCACAGATGCCACAGGTGGCTGCACTAGCAGTGGAGGGTACAAAAAGCATGTCAGGGGGATGCAGAAAACAGAGCAGTCATTGTCTCAATGCAGGAACGGAGCGGTTTATCTGACATCCAAAAGGGTATGATCATTGACTTTTGGACCAGGGGAGGAAGTATTTACAAACTGGCTAAATTTGTAAATGGTTTGCACACAAACATGTTTAACATATAGCATGCATGGCAAAATGGTGCTATCCAAAACCGGTGCGAAGGCAAGTGTGGTGCACCAAGGGCCATAGATGACAGGAGTGAACAATGGCTGCAGAGATGTGTACAGGCAAACAGACATGCAACTGTTAAGCAGCCGACCACCAAAATGAACCAAGGGACTATCAACAGTGTCTCCTCAATGACTGTTCGGTGAATGTTGCTGCAGCAGGCATCTGGTTCATGCACCCATGCTGACTGCTGTACATCGCAACAAAGGCTGGAATTTGCACGCCAGTACCCCAACCGGACATTCACTGAGTGGTGACAGGTGGCCTTTTCAGATTAATCATGTTTTATGCTTCATTGGACAGATGGCCACTGGCGTGTATGGCCCCACAACAATCGTCGGAAGGGTCTGGGGAATGTTTTTGTGGTATTCTCTGGATTTCTCATCATTCTGGAAGGGGAAATGGATCAACACACATACACCTCAACCCTTGGGGATCATGCACACCCCTACACGATGACACTGACCAGCAGGACAATGCAACATGTCACACGTCTCAAAGTGTACGTGCGTGGTTTGAAGAGCATCAGGACGAGTTTATCGTACTCCTCTGACCACCAAACTCCCTGGATTTATTCTCAATCAAGAATCTGTGTGACCAACTCAATTGAGCTGTTTGTGCCAATGATCCTCATCTGAGAAACATAGCACAGCTGGCTACAGCACTGGAGTTGGCATGGCTCCACAAACCTGTTGATACCTTCCAGAACCTCGCTGATGCTCTTCCTGCACACCCACACTGCAAAAGGCAGTTATCAGGTTTTCTATATGTGGTCACATTAATGTGACTGGGTCGTGTACTTCATTGTTTTGAGCTTAGTCAAAGAAAACATTGTCAGTTTGGGTCCTACTGTCTTTATCCACCCTTTTGAAAAGTTTATTACCAAGATTTGATTGCAGGATCCAAATAAAGTTTCCAGATCTTTTTCCTATCAGAATCCTTTAAAAAAATCAACACTGAAATAACCACCGATTATTGTTTGCTGCAGACTGACAGATAACATATAAGGACTACATATTTCTCACAAGCAGTTCAAAATTTAAAATTGAGGATCTACAGTGTGTCTAGCAAAGGTGACCCTGATTTCAAGAGTAAAATATCTTGAAAACTAAGACTGATAGATGAGTGCATCAAAAGATATGTTTACTGTGAAATCTGTAAGAATTTTGTACGTTAGTTGTAGAAAAGTTTCAAAATAGTTTCAAAAGCTGTTGACATAAAGCACTGTAAGTATCAGTGTGCATAATTAAACTCATTCTCTGCAAGCAATCTCTGCAATCACACCACCACTCACCAAATGGAAGTGGCATAAATGAACAATGAAATTGGTCATTACATCCTGTAGTGTCTCAATAGAAATGGATTCAAATATGACACAGATTGCCAATTCCATCTCATCCAGCATAGGGGGATGGTTCCAGTAGACAGTGTCTTTCAATGTGCCCCACAAAATGAAATCCAAAGGAGTCAGATTGGGCAAATATTGAGTACAATCCATACCTACAGCAGTAAATCTGCAATACTCCAGTGGAACGACACTGTTCCCAAGTATTCATCAAGAAAGCAAAACAAATGTTCAGTGCAATGGGGTCTGGCCCCATCTTGCATGCGCCACTTGGTTCCTGGTCAATTCTCCAATGTGGCAACAAACTGTTCCAAAACTGCAACATAATGATAACTAGTAACCATTTTTCACATGAAAAAAGGGCCAATGATGCCTCTGCTTTACACCGTAGCCCAAACAGTAACTTTGGGAGAATACAATACTCTCGCTTCACACAAATGTGGATTTTTGGAAACCTAAAATTTCCAGTTTTGTTTATTCATGGGTCCATTCAAGTGGAAGTTTGTTTCATCTGTGAATCAGATGCCACTAACATGAAGTCCTTCATTATCAATCGTCATGAAAATCTGGTTCGTCAAGTCAGCCCTCTGACACACAGCTTGTACAGGTATGGATGGAGGCTTTGAATTTTGATTGCAAATGTGCAGGTTCTGTCTCAGTATTTTCTGTACGCTGGAATGCTTCAAACCAGTTTCAGCTGCATTTCTTCAATATATTTCCCTAGATTTTGCTGAATAATTCCAGAAACTGTGGCAACATTTTCAGGGGTAGCCACAGTTTGCTCGTGATCGACATGTCCCGCTTGATCATCAGACCCGCTACATCATCAGCCACCCTGTCTGTCCATTGGAATTCGGTGAAGAGCTGTGACCAGTTTTCGCATCAGGTCCTTTTGGAACATTAAATTGTGTTTGAAAATTGTGCCTTGTTCCCATAGGACTGTGTTCTACCTTGTGATATTTCAGTATCAGAAAAACATGCTGTTCACTGGAATACAAGATTTCTACCTCTTCCTTTAGCATGCTGACCTCCTTTCACATTTCAGCAGTGAAAATGATCATTCTGAGCTGCAGTACACTATTCTAGGCATTACATATTGCAATTGCAGTGTCATCTGTTAGCAAAAAAAACTATTTTGTATAACTTCTGCATAAAATTCTAATGGCTCTTATAATAAATGTATCGTTTGTTGCACTCATCTATTGATCTTAGTTTTTAAGATATTTAGTTTTTAAATCTGAGACTCCTTCACTGGACATCCTGTGTATGCAGCTACAATTAAAAGTAAATTATTCTTTTTTATTAATTAACAAACACATACTTCTATACGCTGATAACCACGAAATCTACTTGTCTCAATGTTTTTGGACTGATGTCCTGTACTAACATATGCAACAACTCCTCCTTTTCTCATTTTTCTCATATTCATTCTCCAACCCTGTGGTTATGTGGTGCTCATATATGCACAGGATGTCTATGTTTTCAGAGCTCTCCAAATTTTTCAAACAGGCAGCTCTTCTACCTTATTACTCAATCCAATAATATTCTGATGAAATAAGCTAACCCCACTTTTCTGTACATTCTTAAGCATTTTGTGTGGTTGTTCTCTAAATTTAACTTCTATAGTAACAAGGTGCCTGAATCCTGAGTCTAACCTAAAAAAGATACCTCTCTGACACCAAGAAACCACATTGATTTTGCTTTGTGTGGTGGTGCCAACTTTTTTCAGCAACCTACCAAGGCTTCATTGTTTCCACATCACAATGGGATGTCACTGTTATCTGTGCCAGAGAGGGACATATCAGATAATAGGCAGGTGGTCAATGTTCTGGCTTATCAGTGTAAAAAGGTATAGAACTGTATTTAGAAAGGTGCTAAAGGCAGCAAAAGAAATGGCACACAAAACATTTATTCTGGATGATACAATTAAATCAAAGACAGTACGGTCAGTCATAAAATCTGAACTTGGTAGCATGGTCGGCAATCTACAATTTCCAAAATTAAGATATGTGAGAAAACCACTGGAAACCCTTCAGAAATAGGCCTATCACATTATTTCAATGAAACAATGGAAAATCCAGGATGGAATGTAACAATATTATGAGAAGGAAAGTTGCTACTCACCATATAGTGGAGATGCTGAGTCGCAGACAGGCACAACAAAAAGTGTTATAGACTTAAAGCTGAGAAAGTAGCCCCATTGAACACACGAAGAAAACATACACAACAGACAACAGAATGAGATAAATTCCATGAAGAAAAACACCAAGCATGGTTAAATGACCTTTGCCAACAATAGACACAATAATCTTTGTATGTATGTCATAACACAATAAAATTCTAATTCTGAGTCACATTAACAAAAATAAAAAAGGTTCAACAGAAGCAGATAATTTATATAGCAACATACAACATAAACTCACAACTTATGAACAGAAAACTCAACAACTTCATAGATGACTTAAATGAACAAAAAATTTTTCTAGCGGGGCTCCACAAATTGAGAACCACGATAGAGAACCAATATGAACCACAAGGATACAGAATTTATAATGGGAAACCATAACGATGGTATGATGTAACATCCCCAATTTGGAATAGGATTTATAGTGAATATAAAAATAATAGATTGATTAACCAATTTTATAACACTATCACCATGAACTGCAACTCTTAACTTTCAAAACGAAGAATAAAACTTACCCACTAATAAATACTTATGCTCCTATAAATGAAAAAAAAAAATAAAATAAAAAAGATTCTAACAAAAACAAAGGAAGAGGCAGATACATTTAGGGACCTTCTCAAACAAACTGTGAACAGAACAAATAAAAAGAAATTCTGATAAGGAAATATAAAATGTTAAAGTACTGAGAGGAGTAGACACAGACTCAGGCCACTATACAGTTAAAATTAAAATCAAGTTCACTCCGTTAAAAAACTAATGAAAGAAAAAGGAGGTGCAACCCACATCAGCTAATTAAAAATGACAAATACCAACAAATAACACAAACCATTATATTAACAGATGATCCAGAATAACTAGTATCAAATCTCAAGAAACAAGCTGAGAAAGTAGCCCCATTGAACACACGAAGAAAACATACACAACGGACAACAGAATGAGATAAATTCCATGAAGAAAAACACCAAGCATGGTTAAATTTTCAAATATACAAAACAGAAGGAAAAGCCATCAACTTGAAAAATGAAAAGAAAAAAATTCACCCAATATTTTACAAGGATCAAGAATGTATTCCATAAATACATAATAAACTCTGTAGAAGATAATTACCAAAAAACCAATTTCAGGAACTGCTAAAAAATCTTTGGGAAACAACTATAAGCCCTCTACATTAGAACTGAAAGATGAAAGTGGAAGAAGAGCACACAGTAACAAAGAAAATGCTGAAATTTTAGTAAAAGCATTTAATACTGTTCTGAACTTCAAAGACCATTCACAAATCAACATCAGTACCCCAATAAAAACCAAACCTAACAAATTAGATCTTCCAACTTTCCAAGAAATGGAAAACGCACTCTAAGGACAAAAAATTTATGAAGCCTGTGGAGAAGATCAGGATTTGTTGCAATGTGGAAAGATTCAAATGGCACGATCATCAAGACAACCTTACATATGGCTCTAACAGAAGTCTGGATAATGGAACAATGCCCTGAACACTGAACCATGACCATCATCCACCCACTACACAAGATGTGGGGTAAGAGCAATCCAGTCAACTACAGGGAAAATTCTCTCCTAGACTGCGCCTAAAAGATTTTTATCCAAGATCTTGTACAGAAGAATCGTGAACAACTAGAACAGGAGTTTCCACACCATTGAGATGCAGTGCAGGCAAATAACTGGTTTAAAACTAACTATTGCATAATACAAGAAATGGAACAAACCTCTGGCAATAACTTTTTTACACTTTAAGAAGGCATAAGACCGACTCTGTAGACCTTCAGTACTAAATGTTCTTAGGAATCTAGGACTCTGTCCAAAACTAACTAACAATGGTAAATCCACGATGGAATCATAGTCTCAGCAGTCAGAGTCTCTGGTTACGTGTGTGTAAGTTGCGTTTGCGTGCGTGCATGCAAGACGGGTGTGCCTTTCTGGCCAGAAGCTTTCTTGTTGACAGACTTCTTGTTGTGCTCTCTGCAACTCTGCTATAGGTTGAGTAGCAACTATCCTTTTCATAATATTATCAAAACTAATTAAACTAACAGAACATAATCTAATCAACACCATATCAAAAGTCAAGTCTAGAGGAGAAATTTCTGAAACATTCCTCACAAAAACAGCCTTAAGACAAGGTGAGTGTCTATCACCATTATTGTTCAATTGTGCACTGGAATATATAATGAGATAAGTACCAGGATAACCCAAACAATATAAGAACTGGAAGTGAGAAAAAGATATAAGTTTAAATTGCTTGGTATTTGCTGCTGATCTTAAGATTATACTAACTGATCCACCCCTTGTACACAAAATGTCTGTCGACGAGCAGCAAATCAAAATCATTGATAAATCTAAATATTTAAGTTAAATCATACCAGACACTCTAAATGAGAAACCAACATGGCTAAGTAGAATAAAAGAACTGAATGAAGCAAATTACCAAAAACGCACACAACAACAAAAAACTTATCTACAAGAGCAACATTAGAACACAGACACAACCAGAAATAACATATGCAGCTGAAATCATCTTCAAAACAAGAAATACAGCAGAAATTGAAAAAATATGTGTATAAATAAACAATACCAAGTAAATGGGCATTGAGGAATAGCTCACTACTAGTGATTTACCACCAGAAGGAGGTTCTTACTCATTGGTCTGAAGATGACCACAGTTGTGGTTGAAACCAGTCACCTGATTAAATAATTTGTGAGCAAGACTGTTTGTGATAGTAAAGATGTATGAGAACTTCAAATTACAAAATGAGACCTAAAAAATAAAACAGAGAAAACCAAAATACTGCAAGACACACAAACCATACTACAAATGAAGATTAATAAAGGAGTACAGGCAGAGTGATCTCAGATGAAAAAAAGAAAGAAAATATCTGGAAGAATGAAGAAATATTGGGCAGAGAGATGAGCAAAACCCCCTTTTAAATAACAATAAATTACAATAATCCTTGTGTAATCACTGTATTATTGAACTATTTTATTGAACTAACACTGAGCTAAATTGTATAAACCTTTGTATAATTGGCTAGAGTGGTCCAATGAATGCCACAAAGTAAATAATAATAACAACAACAATATTATATATAAAAACAAAGATGAGGTGACTTACCGAACAAAAGCGCTGGCAGGTCGATAGATACACAAACAAACACAAACATACACACAAAATTCAAGCTTTCGCAACAAACTGTTGCCTCATCAGGAAAGAGGGAAGGAGAGGGGAAGACGAAAGGAAGTGGGTTTTAAGGGAGAGGGTAAGGAGTCATTCCAATCCCGGGAGCGGAAAGACTTACCTTAGGGGGAAAAAAGGACAGGTATACACTAGCACACACGCACATATCCATCCACACATACAGACACAAGCAGACATATATATATATATATATATATATATATATATATATATATATATATTAACAACAACAATATAATGATAACAAGGACCCAGGAGTAGACAACATTCCATTAGAGCTACCGACAGCCTTGGGAGAGCCAGCCATGACAAAACTCTTTCGTCTGGTGAGGAAGATGCATGACACAGGAGAAATACCCTCAGACTTCACGAGGAATATAATAAAACCAATTCCTAAGAAAGCAGGTGCTGGCAGGTGTGAAAATTACCTAACTGTCAGTTTAACAAGTCACAGCTGCAAAATACTAGCACGAATTCTTTACAGAAGAATGGAAAAACTTGTAGAAGCCAACCTCAGGGAATATCAGTTTGGATTCTGGAGAAGTGTATGAACACACGAGGCAATACTAACCCTACAACTTCTCATAGAAATAGGTTAAGGAAAGGCAAACCTATGTTTACAGCATTTGTATACTTAGAGAAATCTTTTGACATTGTTGACTGGAATGCTCTCTTTCAAATTCTAAAAGTGCAGGGGTAAAATACACGAAGTGAAAAGCTATTTACAATTTGTAAAGAAACCAATTGGCAGTTACAGGAGTCGAGGAGCACGAAATGGAAGCAGTGGTTGAGAAGAGAGTGAGACAGGGTTGTAGCCTATCGCCGATGTTATTCAATCTGTATACTGAGCAAGCAGTAAAGGAAACAAAAGAACAATTTGGAGTCGGAATTGAAGTTGAGGAAGAAGAAACAAAAATTTTAAGGTTTGCCAATGACATTGCAATTTTGGCAGAGACAGTAAAGGACTTGGAAGAGCAGCTACACAGAATGGACAGTAGCTTGAAAAGAGGATATAAGAACAACAACAACAAAAGCAAACTGAGGATAATGGAATGTAGCCAAATTAAATCAGGTGATGCTGAGGGAATTACATTAGGAAATGACACACAAAGTAGTAGGTGAGTTTTGCTAGTTGGGCAGCAAAAAACTGACGATGGCCAAAGTAGACAGGATATAAAATGTAGATTGAAAATGGAGGAAAGAGTTTCTGAGGAAGAGAAATTTGTTAACATCGAGTATAGATGTCCTCTCTGAAAGTATTTGTATGAAGTGTAGTCATGTGTGTGGAAGTGAAACATGGACGATAAACAGTTTAGACAAGAAGAAAGTAGAAGATTTGAAATGTGGTGCTACAGAAGAATGGTGAAGATCAGATGCGTAGATCATGTAACTAATGAGGAGGTACTGAATATGTGGGGTCCTGCCCACTGGTTGCATATAGGGTGCCTAAGGGATGCTGCGTTTTCGGAATGCTATGCAATAATTCAAGCAAATAACATTAGTAGTTTTATTTCAATACAGCAGATTAACAATTGAGTCGTAAAAGATGGGCGACTTGCAAACAAGTCACAGTCCTTTGCTGTATACAAAGTTCATGTAAGCAATTGATATGGATCACTAATAATTTATATCGTAGCACTCTCTGCTATGCCATGCTAATACTGTCCAAATTCCAAGCGTCCGAGGCTGACAGGAGCAACACTTATATTCTCCTCTTGTAGAGGCCGCTCCTATTGTGGTGCGGTCCTAATCAGCGCACCATTGGCTGATGTCGTTTCACCGCCTTCGCTTCTCTTGGGTTCTTCATCTTTGTTCCGGCACTTGTGGTTATGCCAGAACAGAATAGAATTGGGAAGAAGAGAAATCTGTGGTACAACCTGACCAAAAGAAGAGATCGGTTGGTAGGACAAATTCTGAGGCATCAAGGGATCACCAATGTAGCACTGGAGGGAAGCGTGCTGGGTAAAAATTGTAGATGGAGACCAAGAGATGAGTACAGTAAGCAGATTCAGAGGGATGTAGGTTGTAGTAGTTACTCGGAGATGAAGAGGCTTGCCCAGGACAGAGTAGCATGGAGAGCTGCACCAAACTAGTCTTTGGACTGAAGACCACAACAACAACAGAATGATGATGATAATAATAATAAACTCCTCCAACCTGGGTCGTAAAGGTTCCAAGGTTGTTTGTCATAAGCTAGGATAAAAGAGGAGTGACAAGAGGAGCAACACCTTTTAAAAAACTTCAGTTCAGCAGGCCCAGCTGATAGTACCATGTAAGAGCTCCTTGCCAGGGTTACAGTGAAGATCACAGGTGAAATACCCTCAGACTTCAAGAGGAATATAATAAATCCAAGTCCAAAGAAAGCAGGTGCTGATCACCTTTTAAAAAACCTCAGTTCAAAAGGCCCAGTTTGATAGTAGCATGTAAGAGCTCCTTGCCAGGGTTACAGAGAAGACCTCGATGGCAGCAAAGATGGAGATAATGGACTTGGATATGGCAGAACTGGCAAAATGGGTAGCCTATTGTCCAAGGCGAAAATGGGTAGATGGCATGATGGTTCAGCATATTACTGGTGGTAGCCCAACAGTGCCTGTTCCACACATTAATGGTGGTTGAATCAGTAATAATCTAGTCTGACATCCTGTTCTTATTTTGGGAATTCAGGGATAATCCTGGATTTCCTGCTTCTACTTCAAATCGCAAAATGAAAAGTTCACACAATGGATGCACTACACTGGTGTTAACTCTGATGAGGTATCCACCATTACCTCTTGCAATACATTGGGACCTAAGGCTCTGGGGAGTCCCAGAGATGGAATATACTGAAAAACCTTCTGCGTTTAAGTTCAAGAAGAAGTACTACTTTGGAACATTAAATGTAAATTCTCTTCTGAAAATTGGAAAACAGACAGAATTAGAATTATTTCCACAGAAGAACCAAATACAAATTTTAGCAGAGCAGGAAGCGAGATTGTTAGATGAGAATGTAGTTGATACACAACAGACAGATTTTACAAACAGAAACAAGCAATAAGAATAATGGAAAACATGCCAGTGTTTGGAACAGTATTTTATGTAAACAAAAAAATTGCGGATAGTATAGCAGAATTTAAATCGAAATCAGAATGAATGTCCTTGTTAACAATAACATGCAAGAATAGAATCTATAACCTTATAAATTGTCATGAACCCATGAATAATAACAACAGAAGAAATCTGCAGAAAGTAAATTAATTTTGGTATATTTCAGAATCTGAAATCTTCATAGTGCACCAACCATACTTGGTCAGAAATGCAAAAGTAGGAAGTAAATTACAGCCGAGCCAGCTGCAGTCAACCATGATTGTTATGCCTTACAAAACACAACAAAGCATTCACACGGTACAAGGCAAGCCAGCCAAGCAGGATCTGGAAACAACTGACACAGCAGCACCTATGTGGAAGCCTTTCCACAGCATTAACTGCAGAAGTTTTTTGTGTATGTGCCACAAGGCATAGCAAAGTCTAAGCAAGGCCAGCCACTTTTGTATTGAAATATTATTGTGCCAGTATCGCAGCACTACCACCATGGGACTGTGAAACTTGGAGCACCATCCAGAACGCTGTATGGGGTCCGCAGCTTGGCCTCATGTGTGGGTAGCCTGCCCTGAGATATAAGACACAGAGCTACCGCAGGGTCAGCTGAGCTCTGGGACACAGCGCGTTGGCCACAGTGCTCCTACAGTGGGTCATAGCCACCACAGCACTGGAGGCATAAGCTGTGCCTCAGCCACTGCTGCCTCTGCTGCAGAGCACAGAGTACATCACTAATGGAAGCAGTGGTGTTATGCACGCGCGCGCGCGCGCGCACACACACACACACACACACACACACACACACACACACACACACACACACACACACACACACACACACACACACACACGAGAGAGGCATTGGATGCCTAAGCCACCCTGGTGCTGAAGGAAATGTGTACCGGTGGAGACCCACAATAAGGGAATTTGAAAGCACAAATTTGCTGTCTCCAGTCCTATTTCACTCATGTCAGGACACTGGCGTCACCTTTCTGGAGCAACGTCTGAACCTACAGTCTATGGTACATTGAACCCAGAAAATTTACTTGTTGGTGAATGTTTATTCATGAAAATAAAGCTTGCTGCCATGCTTCCTATAAGGTGGATTGTTTTACAAGTAAAAAGTCAGTAGATTTGTTGCACTGCAGAGGTAATGGGAGCCACAATTGATTAGTACCTGTTAAATGTACACATTGTAATTTAGAAGGTCATTCAGTGTACAGACTCAGTACCAGCAGTATGTTTCACATGTAGATGCTACACACATATGGTTAGGAGTGACCCGTCAAAATGGGCTAATATATTTTAGTTTCTCTGTCTCGTGAATACTGGTGTTTCAAACTGAGTGTTGGAGAGAACAAGGCTTTTGCAGAGACAGAGACGCAAGGTGTATCACAACCAGAGGCAGTCTGCATAATGTTGGAATGGTTATCTCAGCTGACAGCAGTTAATATGGAGTTATGTGTTCTAATGGAGTCGCAATTGCCACAGTGAGGTATAGATTCATCACCTGCATGTTTTGTTGCTCCTTTCCCTGTGAAATCAACCGAGGGTGTACAAGCATTTGTGGGAGATCTTAAAAATTTGGCAGAAATGGAAGGATGGTCTGATGCAGAACTTTTAGGGGTCACAAAATTGAGATTAGCAGTGGAAGCAAAAACTTATGCAGAGTATACGGAGACTCTCAAGGGAGTTAGATTGAGCGACTGACGAATTTAAGGAGGGGTTAGCCCAGAGGTATGTGAAACAGAATAGTGCAAGACATTTTAGAGAAAAGTTGGTGATGGTAACAAAGAAGCATGTGGAATCAATGGAAGAATTTGCAGATAGGAGAAGAAAGATCAATGGGTGTACTTATGAGTTGGGACATGAGGCTGTAAATGAGGTTATTTTACAAGAGGCTGAGCAGAGGGCATTTGACATGTTTTTAAGAGGATTACCTTCAGGAGATGTCAAGACAAGTACGGACACGGGGTCCAATTGATTTGCGCACAACTGTCACACTGTCAACAGAATGTGAAGAAATTTACATATAAACTGAAGTACAGTGTTCTCAACCAATATAAGGTGTTATAGGTGTGGCCAAATGGGGCATGTGAGGAGGCAATGTCACTAGCCTCAGGACAATGGGAATAGAGGCAGAAGTCACAGCAGTTTCAGAGGTAGAGGACCAAGGAAGAACCAGACATTAAACAGCAAAGGAAACCCAACGTCCGCCTATGGCCATTCCCATTAAGATTAGATTCTATGAAGTCAATCACAGAGGTGGATTGTGCGGTCAGAGGAATAGTAAGAAACATGAATTGCAGGATATTTTTGAACACATGGGCACATGTATCGGTTGCCAATGGTGATCTGGCGGAACATAAGCACTGGAACCCATTGCAGTATATATTACATGGAGTGTGGGATAAAGATTTCATGCTGTTGGGATTGGTGCATGTTGATTTTTTCCTGGGCACAGTTCAGTTCAAGCAATATGCAGAGATTGTGCCACACATGAGTGAGGGCTATGACACGATTCTGGGGTAGGATTTCTTGCATCATCATTGTGCCCAAACCAATTTTTCGCAGCATATGGTGAAATAGCTGTCAGTGTAGCAATGTCACAAAGTGAGTTTATCGCAATGAAAAACCATTTAAACTGTGACTAATTACTCAAAGACTTGATTCACACAATTTTGTGCCTGAGGGTACCGGGAGATCGCTTTGTGTTAATGTTGAGTCTAGATTACTGATAAGAATTTTGTGTGTTGTGGAACCATTCAAAGTAAATGAGGTCTTGGATAAGGCAAGATGCTTAGTAAACTGAAGTGATGTATGCATACAAGAGGTAAATGGTGAGAAAATGATATCTGCATTTGTGGATAATTTTAGCATCACAGATTTAAGGTTAATGGAGGGGTTGGTGATCACTAATGTGGATACCCCAGAGGAGGAAGAGTAGGACAACAAGGGGTATCAGCCACGGAAAATTGGTAGATACCACTGAAACTGCATCATGGTGGAAGGTAAAGCACCTAAAGGGAAGTAGTGGGGAACAAATAGAAGAGTTACTTTTATAATTTAGGGCTTTTTTCCAAAAGGGTCATTGCCAGCTATGCATATTACGCAGGAAATGAATCACAGATTTACTGCAAACCGTACAGAGCTCTGCGGTACCTGCAGCTGATTCTGACAGAATTTATCGATCAGCAGCTGAAGGCTGGGATTACTGAGGAGAGTAATAGTCCATTGGGGTGGGGGATGGGTGGGGAGGGACAGGAATTGTCATTGTACCAAAAAATCAATGGTGCAACATGGAAGTATAGGTTTTGTTGTGATTATCGACATCTAAACGCTAAGATTATAATGGACGCCTACACTTTCAGAAACGTTAAGGAAACCGTTGACTATTTGAACCAGTGCAAAAAAAATTTTAGTGATGACTTAAGATGTGGCTACCATCAGCTAGAAGTCACTCTGAAGACGGACCGAGAACAGCATTTTCTGCACCATGGGGCTGTTATCAATTCAGGAGAATTCCTTTTGAATTAAAGAACACACCTGTAAACATTTCAGAGACTGTTAAGATAGAATTCTCAGAGGAATAAAACAACATCAATGCTTGGTGTATCTTGACGATATAATTGTCTATACAAGTGATATCAAACAGCACATACAGTGCTTAAGGTAAGTATTCCTGAGACTGAGGGCACCAAATTTAATGTTGAATACAGAAAAGTGAAATTCTGTGTTGGAAGAGGTGGCATATCTTGGTCAGATAATAAGTAAGAATGAGGTTAAGACAGACCCCAAGGTTTATTAAAGCTATACATGATTTTCTCTGCCCGAGTCAGTGAAGGAACAACAATCATTCCATGCAGTTGCAAACTATTACTGAAGATTCGTAAAGGGATTTGTGGATGTTGTCAGACTGTATGCATAATTAGTGAAGAAAGGTGCAAAATTTGTTTGGTCAGAGGACTGACTGTGCTTTTGAGAGACTGAAGAAGCTTTAACATCAAGTCCAATCTTAGTGTTCCCAGATTTCACTAAAGAATTAATTCTGTCATAAGATGCATCCAACTATGTACTTGGCTGTGTGGTTGTCTCAAGAAACAGATGACGTAGAGCACCTGGCAACCTATGCATCAAGGCAGCTGCACTCAGCAGACAGGAATTACTTCACAACGGAAAGAGAGATGTTGAGTCTTCTCTATGGAATCAGATGCTTCAATTCTTATCTCTACAGGAAAAAGTTTTGAGTGATAACAGATCATGTAGCACTGAAATGACTGCTGGGATTGAAGGACCCATCTGATAGGTTGACATGATGGGTGGTAAGACTGAGCAAGTTTGATTCTATGGTCGTACATAAACCTAGAATGAAACATGGGAACATAGAGGACTTAAGTAGGAAACTAGCAGTGTGGCAGATAGGTGGCAATGAGAATAAGGAATAGCATACAGTGCAGAGGACAGATGAGGAGTCTAAGCAGTATAGTAAATAATCACAGTTTTGTATGCACGATTGGTTGCTGTGCAGACAAACCAAGTTGTGACCACAAGCAGTGGTACCAGTGAAGTTGAGGAATAGAATGCTACAAGACACACATGGTCACGCATTAGCAACTCATGGAGGATGTAGGTCTACCAACAGGAGAGTAGCACAGAGGTATTGGTGGAAGGATAGGAAGATGGACATGAACCAGTATGTGCAGAATTGTATACAGTGTGCACATAGAGCAGATTTGTGTCGAACAAGAGTACCATTGCAGAGACTACCTGAAGCATTAGCATGGCTTGAATTTCTTTGGATTGATGTTTTAGGTCTTTTTATGAAAATACCTGTAGGGAATAAACAGGTACTTACAATTACAGGTCAGTTTTCAAGATATGTGGCAATGGTCTCAACACCAAACCAAGAGGTAGCAACAGTGGCAGAACTGCAGGTAAACGATTGGATACTGAAGTTCAGGGTACCTGAAATGATAACAACAGACTAGGGAACCAACATTATGTTGGATTAGTTCAAGGAACTGTGTAAGCTGTTATGTGTGAAGAAACTGAGGATGAGTCCTCTGACACTCAAGTTAATGGGAGAACCGAAAGGGTGCACAGAAGCATAGGAAAGATGCTAGGATATTATGTGGATGTGCACAATACCAATTGGGATGTCTAAGGTATGCGGTCTCCACATACAACTCAAAACAGCTCACACACACACACACACACACACACACACACACACACACACACACACACACACACACACACGACTGCCGCCATATGAGATGGTACATGGTCATAAAATGCCATTTTGACATGTTGAAAACCAAGAAGGGGAAGACAGGAGATTCGGTTAAGGAGTTTGAAAGGGTCCCAAGAGAAATTTGGAAAGTGTACGCATGACAAATACATGGGCACTGGAAAAGCAAGAGGAAGCACTGAGCCGTAAGCAAGAATACCACAACACAAGGTTGGCCAATCAGTGATGTAATTAACTTCATACACTCCAAAAGGGAAGACAAAGAATTTTCTTATGAAATATCAAGGGCCATTTCAAGTCAAGGCAAATAAGTGTCCAGTGAATAGCAAGATTCAGTTGCTGACGAGAAAAACAATTGTGTACATAGGAGTTTGAAACCTTTTCGAGGGAGCCCAGAGGTTAACCCATGAACTGGAGGGACAGACTGGAAAGGGAAACTGGAAAAGGAGGTGCAGAGGTGCAGAGGTGCAGAGGAGCAGCAAGAGGTTGTATTTAAAGCAACAATAGGAAGTCCATATGGGTTAAGACCTAGGAGATAAGACTAAGTTATTTTTTAAATGTTAGATATAGTTGTAGCTTAAGTGAAATTAGCTGCTGTGGGGCCCCAGAGAACCTTATAGAGAGCAAAGGGTAATAGGTAGCCCTGGCCTCAGGTGAGATACGCCAGGAGACAAGATGATGTGAGTCATAACCGGACTACTGGTCATCATTAGGGTGGAAACATTGTGGAACCAGCACCAGAAAGGAGGAGTGCTGTTCATTTAGCAAAAGGACGTGATTATCACCAATCATTGCTCTGTGATACAGATGGTGTTTAACATATGGAGATACAAATGAGGTGAGCCAGCTAGAAGAATCCTTCAATTGTTTTTGACAGGAAGCAGAGTATGAGATTACACGGGTCTTATGGAAGTTGAGGGACGAGATGGCTAAGGTCCTCAGGATTGTATCGCATACAAGGACAAGGAGAGTTTGGATCAATGTGGGAAGCCGACTTATCAAAACTGTGTTTGGGAGAGCTGATGAGGAGGACATCAGGAGATTGATTGACACACAGAAGTAATAAAACAACTGGTGAAAGGAAACAAGGCAGCACGTGAGTGGCACACTATGTAAATTGCAAGTTTGGTGAAGGATGTGCTAGCTGACTCAAGAAGTGGTGAGCTATGCCGAAACTGCTGAAGAATCATGGAAGTAGTGGTAACAAAACTGTTACAGCCCTTGGAGGCCAGAATGTGGGAAGTGCCAGGAGAGGTAGCAGAGCTACGAGAAGCTATGCAGCAAGCTGTATGGGGCCAGCGAGGAGTGAACTTGTCATCACTGGAACAGTACCTGGAAGGGCTACTACAGGAAGTGCAGAACGAGCAACCACCAGAACTATGGTTGGTCTTAGAATCTAATCATAAAAATTTACCCTTTGATTTTAAGTTAGGCACAGAAGAAGCAAGGCCAGATGGGGCAAGGTTGTGCATTTCAGTTTCCTTTCCATTCTAGCAATTATATGTATCCAATTATATCCTGTTAAGTGGGGTATGTTAAAGAAGTCTGTCAGGTAAAGTTACAACGGTTGTTACTAGATGCAGAAAACAAGAGTAAATGTGTAAAAATGGAAGATACGGAGTTATGAAAGTGTTACAGGGTTGTGATTACGGTTTTTCCAAACAGAGTAGTGAGAAAGGGTCAGAAGTCCTGTGCAGTGAAGTTACTAATGGGTCAGAAAGCAGAGACAGAATGCAAGAAGGAAGTGATTAGGACTGAGTTGAACTTACAGTATATTGGTTGTACTCAACCTTCGATGTAGTAGTAGTAGTAGTAGTAGTAGTAGTAGTAGTAGCAGCAGCAGCAGCCGCCGCCAGTAGTTTCGAGCAGGGGAAACTCATGACATCAAAAATGTTAGAGTTAGATAGGAGTGGATTATTGGTAAATGGGATTTCATGTTAAATAATTGGCTCTGCTTTCCACCTACCTGCCACAGTTAGGGGGTAACCCTTTTAAGAATTTCACAGCCTGGATTGTATTGGCCTGAGGGACACATAGAAGTGCTCCTCCCTGTGAATCTATGTTAAACCAGACTTTGGGACCCAAGCTAATGCACTCTACAGAAACTCGTTAGCGAGCAGGAGAGGGAAATCTTTCTGGACACACTGATGCAGTATGTGAGTCTGTACGGAGAGTGTCAGTACTGGAGGGAAACAACATTGATCATTGTCATATCAACTACTGCAGATATACTCTACTAACTGTAGTCCATGTTTACATGTACAAAAAGCAAAACACAATGTACAAGAAGCAAAACACAAGACAAAGTCCACACCCAGTCACTGTTCAAAGTCCAGTCCATTGGATTCCCATAGCCTCAGAGACAGCAGAGGACAAGCTGCAGCTATAAACTGAATTGAGCAGAAAACTAAAGGGCCTAGGATCAGAAGTGTTTAAGGGAACTTATTGGTACAAGTAATCCTGAAAAGTGGAACACAGCCAATTGGGCTAGCCATCAGGATTTGTCATTCTAGTGTGAGAACAGTTTAGTTAAGGCAACACGAGAGGCCAAGTCTTGTTAAGAGAGAGCGCAACATAGAGCAATGACCATATTCAATCATACACACAAAGTAGGAAGTGGATTAAGCCAAGCCTGCTTCAGGCAGGTACAGATGTGTCTTACAAAACACAGCAAAGCCATTGTGCAGTACGAGGCAAGCCACCCTGGAAAGGTGCAGAAATAGTTGACACAGCAACACCTAAGAAGAAGTAGGCAGAAGCCTTTCTACACCAGCAACCACAGAAGTGTTTAGTACGCATGCCGCAAGGTGTAGCAAAGCCCAACCAAGCCCAGCCCATGAGCATAAAAATACTGAACCACTTTCGTGCTGCAATATTCTTGTGTTAGTATTGCAGCACTACCACAACAGGGCTGAAACACTTGGGGTACCATCAGAATGGTGTATGGGGTCCGCAGTTTGGCCTCGTGTCAGAGCAGGCTGCTCTGATAGGCAAGACAAAGAAGCCACCATGGGGCCCGTCAACCCTGGGACACAAGTGCACCAGCCATAGCATTCCTACAGTGGGTCATGGCTGCCATGGCACTGGAGACATCAGCCATGCCTCAACTGCCACTGCCTTAGCCGCCAAGCCCAGAGGACATCACTGATAGAACCAGTGGTGTTACACCACTGCTTGACCAAGCCATGCTCTATCAGCATTGGGGAATGTCATGCGCACACACACACACACACACGAGGGAGATGATTGGCTGCCTCTGCCACAATGGTGCTATTTGAAATGTATTTCAGTGAAGTGCCTCAATAAAGGAATTTTAAAGCACAAAACAAATCTATAAATCTATTAATTCCAGTCCTATTTAATCTGCAACATACATAAAAACAACATCAAAACACTCCTCAGCAACTTCAATATGAAAGTTGAGACGGAAAAGAAATTTAAGAATACTGCAGGTGAATATCCAGTGCACTTAAGAACAAACAGAAATGGAGAAAAACTGATCAATATACGCAAAATGTTACAGTTAAAACTGATGTCCACAATTTTCACAAACTATCAAGAAAAGCCAAAACTTGGATATCTCCAAATCTAAATCTAGTATCATGTGCCCATATCTAAGTGGGATATCAAGAAAATTATAACTGTTGAAGTAATCAGAAGTCAGGAATTTGATTCAGATCATTATCTCTCTAAGATTGTAATATGATTTCTTCAACATAAAACAAAAAACACAACCAAGAAAGTAATCAGATACGAATCCATTAAAATTAATATTACAATAGAAAGACAAAAAAATGTAAGCAAAGAAATCAAGACAAAAAAAAAAAAAGGTTGAGTGGCATGAACTCCATGTAAAAATTACTGTAGCAGAACAGAAAACTTTATAATTTGCCAAGAATAAATAGAACACAAGGTGGAATGAAGAGTGTGAAGAAGCACCAGAACAAAGAGCTCAAAAATGGAGAGGGTCAAATAGAGAACATTTAGAACAACTCAGATAACAAAGAAAATAAATGTCAAACATAATACAGAAAATCAAAAGAATCTTCAAAAATTCTCATTTTATGGAGATACAAGAAAATTTTGCCAACAATGATACTAGAAATTTTTACCAAACTTTTGAACATGTACTTAATTGGTATCAGGCACCAAGTATTTGTTTCAAAGATCATAATGGCAGCACAGGATTAAATAATAAGATTTGAGGATCTTCAAAAACTGGGAAAAGTTGAAGTTCTAAGGAAAATACTGAGACCTGGAAGTAGTAGTAATGTTGAACACAAATTAAGATCAAATAGAGAGTTCTATTTGGAAATTGGAAAGCTAACTGTTACGAGGAAAAGACAACTGCAGTTTTATAGCCACATATACTGAATCGACAAAACCAGACTAACCAAGGCAGATTTTCAACTTACTAAACAGCTACAAAAGTAAGCCCATATAGTTTACTGAAATTGACAAAGATATGAAAAACTCAGGAAGTCTAATGGATATAATAGGTAACAAAATATCTTTTAAAGAAGCAACACGAAAAGCAAAATTTCAGGAACAAAAGAGGTCTGCAAAAGGAAAAAAAAAATGGACCCAGGTAGAAAAGGAACGACACTCTCTACAGATGAAAGAAGTCTGGTAGCAACAAAAACTAAACACAAAGAAGGAAAACCAAGATTGATTTATCGTACCCTAAAAAAGTGTTATTCGAATAAATAAATAAAGAAAGAAAAATTGTGAAATACTAGCATTTTTTTATGCTATGCCTTTAAACTATCTAGTTCTAACAGTTAAACTGGACTCTCTAGTAACACCACAAAAATTTGGAGGATGATTTCCCACCAACAGAGCAAGAAATTGATGAAAAACAAAGTAATTGGTGAAGGCTCCTTTACAGCAAAACTGTTGAAACTGTCAGAACCATAGATTATAAATGTCTACATATGCTTTTTGAGCACATCTGGAAAACTGAAATGATTCCAAAAGAGTGGAATATAGCATTAACTCACTCACCACATAAAAAGGGAGACAAACAAAATGTCAACAAATACAAAGGAGTGTTACTTCTGCCAGTGGTATATAATATAGCATCAAAAATTCTCCAGGACAGAGGTGTAGAAACTTTGCACAAACAACTTCTAACCACCATCATGTCTAATATCCAGACAAAGTATAAAGTGAATGGAATTGCAAAACCTGGAGCTACAATATGAGCAGGGCTAAAAAGCTGTGAAACTACAGCGAAAAGCACTTTATAACTGTTTCATAATCAGAGAAGGAAATGATGTGTATCAAAATGAAAGTAGCCTTGCAGTAAGAACACTGAAAGAATTTTCAGAAAAAAATTGGCTTGCAAAATGTTCCTTTTTTTCTCTCTTTTATATATTCCCCCCCCCCCCCCCCCCTTTCCCAGGTGTGACTTAATTGAAAACTCTTGTATAAACAGAGAAACTGTTGGAACAAAATGAAAATTGAGGATAATTTGGATGATTTGTAGCAGTTTTGTACATACAACTTTCACTGAAGCAATCAGTTCTGTCAGAGGGCATGCACAGAAACCATGAAGGCAAGAAAATGCTGGCAAAAGAAATTCCCCAGTGATAAAACAACTGAAGAAGTAGTCATCAATGAAACTTGCAACAGATTCGACGCTAATTCCAAAAGAAAACAAGGATGCATTTGCAGTGTATAAGAAAGAAGCATCTCTGGCTGCATCTCATGAGGAAGAAGTTACATAAGCACCAGCATGTGAAGCATCAGAAGCAACAGTGGAAAATGAAGAAACAGCATAATAATCATCAGTATCAGAAATAGCATAGCAAACCCACACAAAAGGACAAAAATTTTTGGTATTCAGAGGTAGAAAAGAAACACAACAAATAAAGTAATGCACTTAAAACAAAAGTCATATTTAAGAACACTGCATTAAAAAGTTCAATATCGTAAAAAAATCACTGAAGTATTCATTATTTTCATAATGAATGAAGAAACTGACCACTATGGAAATTAAAGAGCAAGATATGAACTGACTGTGCTATATGAAAATTACCAGAATAATAAAGGACAAGTTGGTTATGAAGCTTACAGGTGCAAGAAGAATTCATATGCTAGTAAGGTAAGAGAAGGAAAGGCTAGCCACCAAAATTAAAAATACAAACTACTTCTAACAAATCTAAAACAGTTATATCGACAGGGGAGGAGACATGAGTAACAGATCCGCAAGTGTGTAATACTTTCAATCAGCACTATATACCTATGATGGATATACGAGGGTTGGAACATAAATAGTGGCAACTATTTATTCACAACCGATACAAAAGAGTTACATGTTTGCACCTGTTACTGTCCTTCAAAGCAGTCAACAGCACTGTGCAGAACCCGTAGCTAGCGATGTGGAAGGCGTAGTATACCATTAGCACAGTATGTTCTGTTGGTGGTGCGAATGGAGCAGTCTACTGCTAGTCGAATCTCTGGAACAGTTCTGAAGTGGATGCCACAATGTGGTTCCTTCATCTTCAGAATCAAATCAAAGATACAAGGACTTCAGTCGTACTGCTGTTCATTTTTGGAGCATCACCTGCGACCAGCTTTGCGAAAGAGGCGGTGACACTTTCTGCGCAAACAACCCATCATTTTGCATGACAATGTGCAGGTGGATACAGTGCAAGCTGTGGCTGCTCTGTTCGGTCGATGGGACTGGGAAGCACTGTACCATCCACCATACTCCCCGGACTTAAGTCCTTGTGACTTTGATTTGATTCCAAAGATAAAGTAACCACTTCGTGGCATTCGCTTCAGAACTGTTCCAGAGATTTGACAGGCAGTAGACCGCTCCATTCACACCATCAACAGAACCAGCTCTGCTAACGGTATACTACACCTCCCACATAACTGGCAATGAGTTCTACACAATGCTGGTGACTACTTTGAAGGACAGTAACAGGTGAAAACATGTAACTCTTTTGTATTGGTTGTGAATAAATAGTTGCCACTATTTAAGTTCCAAACCTCATACTTCTAAAACAAAACATAGAATTAGCACAGAGCATTGGAAGAACCAAATGGGTGGCTGACAGTTTATATCTACTTCTTACAGACAAATTGTAAGTTTCACATATATTAGAGCACTAAAAAATAGAAATAAAGCAGGTTTGGACGACATATCAACAAAAATGTCGTAACACTGCACTAGGTATCTCAGAAAGCCCTTGATATTCTTGATAAATTTAGTAATGAAGGAAGGAATATTCCCAAATTGCTTAAAAAGGAGCAACATTGAGCCTGTCTGTAATAGAAGGATATAAAGGAGATCGAGGAAACTACAGACCCATAACTATCATAACTGTTCTCTCTAAAATAGTGTAAAACAATAAAGACACAATAACAAACTTTCACTGAGAATACGAAAATCTTATACGAAACACAACATGTCTTCAGAAAGGGGAGGTTCACACAGACTGAAGTGCCAGAGTTCATAACAAACATAACTGAGGCCATGGATGATTTAAAAACTACACTGCTATGGTATAAGAGGAAAAGCAGCTGATATTAAAAAAACTATGATGAACACAGCCACCTGTGTTGAAATAAAATTATACTGCAGAAGTACTGAGAGAATGGAAATACGGAAGCGTCCGATCCCGCCCGTCTGCTTTGACCCATGACGTCACAAATATGGCGAAAACAAAAAAACACACACACACACACACACACACACACACACACACACACACACACACACACACTCTCTCTCTCTCTTTCCACAAGAAGCCTAATGACACTAACGGGACAAGCGCGGAAAATGGGGTGTTTTGGGGGGGGGGGGGGGTAAACTAAATATAAACAAATTTAGACGCCTTGCGTAGCTACAACGTGTAAGTGAAGACAGCCATGCATGAATACCCACCCACCTCCCCAGGGGTCTTAACCCCTGCAACCAATAGAAGATAAAGATGCTTCAGTAGCTGATTTTTTTTTTTTTTAAAGACAAAAAACACTAATCTTACGTGATACAACGAACAGATCAGAAAGATAAATATAATAAACTAAAACAGAAATTCGAGGAAACAGATGATTAAAATAAGTAATAAGTGTTTTTAAATTTAAAAAAAATCTCACGAGATAGAACGAACAGATCAGAAAAGTAAATAAAATAAGATAAAACAGAACTGGAGACAGCCACACTCAAACCAAACTCCGCGCCGTCATGACGTCACACACGACAACACCCTTACGTCACGGGTCAAAGCTGACGCGTGGGATCGGACGCTTCTGTCGACCCTTTAGGGGGTATCAGGGGATAACATGACAGCATGTATGTGGCATAGTTGTTTCTTTAGGGAGCTTGAGGCAGTTTTTTGAACAGACTGGAGTTAGTGAATGCGACATAGCAACAGGTTTGTAGTCCAAAAGTCACCAGGAGTTGTCCTCAGCGTGCACAGTGAGAAAGGGCAAAACTATGTAGCCTATTATAATGTAAGTTATTTGGGACAAACCGAGTGTAGATCAAAGAACATTATACAACTAGAGCAACAGTCAAGAAATTGACTTCATATTTGGGAGAACTAAATTTGCTCTCTCAAAACACCCTGAACCAGATTTTTTGTGGTTTTTCTAAATCATTTCTGGCAAATGATGAGATGGTTTCTTATTCATAAAAGCATACCGGTATTTATTCATTCTGGGTATCTGTATATTTTGGTACTTGTGCTTGCTTTGTAAATTCACCTCAGTCCAAACTATTTTTTGTCCACTATAATTAGACTCCTGTCTGAAAGCGTTGTATAAAATGAAATCGACTATAAAACATTTCTAGATTTATTAAAATTAGTATTACATTTATAAAAAAGGTTGGTGGCACTTTTGCAAAACTATACTGACTAAACTTAATACTGAGGAAGGTTACCTTCATTCTGTTGAAGAGATGTCCAGCGTCTTTTGTAAAACATTGAATAACGGCATATTGTAGCACACGGACTTGGCCAACGTCAGCTAAAAGTACCAAAACTTTATCTTCATAACACTGTCTCACTTATATTATTTTGAGGGCACCATTATATGATGCTAAATACATCGAAACAGTACATTATTTCGAAACAGTTTTACATAACCAACTGATTCAGTAACATTCATGATCTAAGTATTGAGGAAGATTATCTCCATATCACTGTCTGTTCACGCTACATTACCTACAGAAACTATTGGAAAATTTTGCGTGTCAATAACGCATTATATTTGACACTGCATCGTACCTAACGTCGCAAATACCAGCTTATCACGACTACAGCTTTCTCACCAAACAAAGTTTTGTTAACCTTATGTCCTCATGCAAGTTTCTAGCTTCTACGGCATTTTTTATGACATCTATATTATCTCTCATCGCTATTAGCGTCAAAATCCAAAACGTGCGGTCGCAACAATTTTGTTTTATTTTTCATTTCCAAACATCGCAGATGCTCCTTTGCACAGATTACTGCGAAGTGTACACGCTGACGCGGTTTTTTCAAAGCAAGAAGTAAGAAACGGTCTTTGTGCTAACTGACTAAAATGACTAACATCTGATTCATTTCATTCATCACTGTCCGAGTGCTTGACGGCTATTTGTACCTTGGTAAAAATATAGACTTTCGTCAAACATTACTCTCCTAAGCATCGAAAACCGGGAAACAGAAGGTATTAAAATGTCTGCGTTTCACTATTATTATTATTATTATTATTACTATTATTATTATTATTACTGTTATTATTATTTAAGTTTTTCATTAGTTCGATCCGAACTGGCCTATTTATTACTATCTATCTTTATTGTCCAATGGCTGTTAAGCGCCTTTTGCTTGCGAGTGAACGTTTTCATATTTGGTAGCGATATAATCGAGCGTGTACGTAAAATAAGCACGATAAGCAGTATAGACGAGAAGCTTTTGGATTGTAATGCTAAGAATAAGTGCCGAATATTGGACATCTACATCGACTAGCAAGCGCTACCCGATCGAACTAGGGAGAGAGCATATAATATTTGTTTCCACAGGAAGTTTTGAACGGGATTGTATCTATACGCCACACATTGTGAAGAATTTCCTCCTATTAGTTGAATAGAATAATTGCAGTCCATTAATAGCAATTACATTTAGCCTCTAATGAAAATAAAGACAAGCTAATGGGACCATGAGTTACCATTTCTGCTTTGAAGAAGAGACTTCCATAAAATTTGCAATGGAATCCACTTTGGTGACTATCGATAATCAGACTACGCCAGTGACGAGGTATGATCTTTGACTTTAGTCTCTACCGTCGTGTATTAACTTTCACGTGTGCTCGTGTTTACACGTTGTGTTTCTTCGTCTATAAAGTGAATTCTGTATCTAAAGTAGTGTCTTCTATATCTCCATCGAGAATAGAGAGCTATAATCCATAGTGGTGCCCTCGAATACGTTTTCGATCGCAATTATCCGTTTTGTTTCGCGCGTTTCAGTTACTCGTTACTGGCCAACAAACAATGGATCGCCCACGGTGTAGTGTTTAGGACCCTGCTTTTCATTCCTACATATTGGACTTTGACTGCGAAGCACAGGCAAGGTCGAGATTCCAAGTACCAGCTTGAATTGATTATGGATGTGCTAGCCATACCGGCCTTCATACAACGAATCTAACCTCGTCTGCTACACGAGAATTGATCTAACCTCGTTGCGCCACAGCAGGATCCGCATACTACAGCTACAGTCCAGATGGCGGCTACCATGTTCCTTCTGTCGTCCCAGATCACGACAGTTGAAACAGGAATTCATACCACAACCTCTTGTCTCGACACATCTTGTTCACAACAGATGGACAATTATACCAGATTCGTGTTGCAATGTTCCGTTTGGCTTTCCGACTTACCGCCTCGTCCTTCAGCGACCACGGTCGTTCTACCCGCGCCAGTAATTTTCTCATCCGCTCGTGCCGCGTCGTGGAACCTCGGGCGACACACCACATTCTCATCTCACTTCATATGGCACCATCAATCAAGATTTTGCATCATCCACCAGGGAGGTACCAGTGTAGCCATCTACAACGCAGCCTCTTCCACAGAATATGGAAGGTTAACTGTTGGCTATGCAACATGCTCCCACAATCAGATTTCCCAAGCAGCCTCAACTACAAAAGGGAAATCCAAAGACTTGGTTCGCCCTTGTGGACGACCTTCTAGACTTGCATGGAATGCTGGATGATGATGCTCGGTTTATTTTCTTCGTTAGTCACCTACATGATCACACAGATCTTACCAGCAACCTACTACTGGGCCAACAGCACAGCTCAAATGTGCTACAGCAGGGCAAGAATCATTGAACACCTGTCATGTCCACCAGCAGCTGTACATCACAAAATCCACGAAGAACAGCTCAGCACAAGATCGCGTTCGCAGCTGTGGAGGCACCTATGGGAACAGGTAGGACCTGAAGTCATGCCTGACTTTGCGCTCTGGACATTATGGCTCGTTAAGCTACCACATGAACTCCAAATGCAACTCCTCTCCCACTCCGCCGAGCCTTTGGACAGCAACTTTCGAATGGCAGACAAGGTGTACAGAATTGTCAGGCAACTACTTCCAACTACAAATGCTCCAGAAGATGCGAAAGTTGGTAGCAGCAGCACCATTACCCACACTGCACTGATGCACTAGGCTGGTAGAGTTCACGCAAGAGCCGACATGCCACAGCAAAGTAACTCACAGCCACCTAGCAACGGATGCCAGACACTTCCAGCTTCAGATTCCTGCACACTGACGAGTCATTCTGACTCACTGTCTGGGCAGAGAAGCAAACCACAGTGCAGTACAACAGATGACACAGTTGACAACTGCTTTCCCCCCACCTCTTTCAAACCCAGAATACCCACTCTGCTGGTTCCTCGTCACTTTTGGTAATGCAGCGAGAAACTGTCGCCCTCCCTATGCTTGCAGAAACTCGATGCATACACTGATCTAGGCCCCATGGCTCGCCACACTCCTGCATGATGCCATTTTGGACTACAGTCATCGAATATGGCAGCCACAACATGCGTATGACTGTTTGTCTCGGCACAGTACAATAACATGAGTTTTCTCATGGACACTGGAGAGGACGCCAGTGTCATCCCATCTTCTTGTGCGTTCACTCAGTTAATTCCTGTGAAACTTGCTCTCTGCACAGCTAACAACTCACACATCAATGTTTGCACCACAGTGGAACTCTGGCTCCAGCTCTCGCTGCAGATGCAGTTCAATTGGACATTTGGCATTGCGGACATCGATAGCCCAGTTCCTGGTATTGACTAGCTAAAAAACTTTGGTCTCTCTCTCAACCTGCAGACAGCATCACTGATTCATCATGTGACAAGAAGTCACATCCCAGGCTCCTTCAGCCCTTCTGCTGCTACATCTTCCTCGAGATCCAATCAGCTTCTCTTAGCTCTATCCGAGTGTTCAACACTGATGGCTCACCTCACTAACTCATTGTTCAAGCTCACTACTCAATGCACCAAGATCAACGCTGTATGCATGCACAATGCCAAGCTCACAAACCTTACCAATGACATATTGCAGGAAGTGGACTGTGTTCAACAGAGACTCAGCCGCTTTGCTGGTTCACAGCCAACACATACCACCAAAATGACCCCTGCAACTGCCACATCCCCTCTGGAGCCTCTGCTTCCACCAGCTAAGGTCAGTGCCATCCCTCCTCCAAGTGTTTTGCCTCCTTGTGTCAACTCTTTGCGAGATGATAATTGTGTTCTTTCCTCACATATTCAAGCTGCACAACTATGTGCTGTCACTAACGATACTTGTCACAGGATAATGATGATGCCCATGCTTTACAAAGCATGATGCCTCACCCCACCAAAAAATTACATCATGCTAAAGTGGTTATTTATGAGCTTTTAGGTGTGGGCATTGTAAGTAGAGATGGGTCGAACTCGTTGATTCCCGTGAACTACTTCATTCATTTCACTCTTTTCCGTGAAGCGTTCAAATGAAGTAGTTCATTCATGAAGTATGGAAGCCTGGTGAAGTTGCCCAGTTCGCCGCTCAGCCATGGCTACACTCGCTTCGCCTCGCTCGTACAATAAAGGTTCGTAGTACTTCATAATTTTACCAACAGATGGCCAACTATGCAGTAACGTGCACGCAACGTTTTACGCTCTTACAGCGTCTGAGCTAACTTAAATAGAGCGTGGTCGAAGGGGCCAAAGGAAAGATAAACAGAGAAGGCTGTCACATATAAAGAAGGTATTACATTTAATCTTGCTCGATATTTTCTCATGAAACGCCCAAAAAAGTCTTTATCAGCCAAGTGAAACATTATTTGTTGTATTCATGGACTGAAAAACTAGGGCTACCAACAAAATGCAGTCCAATTTCATGTTCCTTTTAAAATTTAATCCAAAATAGAGTGAGTATGTTTACCACTGTCAGAAAGTCTATATATCTACGTTACGTAATTATTCAGAAGTTTTCCTGTAGATTTTATTTTGTTGAGAATAATATAACCCTCCAAATTCAAAACATAAACTGTCACCTGTAGTAATTGGTACGATTTCAGGTAAAATCCCTCTTTCAGTGTTATTAACAAAACTTTTATTTTCATGTCGGCTGTGCGTGCTCACACAGCCAGCCTCTTCGTTTGTATCTGTAATATTAATTTGTCCGAAAGCGCTGCTAACGGTAGGCTACCGGTAGACGCGAAGTATAACTGAACTGCACAAATAGTCACGGGTAATGATGTCAGCACTGCAGGAAGCAGCTGACACTGTCTTCCCATCGCCCCTCACCTCCCCAACCCCTCGCAAACCTATAGTTTCCGACAAACGCCGCGTGATTCGTCGACAGGCAGTAGAGGGGGGACTGAAGTGAAGGGAGAATGAGTGACATAACGCCGATGTAATGGGATGAGGGAGAGGGGAAGAGAGTGAGTGAACTTGAAGAAAGTGTGGAGTGTGTTATCTGTGAAGAGTTTCAAGTACCAGTTCATTGAAATTGAGTGGTTAGTTCACACTTCACTGGAGTGAAGCGTTCATTTCAACGACTCATTCACGAGCTCCCCATCACTAATTGTAAGCTCTCCAGACTGTAACTGGTCTGCTTATATCCAGCTTGTGCTTAAGAAGGATGGTTTGTTTCGGTTTTGTGGTGACTATCAGAAACTCAATGCCCTTATTGTTACGGACAGTTACCCCATCCCACACATTCAGGACTTTGTCCAATAGCTTAACAGGGTCTGAGCATTTAGTGTTCTTGACTGTCACAAAGCATAATACCAGATTCCTGTGTTTGAAGATGACATCCCCAAAACAGCAATAATTACACTGTTTGGCTTCTTTGAATACTGCTTTATGCCTTATGGCCTGAGAAATGTGGATCAGATTTGGGAAAGGTTCATTGACTCTGTTTTATATATCTTGGCTTATTGCTACACCTATCTTGAGGACATTTCATTTACTCCACCTCTACCAAGGAGCACGAACAACATTTGACACAGGTCCTTAAAGCACTCGCTGACCATAGTGTGGAGATTAACGATGACAGATCACAATTGCACCACACTAGTGTTACCTTTCTTGGTCACACCATCAGTGCTGAAGGAATCTGTCTGATGTCGGACCGCATTGCATTTGTCAGTGACCTGCCATTACCAGAGATCTACCAAGATCTGCTACTGTTCTTCAGAATGGTAATTTTTTTGTGGCGGCATATGCCTCACACTGCTTCTTTCCAGGTCCTGTGGATGGATGCCTTGACAGGCAAGAACACTTCTGAGACATGGAAGATATGATGATCGGATGAAATGATTGAAGTGTTCAGTGCACTTAAGACTGCACTTTTGAACACTACCATCTTAACACTTCAATTGGTGCAGTTCTACAACAGCATGTTGGTGGTACAAAACAGTCCCTTTGGTTTCTCTAGACGAAACTCACTGCTTCTCAATGCAAGTCGTCAGCTTTCCACTGTGAATTACTCGCAGGTTACAAGGTCTTATGGTAAATCAGCGATGACACTGAAGGGCGCGAAGTTACGATTTTTGCATATCATAAACCACTCACTGACATTCAGTGCCTATGCGTGGCAGATAACATGGTTGTGGGTTATCTATCACGAGTGAATTCCATCACTTCTCCACTGGACTTGGATGAACTGGCCCATCTCCAAGTGGACGATGCAGGACTTCAAAATCTTCTACAGGACCTTAACTCGGCACTGACCTTTGTTTTCCACTGCTTTTCCCCCGCACACCCAGGCATCAAGGCTACATCTGCCTCATTATGGAATTTTTTTTGTTTCTACATCTACATCTATACTCCGCGAGCCACCTTACGGTGTGTGGCGGAGGGTACTTATTGTACCACTATCTGATCCCCCCTTCCCTGTTCCATTCACGAATTGTGCGTGGGAAGAACGACTGCTTGTAAGTCTCCGTATTTGCTCTAATTTCTCGGATCTTTTCGTTGTGATCATTACGCGAGATATATGTGGACGGTAGTAATATGTTGCCCATCTCTTCCCGGAATGTGCTCTCTCGTAATTTCGATAATAAACCTCTCTGTATTGCGTAACGCCTTTCTTGAAGTGTCCGCCACTGGAGCTTGTTCAGCATCTCCGTAACGCTCTCGCACTGACTAAATGTCCCCATGACGAATCGCGCTGCTTTTCGCTGGATCATGTCTATCTCTTCTATTAATCCAACCTGGTAAGGGTCCCATACTGATGAGCAATACTCAAGAATCGGACGAACAAGCGTTTTGTAAGCTACTTCTTTCGTCGATGAGTCACATTTTCTTAGAATTCTTCCTATGAATCTCAACCTGGCGCCTGCTTTTCCCACTATTTGTTTTATGTGATCATTCCACTTCAGATCGCTCCGGATAGTAACTCCTAAGTATTTTACGGTCGTTACCGCTTCCAATGATTTACCACCTATGGCATAATCGTACTGGAATGGATTTCTGCCCCTATGTATGCGCATTATATTACATTTATCTACGTTTAGGGAAAGCTGCCAGCTGTTGCACCATGCAGTAATCCTCTGCAGGTCCTCCTGGAGTACGTACGAGTCTTCTGATGTTGCTACTTTCTTGTAGACAACCGTGTCATCTGCAAATAGCCTCACGGAGCTACCGATGTTGTCAACTAAATCATTTATGTATATTGTAAACAATAAAGGTCCTATCACGCTTCCCTGCGGTACTCCCGAAATTACCTCTACATCTGCAGATTTTGAACCGTTAAGAATGGCATGTTGTGTTCTTTCTTCTAGGAAATCCTGAATCCAATCACAAACCTGGTCCGATATTCCGTAAGCTCGTATTTTTTTCACTAAACGTAAGTGCGGAACCGTATCAAATGCCTTCCTGTAGTCCAGGAATACGGCATCAATCTGCTCGCCAGTGTCTATGGCACTGTGAATTTCTTGGGCAAATAGGGCGAGCTGAGTTTCACATGATCTCTGTTTGCGGAATCCATGTTGGTTATGATGAAGGAGATTTGTATTATCTAAGAACGTCATAATACGAGAACACAAAACATGTTCCAGCATGAAGAGTAATTACTGCTTCACTGTTCATGCATTCATTCCATGTCAACAAAACAAGGTCAGCCATCATACTCAACGTTCAGTGGGTAAAGTCGACATACCCTGCTCCTCGACATCATGGGCTGCCTCCTCTCATCCAGGAGGTTCAGATATATCCTTTTTGCCACAGATCAGGTAACAATATAGGCAGAGGTCGTGCCTCTTTCAGACATGGTTTCTGATTCAGTTGTGTGTACTTTTGCTTCTGCCTGGATTTCACACTGTGGATGTCCTTCTTCCATCACTACCAATCAGGGATGTCAGTTCGAGTCTCCACTCTTCGCCAGATTATGTACCTTGTGTGGTGTTTACTGTTTCCATACCACTGCATACCACCTGCAGAGCAGCGGACTAGTTGGACATTGGCACTGTACACTTAAAACAGCTATCATGTGCCAGGTGGCTTGTGGTCAGAGGCCTTGCTGTATGTCATACTCGTCATCTGCCCAGCTCACAATGACAATCGAAATGCCTCTCTCACTGATATCCTCTGTGGTGAGTTTCTAGTGCTACCTACAGAGTTCATCAAGGACACTGGACTCCCATCTCGGGATGAGCTTCCTGCTCTAGTCAAGCATGCCCACTCACACATCGCTACTGTACACACACAAGCCCTGCATCCTCACACACTGCCGAAAGTGTTCATACATAGCGATATGGCACATTGTAACTTCATTATGCTACAAGATGCAGTGCAGGCAGCTGTCCAACCTCCATACTCCACTCTGCATAGGGTACTCAGCCGTGCAAGGAACACAATTGAAATCCTTCTTAATGGGAAACATAAAGCCGTTTCTGTTAAAAGGGTTAAATCAGCTTGGACACTGACGAGTACCCTTGTCTGAACACAGATTCAACTCTGGAGCACACACATCACCATGTTCTTGCTGCAAGCAATGACGATTCTATTCAATCTTCTGCCCCTTCCAGTGCACGACATGACCCTAGTGAGTAGTAGTGCAACAGGGACATCACCGTACTTTGCATTATTGCCAAATTTATTCAAGATTATTGCAATAGGTGTGGCAGTGTCACACTGATGTCATGGCAGGAAGTTAAAACTAACCCCACACTCCTCCCCACCCCCATTTGGAAATTGACAGGAAAAGGACTCTGTCTCTGCTGTGCTGCAGGATCAGATGGGTGTATGTCTTTATTTTGTATGCAGTGCGGTATATGGTTTATTTAAACTATTTGAGTTGCTATTGATTGAGCACTAGACAGCAGCTCCATCCAGTGTGTTCACCTTGAGGTCCAGAGGCCAACTGACCTAGTTCACAACACCACCACCAGAGGGCACTGATGACTTTCCTCTCTCCCCCTCCTGTGACGTAAACCAAAATGGCGGGAATTCGCTCAGTCTGTGTCTATCTGCTGGACTGGGAGGATATCACGACTGTTGGCTAATATTCCATGCACAAGGCAGTGTTCAAACAATTTGTTTAAGAATAATTCTTATTTATTTCTGAAATTGTAATACACCTCGAAATTGATGCTGTTGTTTTAAACCATTCAGACGATGTTAAACACTTGTGGTACTTTTTTTATTCTGATAGTGAAAGGAATCACATAGTTACACTGTCACAGATCATGTTAAACACACCTGAAAAACTTCCTTGTGTGATCTCCGTGCTCTCGGCCGCTCTACACAAGCCACCAGCAACTGCATGGTGGCCATGCTAAGCACATCCTGTTATGCTGGAAATACCCACAGCCTTCCTCATCCCTGGCGCACATTCATTCTTTGTGGCACACAGATACCCTTGTCACTGAACACGAACTGCCTCGTGAGTTATTAAATCTGGTGTTTAAGCAATGTGCTGAATATTTTCACACACTTATCTTGAAGATCTCACAGGAACTAAATGTACCACTCCACAAAAAGAGAGAGAGCTTTACAGATGATGCAAGCATATTTAAACAATTTGCATTGTAGTTATGTGTTTTATTCCGAGGAATACCGTCAGACTTGAACATTGACTCTAAAAAGATCACAGCACACTTGTGAAACCTCCCAGCCTTCCTCCCTGCGTCACTTCAAGCGCTTTTGTGGGAAACGTCACATCCTTCCTTTGTCCTTGAGCACAAGCTGCTTCAGGAGTTATTGAATCCAACAGAATATATCTTTAAATAAACTTTCAAAAAGATCACTGCACAGTAGTTTGCCTCAGTTTTGCGATGTTTACCACCTCAATTGAACACAGGCTCTAAAAAGATTGCGACACATTTGTGAAACCTCCCAGGCTTCCTTCCTGAGACACTTATGCGCGCTTTTGTGGGAAACACCACATCCTTCCCTTGTCCTCCAACACAAGCTGCTTCAGGAGATTTTAAATCCAATTGAATGTGTCTTTAAATAAACTTTCAAAAAGATTGCTGCACAGTATTTTGCTTCAAGCTGTGTCATAAATAAATCGTCAAACAATTTGCTGGGATGACTTTCACAAATTGAATATATACCTGCACTGTAGGCAGTTTTAATTACAACTACAGATCGACACTTCTATGGAATATTTCCATGTATAAACAAATTAGATAAAGTGTTTGAAGCCTCAGTACATTTGCAAAAGATCGAAACTGGACTGAAATATTTGTGTGCATAAACAAATTGGGTAAATTATTTGACCTCTCAGTATATTTGCATGTGCAACAGAAATAATATGTGTAAAAAAAGGAATGCAAATACATTCGAAAATACATAATGCAGGAATATTGTTTATACATTGAAACTAAGATAAATAAGCGCAAATACACCATGTGAAAACTTTGGAGATGATCCTACATCATGTAAAAATTTTTGTTAAATACATTATCAAAGTAGTTTGCTACATGTGGCATGGTTGTAACCCAGGACTCGCGAAGTGGCATGTCTGTCAGCGGTTGCAGCTCGCCATAGAGTGAACCGGCGACTGGTAGCGGGGGACACTCCAACTGCATCAATGAGTGCATCCAGCATGAAGAACAGATTGGTGGAACGAGTTGGTATTTCCAGAACCCCACATTCAAAAGTGCGTGGAATCTGTGGCTGTCGGACCAGCATCAATTTGTTCTGCGTGCTCAGACCAGCATTCATCTCATCAGCAGGTAGGGGGGGGGGATGATGAACTCCTATTGGCTCCTGAAAATATTGTTCTGGGCTTTCCATCAACCACCCTTCCTGACTGGTTCCTGCCCTACCCCTTCCACACCCAGTCTCATTTTGCCAGTGTCAGTTGGCCAGTGCGGTTGCTCCTTAGTTGTGTGTGTCAGTTTGCTGAAAATGAAGCATTCAGCAACATCGACTACCATCAGTGTGGGCAGAAAACGACATAGAATTGTAGAAGAAGAAGAAGAAGATGATGAAGAAGAAGAAGAATATGGATTGCCACATACGTAAATAATTTTGTTTGTTTGTAAATATGTGGTTATTGTGTAGAAATCAGGAAAAAAATTTAGTGTGTTAAAAAATTCTCATCAGTAATTCAGTTTCGTTTCCTTGTTTTACAATGCAACTCCAGGATTTTATCCTAGATTGCAAGGGGCAGATAGGAGGAGGAAGAGGGCGCTAGGCCACAGGGAACTCTCCCTGTTGAGGTCCAGCTTCCTTTGGAAAGCCTGCAACTAGAACTGCTATGTGAGTATTAAAAAATTTAATGGTGGTAGTAATCTGTTTTCATATCGTTGGTTTATTTCTTATTTCATGCTTGTTCTTGTTATAGCTCACATGGTGAAAATGCTGCTTGAGCTGGAGGCAATGCTGGAAGTTGAAAAAATACACCACCCACACGCTGTCGAACAGCCTCCAGCAGCAAATACACAGCACCAACAGTCACATAAGTATAGAAAAAAAGAGATATTTGTGTAGTAGTAGCTCTGTAATTAAATGTTTCGTCTTGTTGCAGCAAAAATTCTAGCGGGATTAGACCTCCTAGACAGGCAGCTGGAGGCTGTTCACCAACTGCAGCAGCAGTCTTCAGCACCCAGTGAGACAGCAGAGCAGTTTTGTAAATGAGAAAAAATAATTCTGCCTTTTGTTATTTGCATCTGTAGTATAGAATATTTTTCTTTTTCTCTAACAAATCTGTGTATATATATATATATATATCTTTTTGTTGTTGTCATTGTTGTGAGATGGATCGGAGGCACCATATTAACCCTGACAAGGATGAGAAACCTGAATGGGTCAGGGAAATGGCTCTAGATGAAGAGCTGCAAAGGCAGGGTGACCTGGCCCTTTTAGAGGAGGATAGCTTCCCTGAAGGGGTGGTAGAGATACCTGATAATGCCAATGAAATGTTCATGCTATGGACCCTGAGCGTGAAATGTAATTATTAACTCTACTTATATAACAATGCAGTCTGTATTCTTTCTTTTTTTTTCTTACAGCAGCAGCAAGCAATGTCTGGAACATTGTACTTAATTTTTTCGTTATTCTCTCTCTTCTACACTGGCTACATCTGCACAGCTGCAGCAGAGCGTGATGTAGGTAGCAGTGGGGGCTAAACCTACCTAATCAAAGTGGCATCTGGTGAACCATGCTGCACTGGCAAAAACACAGCTAGTCGCCATGTGAGAGGCCACAGCCAACACCTTGTCTGCCACAGTCATCCCAGCACCGCATCTGTGGATTTAACAATAAGCTACCACCTGTCAGGTTAGTGTGTCAGGCCTACAGCAGCATCAGCATTGAATCTGTTGCTACAGCCAGGCTGTTCCCACTGGCCTGACCCAATAGATCCTCCTCAGTCATGGCGGCCAGTGTGGCCGAGCGGTTCTAGGCGCTACAGTCTGGAACCGTGTGACTGCCACGTTCGCAGGTTCAAATCCTGCCTCGGGCATGGATGTGTGTGATGTCCTTAGGTTAGTTAGGTTTAAGTAGTTCTAAGTTATAGGGGACTGATGAGCTCAGAAGTTAAGTCCCATAGTGCTCAGAGCCATTTTTTTAAGAACTTGGTTGTTGTGGAGATGGTGAGCACTATGGTAGAGTTTACAAAACCTATTTATGTGGGGATATGCATACAGGACCTATCAAAAAATGGTTCAAATGGCTCTGAGCACTATGGGACTTAACTTCTGAGATCATCAGTCCCCTAGAACTTAGAACTACTGAAACCTAACTAACCTAAGGACATCACACATGCATGCCTGAGGCAGGGTTCGAACCTGCAACAATAGCAGCAATGCGGTTCCGGACTGAAGCGCCTGGAACCGCTCGGCCACTCCGGCCGGCCAAGACCTATCCAAACTCCACATGTACCACTTTCGTTCTGAGTTGGCGAAAATCATTTTGCAGATCCTAAATTACTGTATATGGATACAGACAGCTTCATCTGCAGGGTGAAGAATTGTTATCCATATGAAGTAATGAGGTACCACAGTGACGAATTCGATGTATCCTCATACATCTCCAATAATCGTTGCGGCATTCTTCCACAGAACAAGGTTATCAGCTGTATAAAAGACGAGGAGAATGGATAGCAAATTGTGGAGTTTGTAGGTCTGTGATAAAAAAGTGTAAGCAAATCACACATTGGAAGGTGCCACCTAGAGGTGGGCTAAGGGTGTGCATCACATGGCATCGTGCACCCTCTCTGTCGAAGACTATTTGCAGTGCCTGTACATCAGTGTCTGCAGTGCATATGGTAAGACAAACTAGTATTCTATCGAGAGGACATGAGGTGTACACTGTGCTGCAGTCTAAAATCGGCCTGTTGCCTCATATTGATAAAAGGCTCATTTGTGATGGGATTGAAACTCACCCATACTCACACTACTTGCTTCCCACTTGTAGCGAGAGAAGGGACGGGGGAGCAGTTCTGATTGAGTGAAAGAGAGAAAGAGTGAGAGAGAGAGCGAGTCCGCAGAGTAGTAGTGTGACCTCTTTATCGTAATGTAAGTGGTTGTGTGTGTGTGTGTGTGTGTGTGTGTGTGTGTGTGTGTGTGTGTGGTGTAAATATTTATTTATTTATGTGTACTATATACATGTGCACACACACACACACACACACACACACACACACACACACACACACACACACCATGTATGGAAAAAAGCACAAAAAAATGTATGTTTAGTGTGTGTGTGTGTGTATATATATATATATATCTCACAGTCCCTCAGAATTTTTGTAAAATTTTTGGTAATTGGGCTGTGGAAATTAGTTTCTAGGTGTACACACTAAATCAAAATTATTGTAAAAGCTATGCTTCTGGGATTGTGGACTTTAGTTGTAGAAGTAAAAAGAGTATCTCCATGTTAGTTTTTAGCATAGATTTGTATATTTGGAAATATTGTAAACATTCTCATCCAGTGCTGTTTGTAAAAACACTTGTAAATGTATTCTCAACCAGTGTCACTGTTATAGTATGTAAGTTAAAAGTGTCCCTGCATTGGAATATCAGAGTCAAACTGTACCTCAAGAACTATGTTGTACCTCAAGAACCATACTGTACCTGAAGAACTGTATTGTACCTTGAGAACTGAAATGTATCTCAAGAACTGTATTGTATCTCATGAACTGAATTGTATCTGTGTGAACTGAATAAATGAAAAAATCGTTACTGTACGTATTTGTTGTTGTTATTAAAAAAACTATCCCCTTTTGCATTGCGTGTATGTGTAAGGGATGTGCATGACACAACTGAATTAGATTTTCTGAAGATGAGTGCTATTAAGGAGGTGAATTCTAGGATGACTGATAACAAAATGTATACACAATGGTTTCATGGGATTACACTTATCGTGCAGGATGAATTGGCTCATGGGAGAAGGAGGCACGTGACCATGTGTGCTTCCAAAGACATATAGCAAACATGTCTAAAATTATATCTCATACACTTGAAGAGAACCACAGACATAGTATCTGGACAGAACTGTATACTGTCAAAGTGGAAACAGTATGAATACATACACATATTATGAGATAAAAATTAATTTATATTTCATCCAGCTTAAAACTAATTTTGCATTTTCGTAAGCAGACCCAGCTACACTATTTTCACTCATCTTCTTCTTGCATCGATGGACAGCAGGAAACCCATTTTGAATAGTAGTAAACTTGAAGATTCGACATATCCATGAGATCTTCTCCTTCCTCTTCACATAAATGATGGTGTCCATGTGGTCGAATAATCGAAGCGACTTCACAGTATCTTTATAGGACATGCCAGGATCGTCCCAGTGAATCCCATGGTCGAAATGTGTTAACCGCTTTGCATTCTTCCATGTTTTAGCGCACTTCACATCCTTGAAAGACCTCAGTAAATACAGTGGTTGCTGAGAATGTCTCTATTATTCCAACAACTTCTGTGTATGTTACAACTGCATCATCTTTAAATATGATCTGCCTACACTCACCATCATAGAAACCCTGAGCCTCTGCAATGGTGTTCACACTTTCAGATAACATTGTGGAATGCTCTGGGTATGACACAGCATCTTTTCGTTTATACAGGTCACTGCAGAACACTGGTGAGCAGGCAGTAGTTAATCACACTATCATGTAGAACTTGAACATATGCTGCAATGTGTTCTGGGAAATTTGCTGAAGATTTAAATTCAGTTTGTACATCTATAGCTCCAGGCTTAATTATCTCATTCTATTTTGAGCAATGTATTACAATGATCAGTGATAGCTCCTTGAATTTCCTTGGACTGAGTAGACACCGTCCTTCTTCTTCAGCACTTTCATAGTAAGAAGCATGAAACCTCATATACATGTCATATGCTAGACTTTGTACATTGTCATCCACTGCAGGTGTAAATTGTCATTTGGGTAGAATTCTGAATTCATATAGACTTTGACATTAGTTAACTGGCAGTTGTAAACTACAGGGGAATCATTTGCTATATTCCCTCTTCTATCAGTCTGAAATGCAATTATGATGAATGTAGGAATCTAGCTGCAAAGAGGGTTTAATAGTCCATGTTTGTCTGCTTTCAGTTGGTAGTACTGGGTACTCGAAAACCTCTCAGGAGTGGAATGTTAGTGATAGATATGTATTGGAATTCAGAACTTCTAAAAGCTTCAAACACTCCGTATCTGATACACCGATGTGAGGCATTTTCCACATTATCTTGCTGATTGTGATCATATTCTCCTCTAGAGCTCCTTGAATGTATGAGTTATTATCCATCGCACTCTGTACCAAAATGGATTCCTGTTTACCATTTACAATAATCTGCCTCATGTCCTCAAAGTAGAGATACAAATGCAGTAAATCGTTTGTACTCTACAACTGTTCTAACCACCAGATCGTCTATGAACCATCCTGCATTTTCTAAACCATTCAGATCTGTGGGTGATGCAAAGACATATGTTTTAAGGGTTGATCTTTTGCCAAAACTTTATGTACCATCGATCTCAGACCTGTTGAGTTCATAGCGCATCTCTTGAAACAGGAATGCTAAAACATTATGTGTAAGCTTGCATCCCACTGTAGCGCTGCCATAGGTTTTCTTGAATGATCCCTCCAAATATATGAAGTTTTTGCATGGAAGGATGTGCACGTTCCTGGTGGTGGATGACAATTCTAATTTCACCATTCTTGTTAAATGTGTTTGAAGCAGTTTATGTGAGAAGTATTCCTGAGGTATAATTCGCTCATTATACTCTGCTGGACTGGTTATATTGAGTGAGAACTTCATTGCGAGGTTTCAAGCCAACTGATTTAAGAAACTCATATTTCGCACGTGTTATTATTTTGCAGTTCAGCAGTGAAATAACGTCCTGTGGATTGCGTGCACTGGTTGTGTACCGAATGCCATCCTGCCTTAGATGCAATTGCACAATGACTTCCTCACCATGAAAGTCAACAAGTTGATTATTCTGGTACACAATACGCAGCTCCAAATAGTCCAATGTCTGAACTGTCACTGGAAGGTATACTGCATTGGTGGAAGTCTCAACAATTTTATACCCTGTTGCAACAGAGAGGAAGAGTCTGTAAATAGCATGAATCAGACTGTCATTGAGATAGGAGTTCGTTGCAATGTTACACTCAACTCGGATTGTGCTGACAGGCAGTATGTCCACAGTCTGGCCTGACTTGTGAAATTTACTAGGATCCTTCTTCAAAACATGTCCTTTTGTGAAACCCAGTAGGCGCCCTGCTGAACCTTTCTGGTTTAAGTCAATCCCTGCATTCACATTCCATATTTCAGATTTAAGTGTATTGATGTTTGCACATATCTCAATACCTTTTTCAGACTGTTTTAAAACTTCATTTAAATCGACGATATCGTATGTACCAGGTTCTATTCCCACAATGTCTTTTTCACCATTAATATCCAGATGCAGTTTGCTGTTATCCTCGGTGATATTTGGGATACTGTTATATGTCTCCAGTCCAGTCAATGCAATACTCCATTCACCATTGCTCAAATCAATTGGTGGAAAGTAATTTGTATGTAATACGGATGATCGTTCTTTTAAAGACAAAGTGCATGACATTGCATCCGAACCTCAACTGATGAAGGAATGTTTGAAGCTCTTCCTCATATATATTCTTCTTCTTTGTAAAAGCAAGAGAAACATGATACATATATGTCCATTGAGGTGTGTATTAAAGTCCTGATAGTGCCAAAATTTGTAGAACACATGTCTTCTGCGAGTGAAGTATTGTTGTATTTCTTTGTGCGATCGAAGTAGTAGATGGTATTTGCATTTTTCATAAGATATGACAACCAGTGAGTGCTGGGACCTCCAGCAACATCTAAATTCACAATACCACATTCACCAGTTTTCCACAGTCTTCAGTAACATACCCCACATAAAACACAGTGGAATCTTGAATTTTTTTCGAACAAACTTGAGTAGATCAGTATTTGTGAGTGCCACTTTGGTAGGACAGCTAATGGGTTTTTATTTTATTTGTGAATACACCAAGCTCTTTCCTGTACGATCTCAAGTATAGTGCTTTTCCGATGGCTGTGGCTTCCATCATGCAGTTATGTCTTCTTGCTTCTTCTAACTGTGCTTGGAATGTTTTGCGTGTCCTTCACTGTTCGAGCAATAGTTCCAGCACCACCAACAAGGTTCCCTACTATAATGAATTCTACTCTGTAAATGATGAAAGTCTATGTGAATGCAGCTTGCCGCTAACTTGGTGTAATGTTTTGTCTGTACAGAAGTGTATCTGTCGCCTTTATCGCTCTTTCACCCTCACACATAAATCGGTACAATAAAGTCAGGGCTTCGTATTTTCTTATTAGGCTGATCCGTGAAAAGACAGACAAACAATTATGCTAATGGAGGATTCTGAGTAATTTCTCGAATTTCATTCGCTCTCTCTCTCTCTCTCTCTGTCCTTTATCTGTGTACAGTTTAAATATATTAATTACGTGAAATCAGCCTAGTAGAATCTCGGGTGGAGCCCTTCGTCTTAATGTTCAGCAGCTGGCTTGCTGGAAAAGATCTTTACATTTGTTATTATTATTAAGCGCTGCATTCAGTTGGGAAAATCGATCATTTGAAAAATTCGTTCAGTTTACGACAGATCTAAAATTTCAGATGTGAACGAAGCCTTTTTGGACGATTTATAAAAACTCAGAGATTGCAGGCTCTCTTCGTCACAGCTGAAACTTCCCAATTAATTACAGGGCCCAGACAATCGTCAATGGTTCAGACAGAGAACTCATTCGTCATTCACTCTAGAATAAAATGTTCACAAACCTTATTTCTGAGGAAAATTGTATATTGAATCCATTTCCGTACATGTTCCGTTTTCTGTTGGTTCCAAGTCTCATGTAATTTTCTTTTACAGGTTTGTCTTTCTCTTTATCTATCACGCTAGCGGCACAAACTTTCCTAGCTCGCTTTAGCGCGAAGAAGAGTAAATAAATCTCCTTTTGCAATCTGACAATCTTCCAACCGATACTTCCGAAGCTGTTCCCTCTCCCTCTATAATAACCATGGAGCATACATTTCTGTACCTCTGTTGTTCCAGAGAATAAACGTACTAGAAAAATACCTTGGCGTCGACGAGCTGTCGGCGCATATATTACTAGAAAATCTGATCAGATACTTTTCAAACGTAAATACATGTGGATGATTTGGTTGACCATTATTAATTATTGCGTGGTAGAGGGTAATTTTCCGTGGGGAGATTACAATGCCCCTCGCAGCGAGCGAAGTTTGTGAGCTCAATTTTGATTCACCGAACACACTTCGCGAGCTATCTATTAGCGTGGATAACCCGGAAGTGATGATTGTCAGTCCTCCGACTGAAAAAGAATATTATATTTGAGACAGACGAAGAAAAGAAATGTTGAAGACAGAAGAAATGAAGAGACCGGTACCGTGGCTGTATTGCTTTTACGTGCATCTAGGTGTTATATTTGCTGTGCACAACCAAGGAAGATGATCTTTCATGAACTGATGTCAGGGTCTACCCATTCGGGAACTTTCTTAAGCAGGGAAACCTTGGAAAACCTCTTAAGCCTAGACCCCCAGCCTACGGTTCATAGAAGATAGGAAAGCCTATAGAAGAAAAAAAAATATAATTTAGAAATAGATCTCTAAAGGAAAGACAGGGATCAATTTGTATCACGATTTGGAGAAGAGTGGTTTGTGCCTCTAGCAAAAAAAAAAAAAAAAAACGTTTTACAATAAATAACGTGAATTCTCGTTTTACAATCTTGCTCCTGGTACAATATCTTGCGGTGCTAAACTCCCCCGGGTCTTGCATGTCCCCGACGTCCACATTTGTAGTCGGTCTTCTACGCAGCCCCCTCTGTAGTTGATCTTCTACGCGGCCCACAATGGGAAGAGTAGAAGGAACAGGGATACTCGAATTCACATGCAACATTCATTCCAAACGAATTAGTAATGACCAAAAGGAAAACTCTTCCTGTAAGAGAACTGATTAGGTTGCACCGTCCAAGATTCTCCTTTTTGAAAGTAAAATCCTTATGGCTTCATGGATCCTTTTTGTTACGATGTACTTCAAGGAATTCAACGATTAACTAATGATGTTGCCAAAAGCATCATCCGATTTACTCCCTTTTGAATACTCCTTTTGACTTTGCCTCCCCACTTGTGCTTATAAGTCCAAAAGTTCTAACACATTTTCTATCACTGATTTGTTCTTCGTAATTTAAAGGATTCATGTAACTTACTATAGATTTTGGATTCAAATCATCGAATAATGGAAAGTGTAGTTCATTTTATACCAAGACATCATCCATATTTCCTTGATAAGTCATATAATTTAGCTATACTCAAAACTTTTTATTCTAAATACATATATTTCTTCGCTTGAGTGCTGAAATGTAAAATTTATTAGCATTGAGGAATGCGGATTCGCTTCTTTCAATTACTCTCTGATTCATACGGTGTTCATCCATGCTCATATATGGAAATGGATTTTTCACACAAAATTCCCAAACGAGCACGAACCATTAAATTACTACTGAATCTATGAATATTACTTTCTTTAGTCATTCATTTATAAATTAAAAACTCTTAACTTCTAATTATAACACCTATTCCTTTTAGAGTTCCACATGAATCAGTTTATCCTCGCGTTTGGTGCGAGTCTCTTACAAAGCATATCTGTATCGTCTATATCGATTTTAATTCTCGCGCCGACGTCAACTGTTTTGCGCGGGAAATAATCTTTGCGGCGTTAACCGTCACTCACGATTCACTACCACAACACATCCCTTCACACGTTTACACATCTAAGCGTTCACATGAGATTATATATGAATATTCACTCGGAACCTCTTTTGATTATTCATCGTCATTTGCGGGAAACATTTCATTCTTCTTGAAGGTCAGTTAGATCCTTAATCATTCTTGATGACATTAGCAATGCTAAAGTTCTATGTTTACCCAAACCACAGGTGAAGCCTATCTCCACTATCTTCTTTACAACACTCGATAATAATAGTTAGTCACTATTTCTATACTCTATGTCACTGATTAACTATTTCAATTTAAAGGTTTATATCACTACACACACAGTTTATTGTTATGTTTTTTTACGAGCGTTCATTTTGCTTTTGGCACGACCAACAATGGGGAGCAGTATGGGCTTGTAGAGGGTTCGATCAAACCCCATTTCAACATGCGATCTATTTCTTTTTGAACTTGAGCCTTTAACCTCCAGGGAACAGGATAGAAAGTTCTACAATACGTTTCGTGTGGCTTAACGTAGAGATGGCATATGTATCCCTTAATAACTCCTGGCCTTTCGTCAAACACGTTTTCATACACTAATAATAATTCTTTGAGCTGCTTCTTCTGTTCTTCAATAATGCAGTCGGATTCATTTAACTTCTCATACACTAATTGACCGAAGTCTCCTTTGACTTGGAACTCATTATTTACGTGCTGTTTAGAATTTTGTGCAGTCCTGATTACTTGCACACTGATCCCACTATTATATTTTCTGGTAAGGCTTTCCTTTTTCAACAAGTCCAACTCAATTTCTTGTTTATTTACATTTAACCAAATTTTTCCTGTTTTAAAATCTATTCTGCATCCGTATTGACGTAGGCTGTCGGCTCCTATAATGCAGTTTACCACCAAATTTTTTACAACAAGGAATGTGCTTAATATTGCTACATTTCCGACTTCTACACTAAGTAGTGACTGCGTTTTTACATTAGCCGATCTAGCCCCAACGGCGCCTATTATTCTGCAATTTTGAACTGGAAAAATTGGTACTCGTCTTATATTTCTGATCTTGTTGAATAGAGCCTCCGAAATAACATTCGTGGTTGCAGCTGTGTCCAAAACCGCCACTATCGGTACAGTCTCTAAAATGACTTGCACTTCGGCTACTGCCACCTGTTCCTTATCCTCATCTTGGGGTTCTAAGTCCTCGGTCAATTCATCTGCCAGTAATCGTCCATCATTATACGTTAGCATTGGTACACATATCCTGTTGCCCCTCAACCAATTGTTGACCGCTCCTCCGGGGCACGAGTGGGTCCTTACAAGTTTGTTGGATTTTGATTCGCCTGCTGGTTGACATCGTCCGTCACTTCGGTAATTACCGGTTGATTCGTAGATGTCCGTCCCCACTGATGTTGGTTATTTGAATCTATTCCCCCCGGTTGATTCCACTTTCTATTACTGTTATTGTTCCAGGCTTGCGGTCTGAAATTCCTTTCGTTCCCCCATACGGGATTGTATCGTTTCCCATTCCTGTTGTTCCTTGGATAGCCCCTCGCAAGACTATTGCCGGTATTATTGTTGAAATTTTGAGGGATTTCTCCACTGTTTATCGATCTCTGTGCGTTCCCTTGCCTCCCATTTGGCGGAGGTTCTATCTCCCTATATTGGAATCTGTTGTTACGGGCTTTCTGGTTGCTCTCTTCTATAATGTCTATATGATCTAACGTCGTGAGGAACGACTCCAAGTCTTTATCGTTCCCGTAAATTAATTGATTCCGGATGTTAGTTGTTGGTAATCTTGCCTTAAGTATGTTTATTATGTCTGGCAAAGGCATAGGTCTGTCCCAATATCTAGTTTTGTTTATATATTTTTCAAAATACTTCCTAAGGCTTCCTTTTGAAAAAGAGAAAGGCTCTGGGTAGAGCACCTCCTGCCTTAGGCGTTCCTGTACCCCTTCTGACCAGAATTTTGCTAAAAACGCTTTCTCAAAATCGTCATATGTCGAGCAAACAGAAGTCATGTCCGAGGCCCAGATCGCCCCCGAACCTTGTATATACCCAGTCACGAAACTGATTTTCTGCCACTCCGACCAATTTCTGGGTAGCACTCCTCTAAAACTTCGGATAAAAACAATCGGATGGACCCCCCTTTTGTCAGTGTTAAAAATCTGGAATTGCCGATGCTTTATCATTTTTTCTTCAGCATGGCAAGGACTTTCGTAATCTCTGTCAGATAAAACTTCACGCGAACAACTAGCTCGTGGCAATTTAATATTCGAGTTACTCACACAAGTCGGTATTGTGTGCGAATGTGCAGTAACTGGCTCTATCGTCGCTGCCGACTTCTGCTGCTGGCCTGTATTCATTTGTTCTGAGCCTTGTTGTGAAACGCGTATCGACTCTTCTATCGTTTGTTTCCAATGCTCGAAATCAGCACCTAACTGCTGTCGCACTTCCTCAAGTCCTTTCGCAAACAAATTCTCTTCCTGTTTGCCGCATAGACTCTGGAATGCTGCTTTAACATTTTGCTCAACGTTTTCACACATTAGCCTTTTGTTTTCTAATGTGATTTCGGATAATTTACCCGTTAATACATTAATTTGGTGGTCTATAACGTCTTGACGTTCGGTCAGATTCTGGCGCTGCAGTCCGGAACCGCGGGACTGCTACGGTCGCAGGTTCGAATCCTGCCTCGGGCATGGGTGTGTGTGATGTCCTTAGGTTAGTTAGGTTTAAGTAGTTCTAAGTTCTAGGGGACTTATGACCTAAGATGTTGAGTCCCATAGTGCTCAGAGCCATTTGAACCATTTTTCGGTCAGATGTTCCACACTTTCCTTTAGGTTCGTCTGCGTACGTGCCTATTCAGGAAGTTGCGCAATTGCACATGACATGGCATCTTGCTTTTGTACTAATTGCGGAACCATTTCCACCTGTTCCCGTACGGTGTCTATCTTAATAGCCACATACTCCTTCATTTCTACACGTACGCGGTGAGTAGATTCCTCACATTGAGCTTTCACCAATTCTATTTGTGCAGTTAATTTTCGTTCCGTCTCTTCGGCCTGATCTTTAAGTTCCTTTGTCTTCGCCTCTATCCGCTGCTCTAATTCGGAAAAATTGTCATGTAACTGCTGCTTAATCTCAGCTTTCAGATTTTCCTGCCCCTCCGTAACTGAGGCTAATTTCGCGTTCAAATCATTTTGGCCCTCAGTAACTGAGGCTAACTTCGAATTCAAATCATTTTGCCCCTCGGTAACTGAGGCTAACTTCGCATTAATGTCAATTTTCAGATTTTCCTGCCCTTCAGTAACTGAGACTAATTTTGTATTCAAATGATTTTGCCCTTCAGTAACTGAGGCTAATTTCGCGTTCAAATCATTTTGCCCCTCGGTAACTGAGGCTAACTTCGCATTAATGTCGGTTTTCATATTATTCATACTCTCGGTTATCATTTGCATCTGTCTCATGATAATTACTAATGGATCTAATCCATGTTGCATACCTGCTGTTACATCTCCAGCCGTGTCTACCGGGCGTTGTATTGCACTATCTGTAGCGATCGGTTCTACAACACTTCTTACTACATCACTATTATCCGTGCTCACAGCTGAAGGCTGTTGCGTGTTGCTCTGCTCTGCTTGACTCATCTTAAACATTGCCCTAGTTAAAACCATATAAATGTTCTACAGTCAATATGTATATATCTCCCTTCACACAAGAATACTTCTGTGGCTACTTTCTTATAGTACTCATACAGGAAAATGCAACTAGGGCAGGTCAATCAAACTACGTCTTGCATGAACACAATTAGTAAATGTTCAAATCTACGTCTACTTCCTCAATACTAGCAAGCTTTAATAAAAAATTATAGATCTGGCCTTTTTTTCTGCGCCCAGCGTGCTGCTTTTATTTGTAGCTGTACTTAATTTGGCTGCGAGTATTTCTTCTCTTTTCCAAGTTAAGTTGTCTCGTCGTAGTTCACATGAAACAGAGAACAAAATTATTTTAACAACGTCCAAAAACGTGTCCTGTCACGGATTGGCCATTATAATGAATTCTACTCTGTAAATGATGAAAGTCTATGTGAATGCAGCTTGCCGCTAACTTGGTGTAATGTTTTGTCTGTACAGAAGTGTATCTGTCGCCTTTATCGCTCTTTCACCCTCACACATAAATCGGTACAATAAAGTCAGGGCTTCGTATTTTCTTATTAGGCTGATCCGTGAAAAGACAGAGAAACAATTATGCTAATGGAGGATTCTGAGTAATTTCTCGAATTTCATTCGCTCTCTCTCTCTCTCTGTCCTTTATCTGTGTACAGTTTAAATACACTCCTGGAAATTGAAATAAGAACACCGTGAATTCATTGTCCCAGGAAGGGGAAACTTTATTGACACATTCCTGGGGTCAGATACATCACATGATCACACTGACAGAACCACAGGCACATAGACACAGGCAACAGAGCATGCACAATGTCGGCACTAGTACAGTGTATATCCACCTTTCGCAGCAATGCACGCTGCTATTCTCCCATGGAGACGATCGTAGAGATGCTGGATGTAGTCCTGTGGAACGGCTTGCCATGCCATTTCCACCTGGCGCCTCAGTTGGACCAGCGTTCGTGCTGGACGTGCAGACCGCGTGAGACGACGCTTCATCCAGTCCCAAACATGCTCAATGGGGGACAGATCCGGAGATCTTGCTGGCCAGGGTAGTTGACTTACACCTTCTAGAGCACGTTGGGTGGCACGGGATACATGCGGACGTGCATTGTCCTGTTGGAACAGCAAGTTCCCTTGCCGGTCTAGGAATGGTAGAACGATGGGTTCGATGACGGTTTGGATGTACCGTGCACTATTCAGTGTCCCCTCGACGATCACCAGTGGTGTACGGCCAGTGTAGGAGATCGCTCCCCACACCATGATGCCGGGTGTTGGCCCTGTGTGCCTCGGTCGTATGCAGTCCTGATTGTGGCGCTCACCTGCACGGCGTCAAACACGCATACGACCATCATTGGCACCAAGGCAGAAGCGACTCTCATCGCTGAAGACGACACGTCTCCATTCGTCCCTCCATTCACGCCTGTCGCGACACCACTGGAGGCGGGCTGCACGATGTTGGGGCGTGAGCGGAAGACGGCCTAACGGTGTGCGGGACCGTAGCCCAGCTTCATGGAGACGGTTGCGAATGGTCCTCGCCGATACCCCAGGAGCAACAGTGTCCCTAATTTGCTGGGAAGTGGCGGTGCGGTCCCCTACGGCACTGCGTAGGATCCTACGGTCTTGGCGTGCATCCGTGCGTCGCTGCGGTCCGGTCCCAGGTCGACGGGCACGTGCACCTTCCGCCGACCACTGGCGACAACATCGATGTACTGTGGAGACCTCACGCCCCACGTGTTGAGCAATTCGGCGGTACGTCCACCCGGCCTCCCGCATGCCCACTATACGCCCTTGCTCAAAGTCCGTCAACTGCACATACGGTTCACGTCCACGCTGTCGCGGCATGCTACCAGTGTTAAAGACTGCGATGGAGCTCCGTATACCACGGCAAACTGGCTGACACTGACGGCGGCGGTGCACAAATGCTGCGCAGCTAGCGCCATTCGACGGCCAACACCGCGGTTCCTGGTGTGTCCGCTGTGCCGTGCGTGTGATAATTGCTTGTACAGCCCTCTCGCAGTGTCCGGACCAAGTATGGTGGGTCTGACACACCGGTATCAATGTGTTCTTTTTTCCATTTCCAGGAGTGTATATTAATTACGTGAAATCAGCCTAGTAGAATCTCGGGTGGAGCACTTCGTCTTAATGTTCAGTGGCTGGCTTGCTGGAAAAGATCTTTACATTTGTTATTATTATTAAGCGCTGCATTCAGTTGGGAAAATCGATCGCTTGAAAAATTCGTTCAGTTTACGACAGATCTAAAATTTCAGATGTGGACGAAGCCTTTTTGGACGATTTATAAAAACTCAGAGATTGCAGGCTCTCTTCGTCACAGCTGAAACTTCCCAATTAATTACAGGGCCCAGACAATCATCAATGGTTCAGACAGAGAACTCATTCGTCATTCACTCTAGAATAAAATGTTCACAAACCTTATTTCTGAGGAAAATTGTATATTGAATCCATTTCCGTACATGTTCCGTTTTCTGTTGGTTCCAAGTCTCATGTAATTTTCTTTTACAGGTTTGTCTTTCTCTTTATCTATCACGCTAGCGGCACAAACTTTCCTAGCTCGCTTTAGCGCGAAGAAGAGTAAATAAATCTCCTTTTGCAATCTGACAATCTTCCAACCGATACTTCCGAAGCTGTTCCCTCTCCCTCTATAATAACCATGGAGCATACATTTCTGTACCTCTGTTGTTCCAGAGAATAAACGTACTAGAAAAATACCTTGGCGTCGACGAGCTGTCGGCGCATATATTGCTAGAAAATCTGATCAGATACTTTTCAAACGTAAATACATGTGGATGATTTGGTTGACCATTATTAATTATTGCGTGGTAGAGGGTAATTTTCCGTGGGGAGATTACACTACCTCTGAGGGAGCGGAGAGGGCTGGGATGAGGAATGTAAGAGAATCACCAGATATCTTAGGTATTGGTAGACCTTGAGGTGCTTTAACCAATCCTCCTCTTATTCCTGCTGCCTTCTGCTTCAGAGCGTTTATAGCTGCATACATTGCTGTCAGAATACAGTTCTTCAAACACCTTTCCTTCCCATACTTCTTCTTCTTCTTCTGTATGGCACAATGTGCGGCATTCATAACTCACTTGAAATTCGTCACTCCTAAATCCAACTTAATTTTTCGATGCATGGTTTTACCAATTACAAATGCTGCAATGCGTTGACCTATAGCAATATCCTTTCTTCTGCGTTTCGCCTTAGCCTTATCAGCCAAAACCCTGTCTGCAATGTGATGACATGGGAGATTTTTATTTGCAGCATGTGCAATATCGCGTTCAATACACGCTTTGTTGAGCAGATTAATCCCCTTGTCACCTTGTGCCAAGAGTTTTTGAGGCTTTGTTCTGGGCCCACAGTAGTCATATCCTGGAATGTGTAATTCCACTGGCAGTTTGTCTAGAATACCACCACCTCCTCTAATGTGTCTCCTAGCACACATGTTATGCTTCTACGGTGGTTTTGGTCTGCACACCACATTATATAGCAAATCGTTAGTCTCAGTCCAACTGTTTTGTGTAGCAGGAATACCAATCCATTTGACTAGCACTGTATTTCCTCGACATCTTATGACTCTCTCCATGAGAAACACATCCGGTTCTGAGCTTTCTGCATCTCTTCAGTTTTTGAAGCAACCTGCAATTTCTTCACCTTTACTATCCTTAAAGATATAAGTTCTAGGAGTAGTTCTTTACACCTTGAAAACTGTAAATATCTCTGTGACCAGTTTGGGAGGTATTACTTCTCAAATGCTATCTTCCATTTTTAGATACATACCAAATCACCTGCATTAAATTTCTGTTTTTGTGGACCCAGCATTTTATTGTGATAGTATCCATGACTCCATTATCTCGAACATCAATTGGTCTCATTTTCATTGTGCTATCTTTGTTTCGGTTATACTGAATAATTATTTCTGGGAGGATATCTTTCCATTTGCATGAGCTGTAAAGATTAAAATGCTTCCACATTTCATCTATTATTCTTCTATTCAGATATCAGATGTGTGAATGGTGACTAGCAATGTATTCCATACCGCTGTATCATGGTCTTGTAATACATATTTTAAAACTCTCCATCGTGATCGTTTGGAGGTTGTCCAGGCATCAGTTCATCCCTGTCTGCAACAAACACTCAAACAATCCACGGAATTTCCCTCCGTTTTTGTTTTAACTGGTAATGCTAAGGTGAATTTGGAGTATTCATCAATAACCATTAAAATATATTTGAATCCATTATTCTTGTGTGAGTACTCCCTCATAGCTACAAGATCAGCCTACCATAAGCCATCCATACCTTTAACCGTAACATCTCTATGAGGGTATGTTTTGCATGCTGGTTTGTGTAGTTCTTGAACTACTGTTTCCATACTTATTCAGTGACACCTCTCTCTCTAAGCTTGAAGGTTATTAAAACAACCTCATTCGAATGAGCTGTATTATCTGCAGCAGCTCATCCCATGAGCAGACATAGTCGATCTATTAGCTCATTGGGGTCGTCATAATATATGCATTTTTTTTGCAGGATGCCATTTTTCACTGCTTTAAGCTCAATCTCAATACCATCACAGCTGCTGATATTGGTTTTATAATGGTTATATACACTCCTGGAAATGGAAAAAAGAACACATTGACACCGGTGTGTCAGACCCACCATACTTGCTCCGGACACTGCGAGAGGGCTGTACAAGCAATGATCACACGCACGGCACAGCGGACACACCAGGAACCGCGGTGTTGGCCGTCGAATGGCGCTAGCTGCGCAGCATTTGTGCACCGCCGCCGTCAGTGTCAGCCAGTTTGCCGTGGTATACGGAGCTCCATCGCAGTCTTTAACACTGGTAGCATGCCGCGACAGCGTGGACGTGAACCGTATGTGCAGTTGACGGACTTTGAGCGAGGGCGTATAGTGGGCATGCGGGAGGCCGGGTGGACGTACCGCCGAATTGCTCAACACGTGGGGCGTGAGGTCTCCACAGTACATCGATGTTGTCGCCAGTGGTCGGCGGAAGGTGCACGTGCCCGTCGACCTCGGACCGGACCGCAGCGACGCACGGATGCACGCCAAGACCGTAGGATCCTACGCAGTGCCGTAGGGGACCGCACCGCCACTTCCCAGCAAATTAGAGACACTGTTGCTCCTGGGGTATCGGCGAGGACCATTCGCAACCGTCTCCATGAAGCTGGGCTACGGTCCCGCACACCGTTAGGCCGTCTTCCGCTCACGCCCCAACATTGTGCAGCCCGCCTCCAGTGGTGACGTGACAGGCGTGAATGGAGGGACGAATGGAGACGTGTCGTCTTCAGCGATGAGAGTCGCTTCTGCCTTGGTGCCAATGATGGTCGTATGCGTGTTTGACGCCGTGCAGGTGAGCGCCACAATCAGGACTGCATACGACCGAGGCACACAGGGCCAACACCCGGCATCATGGTGTGGGGAGCGATCTCCTACACTGGCCGTACACCACTGGTGATCGTCGAGGGGACACTGAATAGTGCACGGTACATCCAAACCGTCATCGAACCCATCGTTCTACCATTCCTAGACCGGCAAGGGAACTTGCTGTTCCAACAGGACAATGCACGTCCGCATGTATCCCGTGCCACCCAACGTGCTCTAGAAGGTGTAAGTCAACTACCCTGGCCAGCAAGATCTCCGGATCTGTCCCCCATTGAGCATGTTTGGGACTGGATGAAGCGTCGTCTCACGCGGTCTGCACGTCCAGCACGAACGCTGGTCCAACTGAGGCGCCAGGTGGAAATGGCATGGCAAGCCGTTCCACAGGACTACATCCAGCATCTCTACGATCGTCTCCATGGGAGAATAGCAGCGTGCATTGCTGCGAAAGGTGGATATACACTGTACTAGTGCCGACATTGTGCATGCTCTGTTGCCTGTGTCTATGTGCCTGTGGTTCTGTCAGTGTGATCATGTGATGTATCTGACCCCAGGAATGTGTCAATAAAGTTTCCCATTCCTCGGACAATGAATTCACGGTGTTCTTATTTAAATTTCCAGGAGTGTATTTCTTGTTGCTCTGGCTTTTTGCGATCTTATATACATTGGTCAAATGCAGTATTTCACTGTACATTTCTCTATCATTAACTGAATAATTTATGTTTTTTTTTTTCATGGGTCTTAGGAAAATAAGATTAATTAAGCCAGATGTTCTGTCAAACTGCCCATCACTAATCTGTATTGTATCATCAGTTACATTTATAGACTGCATTCCCAGAATGTACAGTCTTCCCCTGCTGACGCCATATGTTCTATCCATCTGGCCAGGGGCGTAACGGATAACGAATTCGTCAATGTCAGCACCATCATTATTGTGTGGTTTTGTTTTTGCTGAGAGCTGCCTGAGAGATCCAGTAACACGCTTAAAGATCTCTCTCAGTGTTTGATGTCGATCCATATGCCCTAACCTTAGCAACATTAATTTCTCTCGAATGGCTTTCCACGCCTGAATGACTTTCTGCTTCGTTGACATATAGAGGTTTTTATAAATCCACTCTTCTTCCTTTTATTATGTGGCTGCTCCCTCTTCTTGATAACAAGGACCTCTACATCTGTTTTCCCCTCAATAGCCTCAACCTTTTCAGTTAAGTCAGTTACTTTCATACTGATTTCATTAACTAACTCATTTGATGCGTCGATCGTTCTCAGAAGAGTCTGGTAATACGTAACTAGCTCCCCGCGCACACCTCCAACTTTATGCATGATAGCATGAATTTTCGCATCCATGTACAAGCGAATGTTCTGCCTGTGTACACCCATTCTCTAGGATTGAGAGCCAGACATGCGCGCGAATTTGTTTATGGTGCAGCGTATACTGATGCACTCACCCCTCTTACCAGGCTCTGTATCCAGAAACCCAAATTTCGCCTATACCCAGTTTTCTTGTTTTACCAATAACGAGAAATCCATACTGTGAATGTTCCAGCAATCAACACATATCTTTACAAAATCATTGAACGACATGTCAGTTTCTTCATGTGCTTGATAAATGTGTTTTAATATGAGATTGTCTTGTTTGATGGCTATGATGAGGTTTGCATCATCCCTAACCAATTGTTTCGGGACTCTGGAATATGTTTCGCTTAGAGAAAAATACATCAGCACCCATATGACGACCGCAACAAACATATTTTCGAATTTGTACTTGGTTTTGCACAGCAACATCGTCAAATGGGAACACAGTGTTTGGCTTTACTTTTTCAGGTGGGGAATATCACTGCTTTCACTGAATGTCGTGTATGTAACGCCTTCTACACTGCGCAGTATCTCCTGTATTAGCTGACACTTAAGGTGAAACACTGTTTTTGAAAATACACAAACATATTCAAATCGGACTCTGTGTCGACATGCGGTTCTGGCGCTGCAGTCCGGAACCGCGGGACTGCTACGGTCGCAGGTTCGAATCCTGCCTCAGGCATGGGTGTGTGTGATGTCCTTAGGTTAGTTAGGTTTAAGTAGTTCTAAGTTCTAGGGGACTTATGACCTAAGATGTTGAGTCCCATAGTGCTCAGAGCCAGCCACCAGTAGCGACATGAGAACATTAGGCTTACTACAGTAGGATGGACCTACAATAACTGCTCATATATTATCAGCAATAAAAATTCCATTCTTCTTCCTCTTCTTCTTCTTCAGGTCTCCTGTTGCATCTTCATGTGACCAGTCACCTACAACAAAGTCCTTGTGACAAGGATGTTTCACCCACTTTGCCATTATACCGACTATGTCAGGTACCAACAAGTAATCGGCATATATAGAAAGACACACTTGTAAGGATGGTAATAATATGTGTACCCATACCTATGAAAAGTAACTGCATCATTCAGTTTGTCAGTTTAATAATAACTGGTGACAAGGTGTTTGAGGCAATTGCCCACAGCTTCATGATTATAGATGCAGCATTGAAAATAATGATATTAGTAAGTGTAATGCTTGGACTATAATGACAGAGGTGTGAAATAAAACACAAACACAGTTTGAGATTATGTATACACATTATTTATTTAAATATCATATGAAGTATTTCAAAAAAATCATCTGACTTTTTCTTTATCTTCTTAGTGCCTGTACAATATATCCCAAATAAAGCTTTTTGATATGCAGTAAATTTCACACATATCTCCTTCAAACCGATGGGCACCTCACAATATTCTGGTTTTTCACATGCACATTTAACCTGTTTCTCTTTCTGCGTTCATGCTGAAACATAGGTACTGTTGCAAATCATCAACATGTGCACTGTGCACATGTAGAAAGTTTACAACATCATTGTATGCGGACTCTATGCCTGGCATCCACCGACTCATTGTCTCCAGTGCAAGGCTTAGTGTAGTACCCACTTCGTATAAATTCATAACTGTGGTGTGCCATAGACAAACACACTTGTCACCAATTTCACACATAGTGCAGAGTGTTCATACACTATTTTAATAAATATTGTCACACTAGTTAGGTGATTGTCCGGGGGGGGGGGGAGGTATGAGCTGGATAATGGTCTGTGTGGTCATCTGCTGATTGATGTATCTGCATGACATATTTCGTCAGTCGAGCTTAGAACTTAGAAGGCACTTTAACACCTATCGATGCGTTTTCAATTTCTACCCTCACATGCAAGCCTTATTCATGATGTGCTTCTGTAAACACATTTACATGCTTTGTACCACTAGGAGTTAAGTTGTATGTAGAACTGAAGAGCATGGGCACACCTGATACCTTCTTATTCACAGCACCTGCACTCTGTCCCTACGCTAGCACAGGGATGTCCTGCTGGGATGGGTCATATGTCAGTGACCAGTACTTGTTTACAACCACCAGTAGCACCCTTCTCCAGTCGATATGTTGCTTAGGACCACCAGTAGCATTCGAGACATCAGGAACAGGCCGTGTATCATCATCACTCAAATCAATGAGTGGGACAGACAATAACAGCTTCTTGTCCAGACCACATGTCCTCATCACATAAATTGATGAGTGGGACAGACAATAACAGTTCCTTGTCCTGCTCCAGCAAGTGGGCTATGTGAGGAACCTTCTTATCCACAGAATCTGCACTCTCCCCCTCTGCTACGACAGGGATATTCTGGTGGGATGGGTCATATGTCAGTGACTAGTACTGATCTCCATGTTGCAGTTGCTTTGGACCACCAGTAGCATTCGAGACATCGGGAACAGCCAGGCATCCTCATCACCCAAATCAATGGGTGGGACAGACAATAACAGCTTCTTGTTCTGTTTCAGTATGTGGGCAATGTGCGTTTTAAGATCATACATGGTCGCTACAGGTTCAGAAATGCAAGAGGTTGTTGCTGCTGCAGGTCTAGAGGTCAGTGCAGGTCTCAACAAGATGGTGGCTGAGGTTGCTGTGGGTCTGGATGTGTCGGAAATCGACATGTTGTTTCTCGCCCCTGCAGAACTCGACATGTCGAAGCCTACCACTGAACAAGGAGGAGAAAGTGTCAAATACAGACCAAGGCAGGGAAAACAACCAATAACAATGCTAACTACAGACAAAGATGTGATATGGGATACTTACTTTTTCGGTTCTTCCTGTTGTGCAGGACTGCGCTGGATCTCGAATGCTGCTGCTGACACTTCATGGTTCTTCTGCTGCTGACTGAGACTGAGGCCATGGAGCTGCTGAGCTCGCCCTATATCTCCTTTGATGATGTCACTAGATACTTCCATCCTATTGGCTGAAGCCTATTAGGAGACCAGATTCAGCATTGCTATTGGTTCCCACCTAGTTTTTCTGGACCACCATCTTGGATTACATCACAGGAGGGTAGGAAGGGGGGAGGGGAGTGGGTGAGGGTCAACAGCGCCTTTGGTGGTGGTGTTGTGAACTAGGTCAGTTAGCCTCTGGACCTCAAGGTGAATACACTGGATGAAGCTGTTGTCTAGTGCGCCATCAATGGTAGCTCAGGTTGTTTAAATAAACTATATACCGCACTGCATTTTGTAAAGACTTACATCCATCCTATCGAGCAGCCCAGCACAAGATGAGTCCTTTTCCCACCAGTTTCCTGACGGGAGACGCAAGGGGAGGGGGTAGAGGAGGGGAGGTGGAGTTAGGCTAGTGGAGGTAGCCCAACTGCGCAATTTTCCCACCAAAATTTCAGCTTCGTGCCATGACATCAGAGCGATGTTGCTGCATCTGTGGCCGCCATTTTGGATACCCCATCATGAATAAATTTCGCAACAATGCAGAGTGGGGTGGTGTCCCTGTTGCCTTACTACTCAAGTGCTGCATGTGGAGCTTCTCCAGCAGAGATATTCAGGCTACATGATTCGCCTGTGTTCGCGCAGCCTTCATCTATGAATGCAGTCATCTTATCAGTTGATGTCTCCAATTTCAGTGTCACAGACCTCTCTATCCAGCTCAATGATAGCCACTCCCCTTTGGCTTTATGATAACCCATCTACCACCCACATTATCTTAATTCGCTCCTTTCAGATACTGGGCGGTGCTAATGAAGGCAATATTGCAGCTACTATCAGCGAGAATGACAGCATATCAATCACTGTCGCACTGCTTCCACCTCAGCATAGCCAAGCACAATCGCCAGATGTCCAACTTTCCCACACAGGCTGATGCCTTCCCCCCCCCCCCCCCCCCCCAGTTGGCTGCAGGACTACATGATAGCTGAGATACACACTCCAGCTTTGCCCAGTCTCTGAGAAATGATCTAGCAGTGCCTCCTTAGGGACTGGCCATGACACGGCTGGTCACATAACCTTGCACTGTGGTTCCTATGTGTCTTCCCACCAGTCCTGCACATACTTTCTCTCCCCTGTGCTCAGAACTGCTGGGGGGAGAGGGGGCGATTATTGATAACCAAACAAACTATTCCTATGACAAGCTACGATCTTTGACTTAAGGCTTTGCTCTCGTGTATTAACTTTCGATTCTGCTTCTATTACATGTTGTGTTTCTACGACAGTAAAGTGAATTCTGTATCCAGTTCTGTATTTTCACATCTCCATCGAGCATATAGAGTGATGATCCACACCATGAATGCTCCAGAGGATAATTTAGCTAGTTAGTTTCGTGTTCCATGGATAATTGATACGATTAATTGTAATGATGTGGAACGAGTTCTACATTCACATTATACGTTCGTTTGTAAATATGGCTACATACTGACCATTTACAAGAACAGAAATTCTTCTGTGAAATGGAAGGAGTTGCCCAGGAGAAAGTGTGTGTGTTTGTTTCAAAATTTAACTACGTTCTCTGCCAGACAGTGGCCACCAGGTGGTCATGGTCAGGCAGTTGATGTCTCTGGGTGATGATGATGATGATGATGAGGTCCCATACTCCGAGGAGCGTAGGGGACGATGCAGGAGACCCACACCGCTGACTAGGTAAATGATCAAATATTTTATTTACCGCGTTGTGTACCGCTTTCTTTGCTAAAGACAGCCTTATTGTGGAGTAGTGAATGTATTTTTTCCTTCTCGTATTGTAATTACATACAAGGTGATTATAATTAAACTTTAAAAACGCTGTGGAAATAACACCACTGATCAGAATGACGTCAAATTGCAACGGAAGATTATTGGAGAAGGGGGAAAACGTATGACAGGAGAAAAAAATAGTGTGAAAACTGATCAGTAGATAGCACTGTATGTATCAGAATACGTAAATGAAAATACCTGTCATGCACATGACCCACTGAAGTTGGTACAAATAAGCTGGGTACACGGCTTTTCGTGCTGGATTAGCCGAGCGGTCTAAGGCGCTGCGGTTATGGACTGTGCGGCTGGTCCCGGCGGAGGTTCGAGTCCTCCCTAGGGCATGGGTGTTTGTGTTTGTCCATAGGATAATTTAGGTTAAGTAGTGTGTAAGCTTAGGGACTGATGACCTTAGCAGGTAAGTCCCATAAGATTTCACACACACAGTACACGGCTTTCCCTCTTTTCGCATCTGCGACGTTCGCCATGACTGACTAAATGCAGCATCGCGCTCTGCTTGTAAAGCTGTATTACAAGAATTATGACTGTGCATACTTCACTCTGCAGAAGTTCCGGACTCTGATGGGTTTGAGAAAAGGCGTTGATCCGATGACTGCCGTGATTCTGGAGAAAATGATTCGGGAATTCGAAGAGACAGATTCTTTTGGCGTGCAACCTGGTAGAGGGAGAAAACGAATTGATTTGACGTCAGTGGAAGCAGCGGCCACAGCAATGTAGGAGACGAGTGGTGGTGTGCAAACGTGTAGTCTATTGAGAATTGCCAGAATATTGGACATACCGGTGAGCATGGTGCGTAAAATCCTATGAAACATTCTTCTTTGCTATCCATTCAAAATTACCCATGTGCACGAGTTGCTTCCTGTTGACCTGCCAGCAAGAGAAACCTTTGCTTTAGAATTTCTTGCTCGCATGGAAGTTGACAATGATTGGCTGTGGGAGATTTTGTGCACAGACGAAGCCCACATCCATCTAACAGGATATGTCAATACACAGAACTGTCGAATATGGGCAACGGAAAATCTACACGCAAATCAACCAGTACCACTTTATCCTGAAAAGGCCACTGTGTGGTACAGGTTTAATGCATCATTTATCATAGGGCCACATTTTTTCGAAGAGACAGGTGCTTCCGGTCCTGTTACCTGTACTGTCACTGGTAAGTGCTATGAGTGTCTTTTGCGCAGCCACGTCATTCCAGCTCTCCAACAGCATGGATGTGTGGATGGGATAATTTTTATGCAAGATGGCGCACCTCCACACATTGCAAATCCAGTTAAGCAGCTGCTGAAGCGCCATTTCGGAAATACTAGAGTTATCAGCAACCATTTCCTTACAGCCTGGCCATCCCGATCACCTGATCTTAATCCGTGTGACTTCTGGCTGTGGGGCTATGTGAAAGATGTTGTGTTCAGTGTTGCGATTGTAAACTTAGCTGCATTGGAGGCGCACTTCGAACAGTTGTGGAACATGCTGTTTCTCGATTTAAACTTGTTGCAGAAAACTGTGGGTAGCATACTGAACATATTTAGCGCCAGACACACGGAAATTACTAATTTGATTTGATTTTGATTGATGCTTTTTATGCTGTTTTTGGCCTCAGGACAATTAAAAACCGATGTGACTGATCCTTTTTATGTGGTATTTGGCCTCCGGACAGTTAAAAATCGATGCAAGTGATTCTTTTTATGCCGTGTTTGGCCTTAGGACAGTTAAAAACCGATTTTTCCCATCTGATGAGCTATGACCTTGTCGTGGTGGATGGGCTTACGTACACCTGTACACCCATGCACACTGAGTAGTACAGTTTGTTTAACGTCAAACGTACACCTTAGGCGTTGTTATGTGATTCATTTGGCATTTGTAGTCGACCACTATTTTATTATAATGCTTAAGCGCCATCTATTGCTTTATTTTGTAACTATTTATTTTTCTTCTGCCATACATTTTCCCCCTTCTCCGATAATATCCCGTTGCAATTTGACGTCATTCTGACCAGTGGTGTTATTTCTACAGTGGTTTTTGAAAGTTACACTTTGATTATAATCACCCTGTATATCATTGTTCCTTTTGAACTGCAGTGGATTATTTACAACGAACTTCAGGAGGGAATAAATATACTGTGAAGAAGTAGTCAAAATGTCTAAACTCCTTAAACAAATGTCCACAAGATGATCATGGGTGAGGACCACAGATTATAGTGGAACTAAGACAGAGCCTTGTGTAACCGCGAAGGTGACCTCAGCAATCAGAATAATCTCCCCTGCTTACATTTTTTTAATTTACTAAGTACAACTTTTGTTAGATATGATATTATCCTTTGATTGGCCGTACCATCAGTGCCGTTAAACTTCAGTTTATCTAGGATAATATTGTGATTCACACAGTCATATTCCTTAGATAGGTCACAGAAAATAAAGGTTATGGTATTTTTTTATTTAATGCTTGCAAAATTTGGCGAGTAAATGTGCGTATGGCATCCTCAGTTGAGCAGTTATTCTGAAATCCAAACTGTGCTTTACTGGGATATTGCTGTTGCTCATGTGGGATAGTAAAATATATCACTTTCTCAAAATTTCGGGAAATGACGTCAGTAGTGAAATGGGTCAGTAGTTATAGAATTCTCTCCTACCTTCTTTGTCATGGAGGGGTTTGAAATGTCATATGTCTATCTTTCTGGAAAAATGCCTGGATTTAGTGATGCATTACATATTTCAGAAAAGACAATGTTTGTAAAATGGAAACAGGTCTTTTTTTTTTACTGAGTTTTCTGACCTTAAGTATAATTTCCATATTCATCCTAATGTCTGTTGTGATACTGTGACATCCTTGGATGTCATATCGTAGTTTTTCTTTCAGTCTGATGGTTGAATCATTGAATATTCAGCTGTGTTCCACCTAACTAACTCCCCTTCAAAAATAGCTTGGACACCACTTCTTCTGGCTAATCACCGCAGATAAGTGCCACTGCATGACACTGCATGGCCAGGTGTTGGTTTTACAACGAAAATCATTAGGCAGGAAGTAATGAACAAGATGAAGGTTACACTGCTCTGAGTGTTTCCCATAAAGCTGCAGACGCAAGGAGATGTGGAGATAAAAACCGCCAGATGTCAACCAATGGCCATGTGGCACTATAATAGTTCACCTAGAGTTGACACATTTTGTTCACATCATACCATCTGCTTATGTCATAATGCTTCATGCACCTCTAAATCCAACATGTAGTGAGATAAAATGGTTGATCAGTGCACCTCCCCCTGCCCTCCCACCCCCCTTACATGCTGAATCACCAAGTACTGTCTGTGCCCAGTCAAATCAACCCTGAGAAATCTGTGTTTATAGGTGATGCATTGTAATAAATGAAATTTTTGTTACACCCTTTCCCCGTTTTAATACTGCCTACATTTACATTTTGGAACCGAATGTGGGGACATTTCATTCCATTCGCATATTCATGTCATTTACTACATTTTATTGATGAGTGTGGATCCATTCCATTCCGTTTGTGAGAACTCTTATTTGCAACAGCAAATGAGGGACTGAATGTTGAGAATTATGATGTACACAGTAATACTGACGAAAATTTGAATCATTTAATGAATGTGAATGTTGTTTGTGCTGAAAATGAAAATATCAAATCAGATGTTTAAGTTACATATACTGATACTAGTCTGCAGCAAGAAAAATGCTGGAGAAGTGGCTGCTTCTGTATGTGCTGTTTCAAGTGTTGTTGGCACTGATGTGTAGTGGGAGGAAGATACATTTCATGAAGATCGTAATGTGTTGAAAATGAAGCTTTTCTCAAGAAAGTTCCTGAAATTGAATGTGCTGTTGGTGAAATTGTTAATGCTGGTGTATAAGTGGAAGGAAACAGTGCAGATGAAGTGAATGACAATGTTCATGATGTTGAAGATACAGGAGATTTTCATGGTAAGAATAATGCTTCAGATTATGTTTTTGATTATCTGGTACTACTGCAGATGTAGGTAGTGAGTGTATTGCTTATGGACTGGTGAAATTGCAGGTTCACATATTTATAATAGAGTTTATTATGAAGAGGTGGCTAGCAGATGTACATGCTGTAAACACTAATTCAGAGGTGACAATAAATAAATATGTGAAAGTTGTGAACTCAATTTTCTGGTTATCAAGGGCAGAGATTGATGCATACAGTGAGGAATTTGCAAATGTGGTCAGCAGTTCAAAGCAACAGAAGAGTGCTGGTACTGTAGTGGAGTAAATAAATTATGTAGAAAATGAAATAAATATGAATTAGTAATATGTTAGTTTATGACAGTAAGGACTTTATGGCTCTGTACTTCTTTTAAAAGATAGAGACAGATATTATGTGACTGTAGCGATCTATTTGCCTCTATCTGCATGTATGTTGTTTCGTTTGTATTAAGGCAAAGTGCAAATTGAGACACATATAGGATGTGTGACATGGCACGACACTACAGTGGGACACGCACGTTCCACACGTGTCACGCTGGTCCACCGCACATTGAGACACATACACATACTTAGCATGCACCAGTTGGCGACGCTCTGCGCTGGCAGACACGAAGAGCGCATACCCAGTAATCTTTCTCAAACGATTTTACAGAAACTATTCAGTAAAAATATTTGATTTTTGCCTTGCTTGTAGCGTTGTAAGTCAGCCTCATGGTGAAGTGCCCATCATCTTGCAAATGGTTATACTTATTGTGATATACATATTTTAGTAAGATGCTACTCAAAATTCGATAAGTTTGCATTGGAAAACAGGGGTCGCTGTAATTTTGCGTTTGGTGCATATTGCACCATATGTTGCTGCATATGAAATTTAGATAACATTTTAATTTTTCTTTAGAATTGGGAGGAGGTCTGCATCTCCCTCCGATCTCGACAAGATGGATCCTATGTAACGTGCTCACTCCCGATCTCACGCCCATGAAAATGAAATATTCACAACAGTAGTGGGAGAAAGCAGACGCCACCCCACTCTCCATTGTTGCCAAATTTATTCAAGATGGCGGATCCAAGATGGTAGCGATTGATATGGCAATGTCGCAATGACATCAAGGTGGGAAGTTCAAATTTTGGTGGGAAGATAGTTCAACTGGGCTACATCCACTAACCTAACACCCTCCCCTCCCCCCCCCTACCCCATCCCCTCCCCCAGAAAATGGCAAGAAGTTCAAATTCCATCAGGACAATGCAACACACCATGGCTACTCCACTAACCTAAGAAAATGGTGGGAAAAAAAGGCACTTGGGCTACCTCCACTAAACTAAGTCTCTCCCTAGGAATTGGTGGGCAAAGACTCCACCTGTGCTGGATATGATGGACATAAGTCTTTACTTTTAGCCTTTAGTTAAACAATTTGAGACAGTATCTCCATCCACTGTGTCCACCATAAGGTCCGGAGTCCAACTGACCTAGTACACAGTATTGCCACCAGAGTGCACTTTCATCCCATGGCGGCGGTCTGCAGGAAAAATGGTGGGGAAAATGACTCAGCCTGTGCTGGGCTGTTGGAGAGAGGATGGAGTGTACTTTTTTAATTATGGAACAATTTATTTAGGGATAGATTTGACATAGTATATTTATTACACTGATACAAAACACTTGCCCTGACATTCTTGGGGTCACAATACACAGCCTACAGACCTGCAAACTACTTGTAAATTATTGTTTACACTGATGTGCAGAAACGCAAATAACTCGTAAATTGTAAAAATAATGCACGTATAATGCTCTACAATCTCATCTGCTAATCTTCAATTGTCGAAATCATGCATTGCACGGCCTACGGAGAGCCGACCGGAGAGGCCGAGCGGTTCTAGGCGCTACAGTCCGGAGCCGTGCGACCACTACGGTCGCAGGTTCGAATCCTGCCTTGGGCATGGATGTGTGTGATGTCCTTAGGTTAGTTAGGTTTAAGTAGTTCTAAGTTCTAGGGGACTGATGACCTCAGCAGTTAAGTCCCATAGTGCTCAGAACCATTTGAACCATTTTGAATGGCCTACAGATCTGTTCACAAAATAATGTTACAGACACGAAAACAACTCGTAAATCACCATAATAATGCATATATAACGCTCTGCCACCATGCTCGAATGCTTAAACAGCCGAAAATAATGCACTGCACAGACACCCAGTGCACGTAAAAAACGCGACATACCAGCGAACTGTATCCTTAAAGAACTCCAAGGCGCACTCATGCCTGTCCCATAAAAAACGCGACATACCAGCGAACTGTATCCTTAAAGAACTCCAAGGCACACTCATGCCTGTCCCATACACAAGACATCCCTGGCCACATGTGTTTACCATTGCTGGCGTGTGTTTCGACAGTTGACAATTAGCAGCCATGTTTGCAGAGCATTATACATACATTATTTTTACAATTTACGAGTTGTTTGCATCTCTGCACATCAGTGTACACAATTATTTACAAGTGGTTTGCAGGTCTGTAGGCTGTGTATTGCGACCCCAAGAACATCAGGGCAAGTGTTTTGTATCAGTGTAATAAATATACTATGTCAAATCCACCCCTAAATAGTTTCAAAAAATGGTTCAAATGGCTCTGAGCACTATGGGACTCAACTGCTGTGGTCATCAGTCCCCTAGAACTTAGAACTACTTAAACCTAACTAACCTAAGGACATCACACACACCCATGCCCGAAGCAGGATTCGAACCTGCGACCGTAGCAGCAGCGCGGCTCCGGACTGGAGCGGCTAGAACCGCACGGCCACCGTGGCCGGCCCTAAATAGTTTGTTCCATAATAAATAAAGTACACTCCTTCCTCTCTCCAGCAAACCAGCACAGGCTGAGTCATTTTCCCCATCATTTTTCCCACATACTGCCATGGGATGAAAGTGCACTCTGGTGGCAATACTGTGTACTAGGTCAGTTGGACTCCGGACCTTATGGTGGACACAGTGGATGGAACTACTGTCTCAAATTGTTTAAATAAAGGCTAAAAATAAAGACTTATGTCCATCCTATCCACCAGTCCAGCACAGGCTGAGTCCTTTTCCCGCCATTTTCCTCCCTAGACCGCCATCTTGGATTATGTCACAGCAGGGATGACAGTGCCCTCTGGTGGCAGTACTGTGTACTAAGTCAGTTGGACTCCAGACCTCATGGTGAAGACACTGGATGAAGGTAATGGATCTAAGTGTTTAAATAAAGACTGAAAATAAAAACTTATGCCCATCCCATCCAGCACAGGCTGAGTCCTTTTCCCGTCAATTCCTAGGAAGAGGTGGCGGTTGGATGACTTAGGTTAATGGAGGTAGCCCAAGTGCCCTTTTTTCTGCCATTTTCTTAGGTTAGTGGAGGTAGCCATGATGTGTTGCATTGTCCTGATGGGATTTGAACTTCCTGCCATTTTCTGGGGAGGGGAATGGGGAGGGGATAGGTTAGTGGAGGTAGCCCAGTTGACCTATCTTCCTGCCAAAATTTGAACTTCCCACCATGACGTCATTGTGACATTTCCATATCTATCATCGCCATTTTGGATCTGCCATCTTGAATAAATTTGGCAACAATGGAGATTGGGGTGGCAGTTGCTTTGTCCAACTACTCACAACATCCCTCATGTCTCCTAAACCGCTCGAGAGATCTAAACGAGATTTTGGCGAATTATAGCAAACAAAGAGGAGAGTATTTTGCCAATTCATACACACATGGAACCTTCTTATCTATGGCGATGCATTAATAGTACTACTTCTTTTTTTTCACTCCAATGACTGCAATTTTTTAGGAGTTATCAACAGCTAGTGAAACAAGAGTTTCCTAGGATGAAAATAAACATGAAATTTCTTCTCTTATGTTATTGCAAACTGACACTATGAGGCTTTTCGTAAGCTATTCAGCTCCCTGATTGCCAATTACTTGTTTAATGAGGAACTCTGTTTCAGAATTCTGTCGCAGTAGCTGCTGCAAGATGAGTTTGTGCAAATTGGGCTGTGTTTTGGGAAAGGAAGTACAATTAATCCTGTCACCAAGGGAAATGTGGCCGTTACTCATAAAAGGTGATGCTTCCTTGAATAAGAAAAGGTTAACAATTCGCACAAAAATAAATTGCCAGTTCTGTTGGAATTTTGGTTGAATCCCCGTAACCAATCGTATTTTTAACACTGAACGACTGGACTGGAAACTTACCAAAGGATTTTATTCCTTTTCTTGACCCTAGCAGTATTAAAATAATGGCGAGCGTTCCATTCAGCCGGAACGATAGGCACACGCCAGATGCTGGTTACTAACTTATGGCTTGCCAAACTGACAATGTGTGATTCGAGAATAAAACAGTTGTTATTCAGAAAAATAACTGATCTGTCGCACAACACAATAGTCAGTGTATTGTCAGCAGCTGGGAATAATGCGCGCGACAGGTATGCTTAAGCTAGCCACGTGTGCCTTGTGGGCGGGAGTTCACGTTGTTAATCATTGTCATGAAAGTAGATATGCCTTTGTCAGCAATACACTTCAACAAATTAAATATATCAAATCACCAAACTCTTTCAGGATACTCATACGTTCGCAATAATACCGACCATATTTTTCATTTGTGTAGCCTGTTGTATAATTAGTTTATTAATGCTGCTAGTGTGTATGCAGCCATTGAAATGCTTTTTCTTGTCACGGCGAGCCAATTAAAACATTCTTATTCGTGAGGGCTTCTCTACTGTTTCTAGCATGCAGTGGAAATGTGATATCCACATGTACATAATATAATGTCTCTTATTACATCCATATCGAAGTAACGATAGTGAAACTTACGTACTTCATATCTTGCACGCCTTTTACCAGAAGCACAGAGGAGTCGTGCCAGTGGAAATTATGCCTTTTCGACTTTTTGCAACGGATTGTAGAGAAACGTCAGCATAAGAGGCAAGAAGTAGATAACCTTGTTTTACTTTCCTGCGTTGCTTCTAGATCACATGATTTTATAATATTCCTTACTTCCTTATTCACTACCCTCACAATAAATCATCTGTCCCTTCTTACGATCTAAAAACATTGTGGAGGCAGAAGATATAACCCCAGTGGCTAATGGTTCACCAGTTATTGAACTGTGCGTTGTTCTTGACAAAAGAATAAACAAAACAAAAGAATTGTATAGATATATGTAACTGAAAACTATTATGCACTAACAAAAAGAGATGGAGCGCTGAAATGGCAAAAAGCGAAACACCACTCAGTGACAATAAAATTCAGTATACCGTAAGGTTTTACACTCCTGGAAATGGAAAAAAGAACACATTGACACCGGTGTGTCAGACCCACCATACTTGCTCCGGACACTGCGAGAGGGCTGTACAAGCAATGATCACACGCACGGCACAGCAGACACACCAGGAACCGCGGTGTTGGCCGTCGAATGGCGCTGGCTGCGCAACATTTGTGCACCGCCGCCGTCAGTGTCAACCAGTTTGCCGTGGCATACGGAGCTCCATCGCAGTCTTTAACACTGGTAGCATGCCGCGACAGCGTGGACGTGAACCGTATGTGCAGTTGACGGACTTTGAGCGAGAGCGTATAGTGGGCATGCGGGAGGCCGGATGGACGTACCGCCGAATTGCTCAACACGTGGGGCGTGAGGTCTCCACAGTACATCGATGTTGTCGCCAGTGGTCGGCGGAAGGTGCACGTGCCCGTCGACCTGGGACCGGACCGCAGCGACGCATGGATGCATGCCAAGACCGTAGGATCCTACGCAGTGCCGTAGGGGACCGCACCGCCACTTCCCAGCAAATTAGGGACACTGTTGCTCCTGGGGTATCGGCGAGAACCATTCGCAACCGTCTCCATGAAGCTGGGCTACAGTCCCGCACACCGTTAGGCCGTCTTCCGCTCACGCCCCAACATCGTGCAGCCCGCCTCCAGTGGTGTCGCGACAGGCGTGAATGGAGGGACGAATGGAGACGTGTCGTCTTCAGCGATGAGAGTCGCTTCTGCCTTGGTGCCAATGATGGTCGTATGCGTGTTTGGCGCCGTGTAGGTGAGCGCCACAATCAGGACTGCATACGACCGAGGCACACAGGGCCAACACCCAGCATCATGGTGTGGGGAGCGATCTCCTACACTAGCCGTACACCACTGGTGATCGTAGAGGGGACACTGAATAGTGCACGGTACATCCAAACCGTCATCGAACCCATCGTTCTACCATTCCTAGACCGGCAAGGGAACTTTCTGTTCCAACAGGACAATGCACGTCCGCATGTATCCCGTGCCACCCAACGTGCTCTAGAAGGTGTAAGTCAACTACCCTGGCCAGCAAGATCTCCGGATCTGTCCCCCATTGAGCATGTTTGGGACTGGATGAAGCGTCGTTTCACGCGGTCTGCACGTCCAGCACGAACGCTGGTCCAACTGAGGCGCCAGGTGGAAATGGCATGGCAAGCCGTTCCACAGGACTACATCCAGCATCTCTACGATCGTCTCCATGGGAGAATAGCAGCCTGCATTGCTGCGAAAGGTGGATATACACTGTACTAGTGCCGACATTGTGCATGCTCTGTTGCCTGTGTCTATGTGCCTGTGGTTCTGTCAGTGTGATCATGTGATGTATCTGACCCCAGGAATGTGTCAATAAAGTTTCCCCTTCCTGGGACAATGAATTCACGGTGTTCTTATTTCAATTTCCAGGAGTGTATTTTTCGGATGGGCATTCCCCAAATGCGCCATGCCGAAGTGAGCATATGGCAGGACTGCCTTCCCGCTCCCCGCCTCACCCGTCCCACAGTCCTCGCGTGGCGGGCGGCGCGAGAAACTGTGCCACAAATACAATGCCGTGCGACCTGGCGCAGGCGCGTGCCGCGACCCTGTCGCGTCACGTCGCGCCGCACCGCAATTTGCGCGGTCCCATCTGCACCTGTTAAGTTACAAAAATGCGCGCTGCTCTGCGCCGCGCCACACGTGCTATAGGCGTCTCAATTTGCGCTTAGCCTAACTGAAATATTTATCAGCCTCTTCCAATTTAGAAAGATTCATAATCCTAGTTCTTCTACTAAAGTTGTCTTTTCTATAAGCGAACACTAACACTGACATACCTACTACTGAAGCCATATTAGTCAGCTACAAAATGAAGAAAACTGTGACATAGTGGCTTGGGATCAGTGATCCTTATGATTTATAACAGTTTTTAATGCCTGTGTCACCTTATGATTTATAACAGTTTTTAATGCCTGTGTTACAACGATAATTTTTATTTATTATGACGAATATTCATTATCTTGGAAAACTGTCATCAGTCTTATGCTTCACGTTTATCTGTACATGATACAAGGGCCACAATATCTGATGATGGTTTTTGAAGAAGTAATAAAAATGACCGTTTTGCCTGACAAAAAGGTGATCCATCCAGAAGACATGATCGAATGTTAATGTAACTTCATACACATACACATCATCAGCACATACACTATGTGATCAGAAGTATCCAGACACCTGGCTGAAAATGACTTACAAGTTCGTAGCGCCCTCCATCGGTAATGCTGGTATTCAATATGATGTTGGCCCACCCTTAACCTGGATGATAGCTTCCACTCTCTCAGGCACACGTTCCATCAGGTGCTTGAAGGTTTCTGGGGGAATGGCAGCCCATTCTTCACGGAGTGCTGCACTGAGGAGAGGTATCGATGTCGGTCGATGAGCCTGGCACGAAGTCGGCGTTCCAAGACATCCCAAAGATGTTCTATAGGATTCAGGTCAGGACTCTGTGCAGGCCAGTCCGTTACAGGGACGTTAATGTCGTGCAACCACTCCGCTGCAGGCCGTGCATTATGAACAGGTGCTCGATCGTGTTGAAATATGCAGTTGCTATGCCTGAATTGTTCTTTAACAGTGGGAAGTAAGAAGGTGCTTAAAACATGTATGTAGGCTTGTGCTGTGATAGTGCCACGCAAAACGACAAGGGGTGCAAGCCCCCTCCATGAAAAAGAGGACCACACCATAACACCACCGCCTCCGAATTTCGCTGTTGGCACTACACACACTAGCAGATTATGTTCACCGGTCATTGGCCATACTCACACCCTGCCATCGGATCGCCACATTGTGTATCGTAATTTGTCACTCCACACATTGTTTTTTCACTGTTCAATCGTCCAACGTTTACGCTCCTTACACCAAGTGAGGCGTCGTTTGCCATTTACCGGCGTGATGTGTGGCTTATGGGCAGCCGCTCGACCATGAAATCCAAGTTTTCTCACCTCTCACTTAACTGTCATAGTACTTGCAGTGGATCCTGATGCAGTTTGGAATTCCTGTGTGATGGCCTGGATGGATGTCTGCCTATTACGCATTAGGACCCTCTTGAACTGTCGGCGGTCTCTGTCAGTCAACAGACGAGATCGGCCTGTACGCTTTTGTGTTATACGTGTGCCTTCACGTTTCCTCTTCACTATCACATCGGAAATAGTAGACCTAAGGATGTTTAGGAGTGTTGAAATCTCGTGAACAGACGTATGACACCAGTGACACGCAACCACCTGACCACATTCGAAGTCTGTGAGTTCCGCGGAGTGCCCCATTCTGCTTTCTCACGATGTCAAATGACTGCTGAGGTCGCTGATATGGAGTACCGGGCAATAGGTGGCAGCACAATGCCCCTAAAATGAAAAACGTATGGTTTTGGGAGTGTCCGGATACTTTTGATCACATAGTGTATGTAAATGACTGAACTGCGCTTCTCAGTCATAGGTAGAACGGCCACCAGAGAGTATTAGGGTTGTTTGTGTTTAGTGTTGCTACCAGGCCTGGTAGAATAGATAAGGAGTGTGAACAGCATCAGATGTTGAGTGATAAATGTGAAGAACAGAGAGATGTCACATACTCATGTGAGACAGTGTTATCAGTACCTGACATTTTGAAAGTCTGGTTGAAACTGACGGCTATTTGAATGTGACAGTGGCCTGGCATTGTACTGCATGACGACAAGGGAGGATTGCCTCACTGAACACCAAGCACATCATCATCCCTTCATATGAGCATCTGTCATTTGAGAATAAGTAATGGACTACCTACAACGTCCTGTGTTATCTCTCACAATTTACAGTGACTAAAAGCACCCACACTAGGAAGTTACTATCCCATACATAGGTTGCTGTTAACAACACAACATAGATGGCTGCATTTGGAGTTGTGCCATGGCTGGGTAGCATGGACTGATGATTTGTGGCATTGCATTGTGTTCAACAATTAATTTTGGTTCTGTACTACCCCTGATGACCATTGTTGGCAAGCATAATAGCAGTGACCTGGGGAGAGTTCCTGTTCTTCCATTGTAATGGAGATGAACTGCGACATTACTCCTGGTGTCATGGCATTGTGAGCCATCAGTATGATCTCAGGTCATGGCAGGTAGTGATTGAGGCATTTATGATGGCACAACAGTATGTCATGGACTTAGTGCATTCTCATGTGTTACCTCTCATGCGACAATATTGTGATGTCATTTTTCAACAGGACAATGCTGCTTCACATATGGCACAGGTCTGTATGAACTTCTGCATAATGTTGAGGCACTTCTGTAAGCAGCAAGATTTCCAAATCCGTCCCTGATAGAACACACGTGGTACCACCTCAGACATCAACTCAGTCCCAGTGCCAGAATCCAGGATATCAATGACCACTTACAGCAGTTGTGCGCCAGCTTGCCTCAGGAGAGGATGCAAAAGCTTTATGACGCCTTGTCCAACAGAATCAATGGGTACTCAGAGGTCAGAGGAGGTGCATTGTCATACCGATAAGTGTATTTATACTGACAAGTCCTTTGTAAATTCGACTCAATTTTGTAATCACTGAAATAGCATCACATGTTCTATCAGTTCATGAAGGTTCAATAGGTTTCCTCTTTCTCTTCTGAATACTTCACTTTTTTTTGTCAGGCAATGTATTATAAAGAATGAAGAAATATATTTCTACTGCTGATACGTGAGGAACTCCATACATAACAATCTGAGTTCAGGGTGTGAGAATAGGGCTGGAACAAGTGTGTTTGATGTTTATACAATGTGACTGTTACTCATAGGCACTTGTATTAAGAATGGAACATTTTAAGAGTTTCATTGGGTTTGCTAATGTGCATGCATAGCTGAATACCTTTTTGTTACTCAAGGATGGTCAGATGCATGCATGCATATGTTGGTAAAAATAATTTATTCACTTCCAACACAATACCAAGCGTACAGCACATTACATGTCTCAGAACAAATCACCAGCTCCAGTCACAGACTTTCCACTCCTCTACATGAGAACGCTGGTCAGAAAAGTTATTTGTAGTGGTGCCCCCACAAAGCCGCCCCACCTCACGGAATACGGAGCACTGGAGGGTGTGTTGTGAGGCCGATATCTTCGAATGGAAATCTCTGTTGGTACGGTACTCATCAATGGTTGTTGCCTGCAAATCGAGTACAGATGGTGTGTGAGACTTGGCAGGAGGCGATGGGATCGGCTTTAGTGTGAGGTAGTGGGTGATGGAGGCAATTCTGCATCGGCTGTCCACAGTGGTGGATCATGAATGGGTGGTGAGGGTAGCAGTGGCATAGCTACGTCTGACGAGAGGCTCAGACATGTAGCCGCTGTGGTAATAGTGAGCTTGCCTGCCTGAGAAAGCCAGGAGGAACAAGCAGCAAAATCCACAAATGGTTCAAATGGCTCTGAGCACTATGGGACTTAACTTCTGGGGTCATCAGTCCGCTAGAACTTAGAACTACTTAAAACTAACTAACCTAAGGACATCACACACATCCATGCCCGAGGCAGGATTCGAACCTGCGACCGTAGCGGTCGCGCGGTTCCAGACTGCAGCGCCTAGAACCGCTCTGCCACACTGCAAAATCCACATTTGATGATAATTAAAGTTAAGGAGGAATTGGGTAGCACTGACATGGATGGGGCATCCACAGCTGCATGGGTAGCTTCAACCATAGGTCCAGTGTCTAATTATCCCTGTTCCATGAGTCACAAGCCAGGTGTGGGTGAGTCATTGCAAGCATTGTCTTGAAGAGCAGTTGGATCGCCCTGTTGATGGAGGCCATCATAGAAGTATCGTTTGTATCAATGTCGGAGGTGTGATTGCCATACTTCAACACCCAAAATGGTTTGGTATAGGGCGGTTATAAGGCAGGCCATATGGTGTCATCACAGAGCATGACACATGTACAATCTGTGAGCTTCTTCTGAGTGAATGATTTCTGTGGTGTCATACAGAGATTGTGTTGCCACACCAAAGTTGACACCGTGAATTGAGAGCATAGAAATTAGCGAGGGCTTGCTGCAATCTGCAATGATGTATGGGAGGTTCTCCTGAAAACCATGCCGCCCCTGTCGGCTCTACAGTGCCCTCACATTGAGGTCAATATAGTGTTGAGCTAGCCAGAGGTTGCCCAGTTCGTGACCTCATCTGAAGAAGACAACATCATAGTATAGGACCAACATGATAGTTAAAGTTTATGACTGACTTGTTTCTTTAAATTTGGAACATTGTATGGGCTAGAGAACAGTTCGTTAATTAATGCATCGGGTGATGCTTTGCTAGTCCATGACAGCTGTAAATTATCCAGTACCTTTGGGGCAAAGAAGTGTGTCAAAGTTAAGTAAATCTTTTATTCATTTATGTTATAAACTGAATTCATATTTCATGTATTCTAGTGTGATGAGCCTTCTGCTAGGGTTATCAAAGAATCCACTGTTGTGGCCAGACAAAAGTAGTTTCGCCTGGTCAAGACAGATTCAGGGCCACGTGCACAGATGGGGGAGGCACTAGCAAATTATGGATGTGATTTCTGACACACTGCACCACCGAAGGGAGTTCCATTGAATCAGGTGTAGGAATCTGTAGAAAAAATTTCGCTGGCAGTGTGAGGGTCTAACTGTGAAGTGTTTCCTTGAGCAAGCCATCTTTGGTCGCTGAGGAGCACCCACAGAAAAGTCTCAGTCCATATGCCCCCATGGCACATCAGTGCCATCTTCATTGTATGGTGCCATTTTCCCACCGGCCGGTGTGGCTGAGCAGTTCTAGGCGCTTCAGCCTGGAACCACGAGACCGCTACAGTCGCAGGTTCGAATCCTGCCTCGGGCATGGATGTGTGTGATGTCCTTAGATTAGTTAGGTTTAAGTAGTTCTAAGTTCTAGGGGACTGATGACCTCAGATGTTGAGTCCTTTAGTACTCAGAGCCATTTGAAGAGCCATTTTTCCATGAGACTGTTGCTTTGGGGATGCTCTGCTGTGGTATTATGGCAGGAGATGCCGTAGAAATTATAGAGGGCACTGAAGAGTGAAGTTTCGAACTGATGACCCTGATTAGTGGTGATGATATCTGGGCATCCAAAACAGGTATCCAAACCACCACGAAGGCTCAGGCTGTGCTTTCTGCCATGGTGTCTGTGACCGGCATTGCTTTCACTGAGTGTGAAATGTGATCATCATAAAGAGTAGATATCTGTACCCCTCTGGCAGGCGTCCAACAAGGTCCAAGTGTATGTGACAGAACCACACATGCAGTATTTCAAAGGTGTGGGAGGCGTTTGGATGTGATGGCCCACCTTACTGCATTGGCACTCAAGGCATGCTTGCATCCATTCACAGCAGTCACACCTGACACTTGGCCAAACAGAGCACTCGGTGACAAGCCAGGCCATCAGTTGAACTCTTGGATGAGTGAGGTTGTGGAAATGATCCAAGTTTGGCCGTTGCATCAAAGTGGGGAGGAATGGTCGAAGCATTCGCTGAGACAGATCACAGAGGACGCTGACATCCGAACTGAGAAGTGATTGGAATTAAGTTTTGAGATTGGAGGAATTGTCATCAAGTAAGGCAGTAATTATCCGGTTGTTCTGTTGTTTGTCAGTCGGTCTGCTGTAATCAAGAAAGAGGGAGACCATGTGCATGTGTGATAGATAACTGGCGACAAGGTTGTTCACTCTGCAGAGATGATGGACATCGGTGGATTACTGGGCAGTGAGATCGAGGTGGCAAAATTGTTATGGGTTGACAATTGTCGATGTGTGACATATGGCATCTGCCAGTGGTTTGCGGTCAGTGTAGATGACGATGTGACGACCCTCAGTAGTACGCAGTCTTATATACAATGTGCAACTCATGGTCAAATGCCGACCATTTTGCTTTAGAGGTTGTGAGTTTCGTGGAGAAGAAATAGAGGGGCTGTGTGTCTCTACCTCTCGCTGAAGGACTGCCCCAATGGCTGAATCACTCACATTCATGGTGATGATAAGCTGTGTGTCTTGTGTGTCAGGTAAACATCCATTTCTAGACACTCCTTGGAGCAGTCAAACGCCATTTGCATCCTGTAGTCCAGATAAGTTTCTGTTTCCCTTGTATATATATATTGTTGTGGTCTTCAGTCCTGAGACTGGTTTGATGCAGCTCTCCATGCTAATCTATCCTGTGCAAGCTCCTTCTTCTCCCAGTACCTACTGCAACCTACATCCTTCTGAATCTGCTTAGTGTATTCATCTCTTGGTCTCCCTCTACGATTTTTACCCTCCACGCTGCCCTCCAATGCTAAATTTGTGATCCCTTGATGCCTCAGGATATGTCCTACCAACCGATCCCTTCTTCTAGTCAAGTTGTGCCACAAACTTCTCTTCTCCCCAATCCTATTCAATACCTCCTCATTAGTTACGTGATCTACCCACCTAATATTCAACATTCTTCTGTAGCACCACATTTCGAAAGCTTCTATTCTCTTCTTGTCCAAACTATTTATTGTCCATGTTTCACTTCCACACATGGCTACACTCCATACAAATACTTTCAGAAACGACTTCCTGACACTTAAATCTATACTCGATGTTAACAAATTTCTCTTCTTCAGAAACGCTTTCCTTGCCATTGCCAGTCTACATTTTATATCCTCTCTACTTCGACCATCATCAGTTATTTTGCTCCCCAAATAGCAAAACTCCTTTACTACTTTAAGTGCCTCATTTCCTAATCTAATTCCCTCAGCCTCACCCGAATTAATTCGACTACATTCCATTATACAGAGCTATTACAAATGATTGAAGCGATTTCATAAATTCACTGAAGCTCCATTCATTGACATATGGTCACGACACACTACAGATACGTAGAAAAACTCATAAAGTTTTGTTCGGCTGAAGCCGCACTTCAGGTTTCTGCCGCCAGAGCGTTCGAGAGCGCAGTGAGACAAAATGGCGGCAGGAGCCGTGAGAGCGTATGTCGTGCTTGAAATGCACTCACATAAGTAAGTCATAACAGTGCAACGACACTTCAGGACGAAGTTCAACAAGATCCACCAACTGCTAACTCCATTCGGCAATGGTATGCGCAGTTTAAAGCTTCTGGATGCCTCTGTAAGGGGAAATCAACGGGTCGGCCTGCAGTGAGCGAAGAAACGGTTGAACGTGTGCGGGCAAGTTTCACGCATAGCCCGCGGAAGTCGACTAAAAAGCAAGCACGGAGCTAAACGTACCACAGCCAAGGGTTTGAAAAATCTTACAGAAAAGGCTAAAGCAGAAGCCTTACCGTTTACAATTGCTACAAGCCCTGTCACCCGATGACAAAGTCAAATGCTTTGAATTTTCGGCGCGGTTGCAACAGCTCATGGAAGAGGATGCTTTCAGAGCGAAACTAGTTTTCAGTGATGAAGCAACATTTTTCCTTAATGGTGAAGTGTTTAAACCTCCTCTACCAAGAAACGTGCCAGAACTGTGAGCTCGCATCAACGATGCTTTCGAACTCATTGATGGGGACATGCTGCGCCGAGTGTGGGAGGGACTTGATTATCGGCTTGATGTCTGCCGAATCACTAAAGGGGCACATATCGAACATTTGTGAATGCCTAAAAAAACTTTTTGAGTTTTTGTATGTGTGTGCAAAGCATTGTGAAAATATCTCAAATAATAAAGTTATTGTAAAGCTGTCAAATCGCTTCAATCATTTGTAATAACCCTGTACTTGTTTTGCTTTTGTTGATGTTCATCTTATATTCTCCTTTCAAGACACTGTCCATTCCATTCAACTGCTTTTCCAAGTCCTTTGCTGTCTCTGACAGAATTACAATGTCATATCTATATATATATATATATATATATATATATATATATATATATATATATATATATATATATATATATATATATATATGTGTGTGTGTGTGTGTGTGTGTGTGTGTGTGTGTGTGCATGTGCCTGCACATGTGCGTGCTTGAGGCAGTGGCAACTGGAAAAGCTCAGCACAGTCTGGTGTTGTTTGCCCCATTAGCATTGAGGACGTGTCCAAGAAACATTACATCCAGCTTCTGCAATTGCGGTTTTTCCTTACTGAAGGTCACCCCTGCATCACAGAGAGCAGTGAGAACGAGTCTGAGGTGTCATTCATGGCTCTGAGCATCAGCAGAGAAAATTAATATACACTACTGGCCATTAAAATTGCTATGTCAGGAAGAAATGCAGATGATAAACGGATATTCATTGGACAAATATATTATACTAGAACTGGCATGTGATTACATTTTCACGCAATTTGGGTGCATAAATCCTGATAAATCAGTACCCAGAACAACCACCTCTGGCCGTAATAACGGCCTTGATACGCCTGGGCATTGAGTCAAATAGAGCTTGGATGGCGTGTACAGGTACAGCTGCCCATGCAGCTTCAACACGATACCACAGTTCATCAACAGTAGTGAAGAGCGTATTGTGACGAGCTAGTTGCTCGGCCACCATTGACGAGACGTTTTCAATTGGTGAGAGATCTGGAGAATGTGCTGGCCAGGACAGCAATCGAACATTTTCTGTATACAGAAAGGCCCGTACAGGACCTGCAACATGCGGTCGTGCATTATCCTGCTGAAATGTAGGGTTTCCCAGGGATCGAATGAAGGGTAGAGCCACGGGTCGTAACACATCTGAAATGTAACGTCCACTGTTCAAAGTGCTGTCAATGCGAACAAGAGGTGACCGAGACGTGTAACCAATGGCACCCCATACCATCACGCCGGGTGATACGCCAGTATGGCGATGACGAGTACACGCTTCCAATGTGCGTTCACCGCGATGTCGCCAAACACGGATGCGACCATCATGATGCTGTAAACAGAACCTGGATTTATCCGAAAAAATGACGTTTTGCCATTCGTGCACCCAGGTTCGTCGTTGAGTACACCATCACAGGCGCTCCTGTCTGTGATGCAGCGTCCAGGGTAACCGTAGCCATGGTCTCCGAGATGATAGTCCATGCTGCTGCAAACGTCGTCGAACTGTTCGTGCAGATGGTTGTTGTCTTGCATAAGTCCCCATCTGTTGACACAGGGATCGAGGCGTGGCTGCACGATCCGTTACAGCCATGCGGATAAGATGCCTGTCATCTCGACTGCTAGTGATACGCGGCCGCTGGGATTCAGCACGGCGTTCCATATTACCCTCCTGAACCCACCGATTCCATATTCTGCTAACAGTCATTGGATCTCGACCAACGCGAGCAGCAATGTCGCGATACGATAAACCGCAATCGGGATAGGCTACAACCCGACCTTTATCAAAGTCGGAAACGTGATGGTACGCATTTCTTCTTCTTACACGAGGCATCAGAACAACGTTTCACGAGGCAATGCCGGTCAACTGCTGTTTGTGTGTGAGAAATCGGTTGGAAACTTTCCTCATGTCAGCACGTTGTAGGTGTCGCCACTGGCGCCTACCTTGTGTGAATGCTCTGAAAAGCTAATCATTTGCATATCACAGCATCTTCTTCCTGCCGGTTAAATTTCGCGTCTGTAGCACATCATCTTCGTGGTGTAGCAATTTTAATGGCCAGTAGTGTATTATCAATGTATGTGTAACAGCAGTCAAGCTTGAAAAGGGCCCTATCAATAAATTGTTACTACAGTTGAGCAGCAATCTTGAATCCGTAGGGCATGACAAGCAATTCTGACAGGCCAAAGGGATAATAATAGCTATCTTGGTGACATCGTCCTGGTGCATGGTTATTTGATAACTGACGTTGCAGCTGTTGATCACACTAGAAACAGTAGCCCCTGTGAACAAATGTATGAAATCATGAATGTTTGGCAACGGACTGCTGTCCTGAAGTGTGTGAGACATCGTGGTTTATCATGAATGGGTGGGCCCGGAGTTGTATTGACGCGATGCATAGTATCATTCCTGATTGCTTACTATCAGAGCATTGCCCACAGAGTATTGTGCAAGAGATAGGAATGCGTTTGCTGAACCAAGAGATGTCACACAGAAAGTGCTGTACTCACCTGTGGTGCATGTTGTAGCAGCAGGTCCTGTGGGTGGCGTCATTACACCACAGCGAGGGGGTATGGTCAGATGTCAAGGTCTTGTGCTCCAAGGTAGCCACAGCATGTGATAGGCATAGGAGTTGCTGGCACACGTACTTGAATGCGACTGACTTGTTGTGTGTCTGTCGATACAGGTCGTGTTATTTGAGTGTAACAGGTGCGTGTCATCAAAGGTTACAAGGAGACATTTCTGGATTGTGGTGATGGCTTTCAGTGTCACAACACACGTGTGAAGAAGTGTAGAACAGTCGGGGTCAGCAGTAACAGGTCACATGTAGGTGAGACATTGGTTCATGGACCGTGGCAAAAGGTCTGGAACAAACTAATGTATCATGTGGTGGAATAAGGCAGCATGGTCGAGACTGGGGGAGAGGCGAAATCTGGAGAGAAAGTCGATCCCCAGCAAAGGTTCAGCAGTGCCAGTGATGTCGAAAGTCTGAGGGCAGGGTAGTTCGTTAGTGAGTTATGTGACATCTTCCACAGTGCCATGCAAGCGGATGTTAGTGCCAATATCTGTATGGAGCTGCAACCCAAGAGCTTAGGAACGCTGTTCAAACACATGTCGAGGCACCAAAACCTTATAAATAAAGAAGTACATGTGTAGATTGATCGTGGGCATACAGACGTCCTTGTGTAGATGTGAACATTGTGGAAGAGAGGCAACATGATGCTGTGGTGTGAGCTGGTGTGCCTAATGCGTCCTGCGTTTGTTACCTAGGTAAGAGCAGGGCTGCTAGCAGTTGCGAGTGGTAGCGCCAAACTGCAAGTGGTACGAACAGTGATGTGGCCACAAGACAGGAGGATCAGCTAACATAGTGTTGTCTGCTAGAGGGGTGATGTCAAGTGCATTCTGCAGTCCTATGCTTTGGAGGGGATCTGTGACATCAGCTTTGAGTGGAGTCGGGCTTGTCCTGGGCTCGTGCCAGCCAAAAGGATGACAGGAGTGGGTTCAGTGACATTAATGTGCTGCCTGTGCTGCATAACCGTAAACTGTCTGTTAAGGCGAGTTTCTTATCTAGCAGTTCCACATAATGCGTGATTATTGTGAGCTGTAGTGGAGGTGGGAGTCTGGCAGTCCACAGCGTTCAGAGTTTCAGGTCTGGCATCAAAGTGAAGTCCACGAGCGGACGTAGTCGGTTGCATAACTGTGAAGAGATCACGTGGCGCACTTGTTACTCTGGGGTGCAAGAAACCCATTGGAGCAAGGCTCTGTTCGTTCGTCACGCTTGTGGAAGTTATAACGGGTAAGTGTGATGTCACTGATTTGTTGAGCAATGCAGCAGATTAGCATAACAAACTTCTATTGTCATTTACTATGACCAGCGAAGAAAAGACGCACTTGATTATGACGGAAGGGAAGAAGTTTAAGTTCAGATGTAGCTCAGAACTGTATTGAACAGCCTAATAATGAATGTACCGGGCGAACTGAATAGTAATGTAGGACCAGCGTTGCAGATGGCATCTGCAACACTGTTGTGGCACCAGAGCTGGCATCAACATTGCACGATGGCTGTGCGTGCAAAGCTGTTGTGTCGAATCATGCCAATTGTGGTGCAGCAGGTGCAGAAAATGTGATTGTCACGGTATCTGCCCACAAGAACACCGAACTCAGAGTGTCACTGAAACTAGCCAGAGTAGTTTCAGACTCTAGTTCACTAATAGTGACTCCGTTGATGGTCATTGTTGGGTCAACATTCACTGTATTTCGAAAGAACATTTGCACAATAATCCTCTTCGGCTTTCCACATTGTTTGGTTTTTTAAGGCAATGAGAACACTGAGCGGTAGCAGGTCCATGTGAAATCAGAGCAGTAAAAGAAGCCACGTGGAACAGTGAACGAGCCATGTATCACGCCAAATGGCTGCATTGTTTATACACAATAAGGCGACTCGAGACGAAATTTCGTGGTTATCTTGGCGTTCATGGTAGTCGGCGTCACCAATGTGGTTAGTTTCCCTTATGTATGATATGGGAACTTACCAATAACATACAGGAGACGAATATTTTGGTATAAAGCACTTATTCACTTCTGACAAAACACAAAGTACTCACTTCTGACAGAACACAAAGCGTACAGTACATCGCATGTCTCAGAGCAAACTGTTAGTCTCCGTCACACACAGTCCACTGGTCCATGCCTGGATGCTCATCAGCAATGCTATTTGTAGTGGTGTCTCCGCAACTAAAATCGATCGTCTTTAATAACAAATAAAAGAAGTGCAGCTGTTTTTTATATGATGCATATTTTTAATGTATTTTATTTTCTTTCAGTGCGTGTTCTATTACAACAGAAATATATGGTAACTCACTATTCATTAATATTCCTCTCACATGATTTTTTCGATGCATATTGAACACTTGTGTACGAAATTACTATACGGATACCATTCTTTGATTTACTTATTTATCAGCAAATTATACTCCCCCTCCCGCCACTGAAACCGTTAACTACCCGGTTTGAAACCAGTGACAGTGCGCTTACTATCTTATGACTGTTGGCACACTTACCATACATGATCACTATTTTGATATAGGTTTACTAAACAAAATGACAAAAATACCTTAACTCATGCTAACTTACACATGAAACACTCATGAGCAATTGAATTACATAAAGCGAGTGTGTTGGGGGGGGGGGGGGAGGGGAGTGAGAAAGGGAGAGGGATCGATAGAGACAGAGAGATAGAGAGAGAGATAGAGAGAGAGAGAGATGGGAAGCGTGGGCTATGGTTCATGAATTCAAACACAATATAACTATCAGAAGGGAGGTATCACGCCAATTCCATTAAGCCTTGAGTATTTTCTATGCTAAACATGTGAAGGCCATAATGAAAAGCCTCTTCAACAAAACATTTTTCTTTGTCACTCTTCTTTTAGGGTTTATAAACAGAGTGGTAAGGAGTGGAAATCTATCTTTCAACCCTTTTGCCTCTCAGTCATACATATTTTACAGAAACATCATAAAAAATGAAGAATCTCCCCTGATCATGACAATTTTAACCAACAGTCCTTATTAAGAACTCTTCCCTCAATCTTTTGGACTCCTTAGACAAAAACAATTTGTTACATCTCTCATCTCCACATTCTGTGTGTTATGATTTTGAACTCTGCAACATTCTTCCATAATTATGAAGAAAAGTTTTATACATTTTAAGCACCATATTTCAGAAGTACTTTGTAGATTTTCTGACATACGCTGTACCACAAATTACACAAGTTAATACTGTCTTGTGTAATACTGCGATTGCTGACAGAAGAGTCAATAAAAGAGAGATGACAATCTGGTCGTAGGTTGTGTTCCAAAAGTGAACAGCATAGAGACAGAAGTGATGACACTTTCTGCAGGACATGACCATCATTTTGCAGGACAATGCTGAAGCACGCACAGTGCAAGCTGTTACTGATTTGTTTGACTGATGGGGCTGCTAAGTGCTATACCACCTACTGCACTCCCCTGACTTAAGCCTTCGTGAGTTCAACTCTATATCTAAACTGAAGGAAACACTTAACGGCATTCGCTTCAGAACTGCTACAAATTCGTCGGGCAATAGACTGCGCCGCTCGAACTGTCAACACAACTGGCACTGCTAAGAGCATCCTTCGACTTCCACATAGCTGGCAACAGGTTATACACAATGCTGGTCATTACTTTGAAGGTCAGTAAAACTTTGACGTACGTATCTATTTTTTACGCGCTGTAAATAAATAGTTGCCACTGTTAAAGTTCCAACCCTCGTATAAAGTGTGCATAAATTTTCACTTGCGTGCAAAATTTGATAAGAATCCTAACAATTGTCGTTGTTGACATTCTTTCAATAGTATTTTCACTTCTTTAAAACAGTGAAAAAACCTGTAGCACATTATTAAGCTCCTAGTAAAATTTATGTTTTTCTGTATTGTTATCTATAGTGTAATATTATTTTTGGGACCTTATTTATACATTATTACAAAAATATTACACTGTAATCTGTAATGTGATTGGAGCCTTAATTTAGATAAATGCCATCGTTAACTGCCTAGTAATTTCATTGACTTGTAAAAGGGCTGACGTGTAGACATGGTGTGAAACTCATGTAAGGACTTCTGGTAACATGACTTCGGTTTGCTGTCAGGCCACTTGGAGCACTGCAACTTCATCAGTCCTCACCCATAAAGAATAAATGAAAAATATTGTCATCTAATACTCGAATTTCTGAAAGCAAGAGATCGCATTTTTGACCCATATTTTCCTGTATTCGAAGTTCAGTGCCAGGACACCAGGAGCGATGCTGTTGTTCTCTGCTTCTGTACCCTAATATGGACAGCGCACACCTTATATTTTGGTGTTACGTAGGTGCACAAACAGATGTTTCTGGTCGTCGCATATTAAGAGCCCGCACTTGACTTATCAAGGTTCAAAATTATCACTGGTATTAGTAGGAAATTAATCCGGACGAGAAAACAGTCTTCTATTAGGGAGACAGGCAATTTTGCCGAAAAGTTGTGGAAAGCATCGCTCGTGCATAACTCAGGTTGCCCTTTTATCACATGATATACTGTTATATGAGATGGAACGGGCATGTGAGAGGAGAAGTGTGGTAGGGAAGGTGAATGGTCGACTTCGGCTTATTGGGAGAATTTTAGGAAAGAGTGGTTCACCTGTAAAGGAGACCGCATATAGAACTCTAGTGGGATCTCATCACTTAACATTTCCGGGCTAAGATGCCGTGGTCTGTACATAAGACTCTCCCCTTACGTTTCGCCTTCGACTACAGAAGGCATCCTCCGAGGACAATCGGCGAACAGCAACGAGAGCACTAGTGAGCGCCGTATATATAAGCCATCCAGAGGGCGCCGCTGTCAATCAAGTGAGGTCGGCTGTGCTATGATCTCTGATACTGCCAACTTTCTCAATTGAAACTAATCGATTGTCACGCTGTTGCTGCAATGTTGACATCCATATCTTATCCAGCTTAATGTCTTCATCTTTTCTATTAAAATTATTGCAGTTTTTGGCAATCTCAATGGCCTCTCTGTACATTCGTGCATAATAATGCGACGTCTTTGCTATGACGGTCGTCTCACTAAACTTTATTTCATGATCACCCCCCTGAAACACATGTTCCGTCAGGGGAGAGTCTTATGTATGGACCACGACATCTCAGCCCGGAAATGTTAAGTGATGACAACACCTGCCGTGGAAGCCTTCATTCTATGATCTAGTGGGATCTGTTCTTGCCGCGCGGGATTAGCCGAGCGGTCTGAGGCGCTGCAGTCATGGACTGTGCGGCTGATCCCGGCGGAGGTTTGAGTCCTCCCTCGGGCATGGGTGTGTGTGTTTGTCCTTAGGATAATTTAGGTTAAGTAGTGTGTAAGCTTAGGGACTGATGACCTTAGCAGTTAAATACCATAAGATTTCACACATATTTGAACGTTTTTGGGATCTGTTCTTGAGTACTGCTCGAGTGTATGGGTTTCGTACCAGGTCAGATTGAAGGAAGACATCGAATCAGTTCAGAGGCGGGCTGCCAGATTAGTTACCAGTAGGTTCGAATAACACCTAAGTGTTACGGAGATGCTTCGGGAACTCAAACGGGACATCCTGGAGGGAAGATGACATTCTTTTCAAGAGACATCATTGAGAAAATTTAGAGAACCGGTATTTGAACCTGACTGCGGAACGATTCTACTGCCGCCCGTAAGGAGCACGAAGATAAGATACGAGAAATTAGGGCTCATACAGAGATATATCAGTCGTTGCTCTCGCTCTACTTGCGAGTGGAACAGGGAACGAAATGGCTAGTAGTGGTACAGGATAACCTCCGCTACGCACCGTACGGTGGCTTGCGGAGTATCTACGTAGATGTAGATGTAGAAAATTACAGTGATAAAGAACCCAAAGTGGACGTTCATTCTTGAAGAACTGCGGATGATATCAACACAGTTCACGCACGTACTCATAACCTATTAGTAGCAGGTGATTAGTATGTTAATTTCGTGGGACTGTTTACCCCTATTTATCTCTGTATCTGTTATTACCCTAGAAAGTGTTGAAGAGTAAATAATAACAATTAATCGTAACTTAAAGGGTGCTTGTATGTTTCAATTGCTCACAGGTTTTGCTTTATTACATTTTTAAGACATAATAACGTTCCCTTGCAGTTCGCAGTTAATATGCGAACATCTAACATTCTACAGCTGCGTAATTTTCTTCAGGTAGGTAGCTGTCAAATGATGTAGTTTGTTCTGCTAAGCGGAACTCGTAGATTCACCCTTAGCATTTTAACTCGGTGGGTATTATTAAAACAAAACTGTGTGTAAATGTGAGAGAGGAACGTCTGGTTCATGTTGAAAACGGACGTAATAAATCAGTTAGAAAGCTGTTAAGGTACACATATCACTCATTTATGTGTATGTTAGCATGAACAGTGCTGGGAAAGCAAACCCTGGATTAAATATAAAAACCCTGGAGTAAATTTCCCTGTTGAGAGAAATACAGTGAAAACGATCTGCACGAATACTTTTCATTTACACTTGTTCTTGCTAGTAACCTGGCGTACCCTTTTTCGAGCAGTTATTTCTATATTCATCTTAAAAATTCAGATCCTCAGTTTCCACTCTTTATTCACACTTGTCCTGAATAGCGAGAGAAAAATATACAGGCTCTTCCGAAAAGGTGTCGTAGGTCAGTACAAGTCTGATGACATCCTAGTCTTGTGGGAGACACAACAGTTCTCTCCTCAACGCAGCAACTGGCTTCCCATCAGTTTTTCAAGAGCGTAGTTTCATTGTCTTGTTCAGTTATCGGTGGGGAAGCATTCGGGAAGACGATGGTTCAAAGCCGCGTCCGGCCATCTGGATTTAAGTTTTCCGTTATTTCCCTAAATCGCTCTAGGCAAATGCCAGGATGGTTCCGTTGAAAGGACACGGCCGATTTCCTTCCACATCTTTGACACAATTTGAGCTCTTGCTCCGTCTGTAATGATTTTGACGTCGACGGGACGTTAAACCTAGTCTTCCTTCCTTCTTTTTTCAGTGGATAGGCTGAGTTACTCATTCAGTGAAACTAAAGTGATGTGACAAATTCGCATATCTATTTCGTAGTAAGTCTATCTGGGGAGGAGTCAAGCATCTTTGGGAAACACTGTTTGGAAATCCTGTTTTGGTCTTCCGAAACTTTCTGCTGCCTGTTGCGGTCAGTGTAGGAAGCTCTTGGCGTCGAAATACCGGCGGCATATCGTACACTGTGAGGTTATATTCGCTCGTGGTTAGATATCGTTCTTACGAAACTCACTCGCAATGTTACGAGATGTTCACTCTAACCATACTCACGACTACATGTATAATCTCCAGGTAAGTACAAAATTGCATGAAAAACGTTACTTCTTGTCGTGACATATATTACCATTATTTCCATGTCATCCATGGATGGAGAGCTGGAAAAAATAACTGCATATGTGCTTACGTGGAAGCTATTATTAAATATATTTTATCTTCACGGATCCTAGGTAAGATTTGTGCGACGCTTGACGAACATCCGTGAATTACTGAGAGCAGTCACTGTCTTGCATTGGCTGTTTTTATTTTTGAAATAAACACTTCAGTTCATGCTTTTGCGCTGTTTGCAAATTGCGCCTCCGTGGGCATTTTCAAGCTACCTGGTAGTGAAACAAATGACAAAAGCTATAGCGGCTTCAGGAATAGAAAAATAAAGTCAGATATATCCATAGAATCTTTTTACACCCCTCTGTCACAGTGAAAAACTGTAGTCACATACCTTATATTCCGCGCATTAGTGTGGTAGAGCACCTTCTAATCTTCTCATGGTATCCCTGATAAAGCTAAACTTTGCTAATGGCTCGGAAACAAGAAATAGAGTGTTTATTTCAAAAATATCACTGTTCACATACTAATAAACTGCCAAAAAGGAAACCACAGAGAACTGACCAGAACTACGCGCAAGCTTGAGGGCGTAGATACAGAGCAAACTGGAAATTTGGAAATTTGTGGTAAGAGCCTATGGTACCAAACTGCCGAGGTCATCGGTCCCTAAGCTGACACACTACTTAATCTAACTTAAGCGCCTGAGACCGCGCGGCAACAAACTGCTGGACATTCCTATTGTAAATAGTGAGCACAATGAGTGAATGGAACAAGTTTGTTTCCAAACAAGACACACAGCGCGGCGTTCTCCATCTCACGGACGAAAAGAGCGAACGAAGTTTCATAATAACTCTTTTTGTGCAATCCACGTTGATTCCAATGGATGAGATTTTCTTTCTGTTTCTGGTGCACATTCTGTCTTTTCATACTTCTGGGAATATTAACGTCGATGAGTAATCACTGAAAGAGAATGAAGTGTGTGCAAAATGCATTTATGGGCTACTCGTGGATGCGATTAGAAATTAATAATGAAAATCCACGTCATCTAAGCGGTAATGCAAGTTTTATAAATACGCAAGGTGAATCAGCTAAACAGTTCACTCCAAATATTTCCGGAATCGTTTAAGATGTCGTAATTCAGTTTGCATCCAGATCAGCTGTAGTACGTCCTCACTAAGCTCAGTAGCTATATTAATTACAGAGATATCGGCATCATCATAACTTTTTCGAAAATAACCTTGGTAACCACTGCTGCTAATTTCATAGTTCCTAAAGAAACGAATTCAATGCCTTTTCACCATTCGAAATTACAATATTTAGAACTGAGGAGTCATCTGTTTAGCCGGACGGGGTGGCCGAGCGGTTCTAGGTGCTACAGTCTGGAAACACGCGACCGCTACTTTCGCAGGTTCGAATCCTGCCTCAGACATGGATGTGTGTGATGTCCTTAGGTTAGTTAGGTTTAAGTAGTTCTAAGTTCTAGGGGACTGATGACCTCAGAAGTTAAGTCCCATAGCGCTCAGAGCCATTTGAACCATTTTGAAGTTATCTGTTTTGAACATGAAATCGATTGTTGTCTTATGTGGAAGTTTGTGTTGTTACATGGAACTGTCGCGTCAGGCTCATGGGCCGCCACAGATTGATACAGCTAAGAGTCTACTTACAGAAACGAAACAGTGGAGAAAAGTTTAATTTAACCCTCTGCCCACAAAGTGGGGTGGAAACCACACGCTCGCCCTATTTGTCTTAGTGCGCTTACGCGATGTAGCTGGATCTTATCCCCAGCTAGTGTGTCCTCCTAGCCCAGGGGTTCCGAACATTTCTATTACCCCCTCCCCCCCCCCCTGTCCCCCGTCTCTCCCACATTATCACCGGGTTTAGCATTTAACTAAACTGCAGAATGAAAGATTTCTTGGAACACTTTTATTGTTAAAATGATGAAAGATGATTGATATTTAGGTTGTGTGTGTGTGTGGGGGGGGGGGGGGGAGGGAGAGGGGAGAGGAGTGTTTCAATGAATTCAGTTCCTCGTGCATCGCCAGTGCTACCCACAACCCCTTCTCAGATAAGAAAGCTAGTTATCCACAATGACGATAGGCACTTGTTACGAAACATACTTCCCCTTCGTTACTCCTCTACGTTGCGGCACTTGCTTGACCTGCACACTGCAACCTCATTTAAAACAATCCAAGTTAAAGTGTGTGCACTATACTTACTGTTTGTAAATCACTTGATTGCTGGAATCCTAACTTCTGAACTGGCAGAAATTGGAAGACTCCAGGCTGTTAGTGCTTTGTGTCGGACCACAGCCACCGACAGTAGTAGTAATAGTAATAATAATAATAATAATAATAATAATACTGTGTACAGCCCGTAAGTAGCCCCTATGTAGTTACTGCTCTGTCTTGCTGTCACTTAATTATTTATCTGTTTCGAAGCGAGCAATGAAGCAATTTCTGGACTACTCCAGGTACTATCTACAACTTGGAGAAGACATATTCTTGAGATATTTAGCATTTGTTTCGCATATGTCTCACTTTCATCATCAGCGATGTACGGTACAAAGCACAACATATGTGTGTAACGGGTGGACTATGTGAGGAACCTCTAATCTCCATCATATTAATGCTACTAATTGAGAAAAATAATTATTGATGACGTATATAATCAATATTACAGTCTTACAAAATTGTGATAACAGTAATGATCCTTTGAAAATAATTTAGTTTCGTGACTGAAACAACGGACTCCACTCTAACTTGTTGTTAACGTTCTGCCAATCCATCTTGTGGGCAGAGGATTAAAACTGATATTGATCAAACTTGGCTGTAGTTGCAAACGTACACCAAGTGGAAGGCAAAAGACGTGGCATGTATGGGTGATTCATCAGCTAATTACAGTTCGGCTCTTGTTTTTGCAACAGTTTTGAAAGAAAAGTTTACGCCAAAAATTGAATTGATTTGTGAAACAAAGAATTGAGGTGTGAAACTGCTAAATAATAACTCCGTGTCATTAATTTCGTGTTGAGATACACACATATTTCAAAACTACTCTAGCGACAGCAACAACAACAAAAAGGGAATAACAAAAGAATGTGGTCGTAAGTATTTCCTTAAATTTCCATTTATGTCGTCAAATGTTCGAAATGCAATGCACGTTTGCAATCGCTGATGTAAGGAGTTCTGGACGAACTGAAGACACTGCTTCGATATCATTGCACATGCTGCAACAATACGATGATTTAAGTCGTCCTTGACCGTCGGAACACGTGCGTAGACATCATCTTTGTAGTTTGCCCAAGGGAAAAAATTCCAGTGGCATCAAATCAGGCGAACGTGCAGGCCATTTGTTAACAGCTTCACATACTATTCAGCGACCAGGAAAGAGATGGGTGAGCGTTTTCCTAGCCACAAGTGAGTGGTGAGCAAGGCACCCATTGTGCAAAAACCATTATGGTATCTTCATTGTCGGAAGGACCAATTACGTATTCGCCAATAACACGGGACCAAAAGTTCCCACTCCACTGCCTCTGATCTTCAACTCGCATCATCCATCGCGGATTATCAGCGGCTCAGTAATACGTTGTGTTTTCCATAATTTGTAAAGGTAACTTCATCGGTAAAGAGAACTGTTTGGAGAAAGAATTTGTTGTCCTTATGCTGCATCAGAAACGAGAGATAGAATCCCATGAGTTTTCCGCAAGCCCACTGGTTAATCTGCTGGTCAAGAGGCACATGACAAAGATGGAAGCAGTCTGCGCTCATAATTCGGACATCGCTGGGATGACTTATTCCAGAGGCGCTATCATTTTGTCTGAAGTTGAGAAACACCTGCCAGAACATACAGAGTGAGTCAGGTGGAAACGTACTGGCTTTGTGGGGTGATAGTAGTACTCATTCTGAACAAAAAACTTCATATGGATATTTGGCCTATTCCGAATGTTTTTCGAAATAGAACACATGTAATGCACATAGTCATTTATTTTTTGAATTATTCGAACATTGTCATTATTTACAACGTACCACAGTATTGCAGAGAAAGTTGAGATTAACGATTTGATACAGGACACGTTTGGACTATCAGGTCGGGAAAATTACCTCAAATTGGCCTACAAAAACTACCTAAGCTACAACGCATGCGCGTCGCGCCAGATTTTCAATATTCCCACGCTCTCTTCGCGCAAACTATTAGTCCTAGAGAGAAAAATAAATAGAACCTGTTTTGTAGGAAATTCAGTGTAGTTTAATTTTGTAATACGACACATTTTCGTTGGAGGGTGCGGTTTTCGTGTTATTTAAGAGAATCGTACAAAAGCGGTATTAAATGTGTTCTATCTCTGAAACCATGCGGAATAGTGCACCGAGCGAGGTGGCGCTGTGGTTAGCACACTGCACTCCCATTTGGGAGGACGACGGTTAAAACCCGCGTCTGGCCATCCTGATTTAGGTTTTCCGTGATTTCCCTAAATCTCTTCAGGCAAATGCCGGGATGGCACCTCTGAAAGGGCATGGCCGACTTCCTTCCCAACCCTTCCCTACTCCGATGCGACGCATGTCTCCGCAGTTTAGTTCACGCCCCCAAATCAACCAACCAACCAGGACAGGGCATATGTCCGTCTGAAATTTTTTGTTCAGAATTGCAAATACTATCACCCCTGAAAGCATGTACCTTTCTTACTGACTCACCTTTTATATTTCGTTCGCTCCGCTCGTTGCGAACTTGTTCTTTACCCTCTATAACAGTACACTGCCGATATCAATTTTTTTAATACATTCGCTGAATTGTCATTCTCGTTGAACACCGTCTGTCGGAATGCCTTTGTACGTACAACTGAATAATCCAAGTTGTTCTCTTCGCATTCCTTCTGCACTAGTTTTTCTTGGTTTGTGAAAAAACATTTATTTTTTCAAACTAACGAGCAGTCGACGCACATGAACGACAACAGACGGAATTAAAGCTACATATTTTCCTCTGCGTCCCTTTAATACCGATATCGCGGTGGTACGGCACTGTTTAATCCTAATCCGACGTGACGTATTTATTTATTTGGGTATGAAATCACGAACTTCCGCAAAATGCAACAATCAGTTTCAAGTTCAAAACAGATAAATCCTAAGTTCTAAGTACTGTAATTTCTCTGAAACTGCTAACCTGAATTTGAAGAGTGAAACACCGTTAAATTTGTTTCTTTTAGATGTACGACATTATCTGCAAAAATAACTACAGTTCCATTTCAAAAAGCAATGTTGATACCAATGTCTCTATGATTAATATAACGATTAAATGAGACTATACGTCGTAGAGTGATGCCTTAATTACAACTCCGGCATTTACCTTACAGCCAAGGGGAACCTTCCACACTCTTTGCTTCACCGATGTGCCCTGCATAATTGAACTCCAGAGCTGAAGTTGCGGCGGGAATGACTAATAGGCTTGTGCGATACGAGATGTTAGTACCACTGGGGCCTACTCGTTAGGATCGTGATTCGTCTAGTTTCAAGCTCCTGTTGAAACTTGAGTGCTGACAACAGTCTTCTGTGACTCAAGTTTACATCTCTTTCGACATAAGCGACCGACGTGGCTGTGCAAAGCTGGGTACATGATTAGGAGGCAGCCAAACTGGTATTCCGCTAACTAATAGTTTAGGCTTTCCTTGGTTTCCCTCATTGCTTTATCGGACTACTGTAACAGCTTGAATCGCAGAGTCACTGTTCAGTAATTGTAATGCCCATGTTACACTGAGAACGGAAAGTTGTTTGATTACTCAATACTGAGTGGAACATAAACCGGGAAAACATAAAGGATGTGAAAGGAGATGGTGTAAGCTTTTGCTGAAAAAAAAGCCTTTCTATTAAGTCTAGAAAGATAGGTATCTGCTCAGGAAGCGACGTTATCTGTGTAATATTAAGAGTCAAAAGTGGTCCAAAAGTTTTAGCTGCTGCAACTCTTGAAATGTGGAAAGGCTCAATGAAACTTTGGACCGTAACACTCGTAAGTTACAGTAGAATGTCAGTGTAACTGGTGATTTCAGTTTGTCAGCATATGGTTGGTAAATGTGTACTTCAGTACTTGCGATAAAGAAATATACAGCGTATCCCGAAAAAAACACCGACAAACTTCACGGACAGTTTCCTTATACAGAAATAAGTAAAAAATTTCAATAAACATGGGCTCTAAAATGCATACCTTAAGAGGAACGACCACTTGTTCATCTTAGATACTATGAAACAGATCTCCTCTACTGCAAGGTCTTTGCTTTCGATGTTTTGAATGGAGGAAGTATTGAGCAAAAAAATAAAAGAAGTCTGGTAAACATGGGGTATAAAGTGCATGCTTTAAAGTGGTATGAGCACTTGTTCGTCTTTGTTAGTCTGAAACACAGCTCTTCTACTGAACAAATGCTCGTAGCTCTTAAGGTATACGTTTTGGAACCCATGTTTACTAGACAATTTTTTTCGTGTTTTGGTCCATACTACCTCTGCCAAAAATTTGAAAAGCGAAAAGATTGCAATAGAAAGGACGTGTTTTGCAGTATCGAAGATGAATAAGTACTCATACCTCATAAGGTATGCGCTTTAGAGCCCTTGTTTACTAGACATTTTTTCCTTGTTTTGGTGTAAGGAACCGGTTCCTGAAGTTTGTCGGTGTTGTTTTCGGACACCCTGTATTTATTGTTACAATGGCTGAATGTGTGTGAAATCTTATGGGACTTAACTGCTAAGGTCATCAATCCCTAAGCTTACACACTACTTAACCTAAATTATCCTAAGGACAAACACACACACACCCATGCCCGAGGGAGGACTCGAACCTTCGCCGGGATAAGCCGCACAGTCCATGACTGCAGCGCCTTAGATCGCTCGGATAATCCAGCGCGGCTATTACAATGCCTGTTCCTTCAGATATACATGCGTGTCTGAAGGAACAGACAATGGTAAAAATCTGCAGCTATAGTAATATTACGAAATTTTGTCACAGTTGCGAATATTTTTGACGTTACCTGTATTAGGCAAGAAAATCAAACCTGTTGGTGAAATGTGAAAATTTGTGCCGGACCAGGGCTAGGCATTGTAATAAAAAGTATTACCTCCTAGACTAGCAAAACGACGATAATATTAACGCTGAACACGTTGTCTTATTAACGCTGTTGCGGGAATCCAGGTAAGCCGCGAGCTATCGGGACGTAGACACTGCGGCATGTGGAGATTTGGATACTAAGCCAATATGTTGGGTTATTGCAACATGGATCTTTGTTCTGACTGAGATGAAGGTTAAGAACATCGGAAATCTGTTTTTACTCTGCACATGCAGGAAGTATCTCAGTGTAAGCAATTTAATACTTTTAGCTGTTTGAATGACTATTTGGATTACCTTGATTTAGCTTCAGACATCTTTTATTAAATGGATCTCTCGACATAACGAAGGAGTTGTATCCCATGTCCGTTCAAACGAACAATTCCCTGGTGTTTGCAGCCAAGTTGATCTTGTCGTTCACGTAAAAAACATCTTCTCACGTGCTAATTTCCTCCAAAAGGCGGCAGTGGTCCAGGTGGCCCGCATCTTGAACGTGGTGAAAATTGCAGAGAACGTCTGCTTCAATGAGGAGCAGAGCGTGCTCCTGGTGTTCCAGCACTGCACTTCCACCTTCATTCTATTCAGTTTCCGCCCGGAAGGAAAGGGAAAGACCACAACCAGAGGTAGGCTCCTGATTTGGGACTGTGTCCAAGTAACTTGCAGGAATATTTTGCTGAATCCTGGAGTCTTCCAGTAGGCCGCAATACTTATATTGGGTAGCGTGAGTCGGCTTCCATATTAGTACTGTCCATGTCCTGGTAAGTGAGATTGTATAGTGCTAAGGAGCTGGTTCAGTCTCTGCATCGGAGTTTGCTTCAGAAATCTTGTGTCAATTAGCACTGACTGGTTTCGACGTACACTCTAAAAGTCTGCTGCTGTTAGACATATTTCATGCCGTGTATTCATACGCGTGTCGCTAGGCACGTATCTGTCTCAAAGAATCTATAATCTGCGGGTGTAACTTAACTTTGAGTGAAAACTGCAAAGCATGGCTTATTCGAGTTGCCATCCAATAAGGAAAGCTTGGTCTGTAGAACCGGTTAGAGAGGGCCACATGGCCAGCGAACGAAGAGAAACACTCTGTTGTTCTGCCTGGTGCCACGACGTTGTGCTGATATACACTCCTGGAAATGGAAAAAAGAACACATTGACACCGGTGTGTCAGACCCACCATACTTGCTCCGGACACTGCGAGAGGGCTGTACAAGCAATGATCACACGCACGGCACAGCGGACACACCAGGAACTGCGGTGTTGGCCGTCGAATGGCGCTAGCTGCGCAGCATTTGTGCACCGCCGCCGTCAGTGTCAGCCAGTTTGCCGTGGCATACGGAGCTCCATCGCAGTCTTTAACACTGGTAGCATGCCGCGACAGCGTGGACGTGAACCGTATGTGCAGTTGACGGACTTTGAGCGAGGGCGTATAGTGGGCATGCGGGAGGCCGGGTGGACGTACCGCCGAATTGCTCAACACGTGGGGCGTGAGGTCTCCACAGTACATCGATGTTGTCGCCAGTGGTCGGCGGAAGGTACACGTGCCCGTCGACCTGGGACCGGACCGCAGCGACGCACGGATGCACGCCAAGACCGTAGGATCCTACGCAGTGCCGTAGGGGACCGCACCGCCACTTCCCAGCAAATTAGGGACACTGTTGCTCCTGGGGTATCGGCGAGGACCATTCGCAACCGTCTCCATGAAGCTGGGCTACGGTCCCGCACACCGTTAGGCCGTCTTCCGCTCACGCCCCAACATCGTGCAGCCCGCCTCCAGTGGTGTCGCGACAGGCGTGAATGGAGGGACGAATGGAGACGTGTCGTCTTCAGCGATGAGAGTCGCTTCTGCCTTGGTGCCCGTGATGGTCGTATGCGTGTTTGGCGCCGTGCAGGTGAGCGCCACAATCAGGACTGCATACGACCGAGGCACACAGGGCCAACACCCGGCATCATGGTGTGGGGAGCGATCTCCTACACTGGCCGTACACCACTGGTGATCGTCGAGGGGACACTGAATAGTGCACGGTACATCCAAACCGTCATCGAAACCATCGTTCTACCATTCCTAGACCGGCAAGGGAACTTGCTGTTCCAACAGGACAATGCACGTCCGCATGTATCCCGTGCCACCCAACGTGCTCTAGAAGGTGTAAGTCAACTACCCTGGCCAGCAAGATCTCCGGATCTGTCCCCCATTGAGCATGTTTGGGACTGGATGAAGCGTCGTTTCACGCGGTCTGCACGTCCAGCACGAACGCTGGTCCAACTGAGGCGCCAGGTGGAAATGGCATGGCAAGCCGTTCCACAGGACTACATCCAGCACCTCTACGATCGTCTCCATGGGAGAATAGCAGCGTGCATTGCTGCGAAAGGTGGATATACACTGTACTAGTGCCGACATTGTGCATGCTCTGTTGCCTGTGTCTATGTGCCTGTGGTTCTGTCAGTGTGATCATGTGATGTATCTGACCCCAGGAATGTGTCAATAAAGTTTCCCCTTCCTGGGACAATGAATTCACGGTGTTCTTATTTCAATTTCCAGGAGTGTATTTAGTATAGACGCTTTGTATTGTGATGGGCACAATGAAGTGAATTCGTTCTGTATTGTGGTGAGACGATTACTGGCTCGCTTGCTCGCACTGCCTTTGCATGATTAGACGTTGCAGTTGTGGACAATATCAGTTGTCTATTCGAGTTCGCGGTTTCGTTAGAACATATAGGAATCATTATCCAGTTCCTATTCAGTCATCCGCGTTTGGAGGTTGATTATATCATTGTTTTTCCACTCATTAAAAAAACTGAAGTGACAAAAGTCATGTGATAGCTATATGCAAATATACAGACCCAACACCAATCCCTGAGCGGAGAAAATTTCTGACTCAGCCGGGAAACGAACCCGAGGCTCTTTGCATGGCATTCTGTTGTGCTGACCACTTTTTTTTTTTTTTTTCGACTTTAGACGAGGGCCGAAATGTGGTAAAAAAATACAGTTGGACGGAAACTCGCGACTATAAGTTCAGAATTCGAGACGATTACCACTTCATTTCCGGTTTATTTTATTTTATTTTTATACAAATGGATAAAGGAAAGCCGTTCCTCTTCGGCTACATAAACAGAATAATAGGAAGTCGTCCATTACGACATAAGGGTGCTCCCCGCTGCGAATTTTTCGATGACTGTCGTCTCGTTGCTGCGCTGTTTCCATTGTTTGTTCAATCTCATAAAAAAAAGGGAACTGGAAAGAGGTGCTATGATTATCTTCTCATGTCATCGATAATCTAGCTGCGAGGCGGATTATGGAATGCGCTCCAAAGAAAATTAGAAAATTATTGCCTGTATTTAGGGCTCTTGATGATCGCAAATGTCGTTCGTTGAGGTAATACCAAAAATCGGGTACTGTCTTTTCGCCATTGCCGAATAGGTAGTGAACAGCGTGGCCGCTAATCCACGTCACAGAGTTCGTTTTTTCTCTGGGGAAATACATCTCATCGGGGTAAAGAAGTGATCGGGTAGTTATCCTGTAGGGAGTCGTGCGCGTGAGAAAAGCAAATATCTGGCGCACCAAATACAAAACATCCTTTGCCGACCCGCATTCGAAACGATGTCCATCCGTGTCAATCACTTGGCATGTGGCACACAAGGGTGAATCGGCGAGGGGGATGTGATGTAGGCGGGACTGGCACAACTGTTTCCCATTGACAGTTACGTACCATGCAAATTGCACGTCAGTATCAGGGGTGGTGGCATTCACTGCCTGCCACACAGCATGCCACTTTGTAGTGGGGTGTTTGCTTTCAATCATATTCGGCGTCCTGTTCATTTGCATGGCAGCATATATGGCCCTCGTCATGATCATCAAGGGTGTGGGTAGTAGCTTAATTCAAGGAAGAATTGGCTAATGTAGAAGAAAGGTGCTGGGATGTCCGATATCATCACAGGGGGTGCGAGTGAGGTCGTAAGGCCTCCAGTAAGAGACTTGTGAGGCACGTCGGGCTTAGTCGTCACAGTTGCAGGTGACAGCTGACGAACAGGGCCTTCGCTCTGTTCTGAACATGACAAAGGCCTAAACCTCCTCTGCTCCTCGGGAGGGATAGGGTCTCGTAACGAATCTTGAATAACATGCCCGTATTAACAAAGGATCCCAAAACCGCCAACATGCGGTGAGCCAGAGTAGGTGGTTTCGGGAGTATCTGTGCAAAATGGGGGATACGTGGCGCCAAATAGACGTTAGCGTATCGCGTCCGTTGCAGGACGTCTAGATGTCTAAGACGGTGGTCACTTATTCCTGCTCTCATCTGATTCAATAAACACCTGTAGTTAATGGCTGTTGAACGCTTCATGTCAGATGTGAATTCAATGCCAAGACAGCGGACTGTGTCACTGATTTGTAGCGGTACGACGCTCTCGTCGGGTAGACCTCTGCCTATAGACAGAGCGTGCGATTTGTGGAGATTGAGTGTGCTCCCCGATGCCGCGCCGTAGGTCGCCACCCACGGCAGTGCTGCACGAACATCGTCATTACTGCGGAGTACCAGATCATCCGCATAGTCAGTGCAGCAAAAAGTGTGTCCACCAAGGGACATTTCAGTCAGGCGTTGTCGGAGGCCGCAGAGGAATGGTTCCAAGAGGGGGGCGTACAATGTCGCCGTAAGAGGGCAGCCTTGTCGCACCGATCCCTGGATCTGTATCGGCGGCGTGAGACGGTCATTATATAACACTTTGGACGTCGCTCCGCGTAGGAGATGCATCAGTACCTTAACTATGATGTCCGGATACCCTATGTGTCGCTGTACCTCCATCAAAAATGTGTGGTCGACTCTGTTAAAGCCTGGCTAAAGTCGAATGAGGCCAAAACTCGTGGCAGTTGGCGAGCTTTGTCTAGCGCGATCATATCTCGATATCGGCACAGTGCAGTACGAATATTACGGTCAGCACCTAACGATGCCTGGTCCTGCGACACAACACATCGTACCGATCGCTTTAGGCGTGCCGCCAGAAGCCGGGTGAAAATCTTCAAGTCACTGTTGAGTAAGGTCAAGGGGCGATAATCACTGATCCAGGATCCGCCTCGTGGTTTGTGTATGGGCACAATCAGTCCTTCTAGGGACGCCCCAGGAATCTGCGTCGTGGGAGACATAAGATCGCGGCAAATATCAGTCCATGCCGGTGCCAGCAATTGTTGATACTTCCGGCAAAACTCCAGAGGAAGGCCATCAGGTCCTGGGGACTTATGAGCAGCCCCCGCCTGTATTGCTTCAATGATTTCCTCTTACATCTGCAGTCAAATCCGCCGCCGCTGTCGGAGAGATCGTGCCATAAGTGAGTTGAGAGACTTCGGCGATCACCTCTGGGGGATGTCGGTGTTCCGAGTACAGCCTAGTGTAGTGAGCATGAAGGGCGTTTCCTATATCGCGCTGGGCATCAAGGCGCCGTCCATCTTCCGTCGTGATGGCTTGGATCAGTGTCCTACGTCGGCGCCGTCGTTCTGCAATGACGTGGTACATGAACGGTCCCTCCTGGGCCACACTGTCTTTGAGTGCGCGCTCGGACGATCGCACCCTCAAGGTGGCAACGTGTTAATCTGATGATCTGTGCCTTAGCACGGTTCACCATCACCTGCCTTGCAGGTGAGTACGGCAATGTTGTACTTTCCCTTAAGATGCTGTAGTAAAAGTCCATGGTATGTTTCTTCCATGCTGCAACATCTCGTCCGTAGCCTATCAAGGTCTTCCGGAGGGCTGGTTTGGCGCAGAGTAGCCACCACGACAGTGTAAACCGGTAGGTGCCACGCCGGCGGTTACAAGAATCCCACGTGTTCTCTAAAAGGCGGTGGCATTCCTGAGAGGCTGGGTGGGCGACGTTCAGCTTCCAAGAACCACGGCTGTGCCATACCTTCTGACGGCCGAGGGTAATGGTGCAGATGTAGGCCTTGTGGTCAGAAAACACTGTGGACCAAACTTCGGCAGCTCTCGTCCCCACAGCTATGGATCGCGAGATGTAAATCCGGTCGATGCGGCTGGAGGAATGGCTGGTGTAGTGAGTAAATCCGGGACGATCGCCACAAACATGTTCCCACGAGTCCACCAATTGTAGATTATTTATAACGTCGCAAGTTCTGCGCAGGGAGAATGATGTGGTAACTGATCCTTAGGTGCTTGGCTACAGTGGAAGTCCGCTCCGAATATCAAGGCGTTCTGACGGCCCATAAAGAGGGGAGTGATTGTATGTGCGAAAAAAGTGGATCGTTCGCGACGCCGACCAGATCCTGACGGCGCACAGATGTTAATAAGTTTGACTCCTTGGATAGTAAGAGCCATCCATGCCTCTGGCGTTAGGGAGATGCTCGACGTCTTCTGCGGGTATACCTTCGCGAAGGAGGATCGCCACACCACTGCCATTGTCCGACGCATATGAGACCCAAGTTGTGTAGCCATAGGGTTCTTTGAAGTCTGCGACATACACCTCTTGAAGGAGCGCAATGTCGATGTCTGCTGCTTTGAGCAGATCCTGTAGCATCGCTAGGTTATGTCAGGCGCGTATGTTGTTGATGTTAATCGTTGATAGACGGTATATTTGGCCAGCCAGGTCGGCAACTGGGTTGTTTAGGGGGCTAGGTGTGGGCGGCCAGGGCGGCCCCATGTAGGCTGACGATACAGCCCTAGTCACTGTGGTTGGTCGGTGCTGGGTACAGCCGAGGGAGCATCTCTGTCCTCGGCGTCCTCCGGATGCTGTGGCTCATCCTCGACATCATCCGTCCAAGAATCAGATGCAGCAATTGGTAATTGTTGATTAGTGCTGTCAGTAGAGCGCTCGCGCGCATCGTGACGGGAAGGGTTAGTTGCGGTGGTAGAGTCCTGAGTGCCGTCCGACGCCGGATGTTCGTCCGGGTCACCCATCCGAAGCAGGCAATCATCGGATGGAGTATGGCGCCATTTCTTGCGTTTTGGAGGGGACCGCTGTTTTTTGACATGTTGTTCTGTGTCAGAGTGCGGGCGGCAATCGTCTGATGCACTCTCCATTGGTAGGAAGGCAGAAGTCGGGACAAATTCTGTTTCTACTTCCATCTTCTCTTTAGGTTCATCTCGGTGGCACAATTGATCACCGTTTTGAGGTAAGTCTGCCAATGACGTCGTGGAGGGAGATATGTTGTCCGCCACACCGTCATCAACCAGTGACTGCAATATGGTGTTTCGATCCTGGACAGGAACAGTTGTTGCGGTTGCAGCCGCTGCATACGTAATGGGGAGTGAAGTAGGTGTCGCCGTGGATGGAACTTCACCAACCTGTGTCTGAGTCAGTCGGCATTGAATACAGGCCGATCGGATATGTCCTTCCTGGCCACAGCCGGCGCAAGTATGCGGTTGTACGTCGTACGTGACAATGGCTCTGCAGCCGCCAATTACTAAATAGGATGGCACATGCTTCGTGAGTGCAATCTTAATTTGTCGCACTCCGTTTAAGACGGGGTACGTCTCAAACGTTTGCCATTTTTCAGCCAAGTGGCTTAGCACGTTGCCGTACGGTTTGAAAGCTGTCATCACAACATCTGGCCGGGACTTCAAATGGCAGCTCAAAGACTCTCAGAGTGCGAAGGCCTAATCCAGCGTGGTCAATCGTTACAGTTCCTATGTGGCCATCAGGATGCTTAAATTTAAGTCCATGAGTGTGTCGGCACACAACATCAGTGCACGCCTCTTCATTGATCAGTTTTATGTATACGACACTTTGTGTTATAGAAAAGTGGATCCCAATGATGTCTTGAGGTGCAATATGTTCTTCCCGGGTGAAACGTTCAATATCAAGTGCTAGAGGTCTTGCGTATTTCGCTTGAAATGTGACCTTAATTGTGGACATGCGGTACGAGTGCGCCATGGCACTATCGAGACACGGACGCGTGAAACTCGCCGCAGCGGAAGGTAAACAGTAAACTCCCGCGCGCGGTACGCAAACAGGCGGGACACAGGCACGGCGACCCTGCCCCACCGCTGCTAACAGCGGACTGACGACGACTCAGCTATTGAGATGGATAGTGACCATGAAACATGATTTTCAGCTCCTCTAAATCGTGGAGGACACTGGGTTTCGACGTTTTGTTGCACTGTTTGACTAAAAATATTCTATACTATATCGAAAAGTATTGCACCACATGACTGAAGAAAATTACCATAAAGGGAAGGAGACAGTACACGTGGAAGTGAAAGACTCTACCTGCGACCGATATTTGGACCTCGTTGAATTGTGAGTCATATATGGCTGTAACTGGTCATTTCATTAACAGTAGTTAGTGCCTGTTAGTTTTAGCTCTCGAGACATTCCGTTTCCCAGAAAAGCGTGCATCGCTAAATAGTAGTGAGGTGTCAGACAACGTGGTTCCAAAATATAACGACGAAAACGAAGTTATAAGCACCACAACTGATGATTCCAGTAACATGATGGCAGCCGCACAGCTTATTCACAATGGCAGCATAGGTATACAATATGTCTCTTGTTTAGCAAACACTATCAATTTAGTTGAAAAGTTCTTTGAACGGCAATAGCGAGCTCTGCATTATGCGGGAAAAGGCCAGAAGAATGATCAGATATTTCAAAACAAGTTGCAGTTCTAATGAAAAACTTCACGACATCCAGGATCTAATGAAAAATCCTGTACGTAAATTAAGTGACCGAAACCCAATGGAACAGTACGTTTTATATAATGCACTGCAGCCTGTTTATCATCTTTGAATTCAGGTGTTCAGAACATTGCAGGTGACGAGTGGCGAATTTTAAACGAATGTGTAAGTATACTGGAGCCTTTTCAATTGGTAACACACGAAATATCAGCTGAAAACTATACCTCTCTTATGAAAGCTATTGCAATAATCACAAAGGAAGCGCAAGAGCTACAGGAAAATCCGCACAACTCTCTAAGAGCTAGACAAGGGTTAACAGAAACGAGTATATGCAGCTGCTACCGTGCTGACCCACGATTCAAAATGTTGCCATTTACGAATCCCATTCGTTCGAACAATGCCGTTGCAAAGCCTAATAACAGAGAGCACGTACGTGATATAGACCTCACCCGTTAACGACACTAGCCATGAGTACAATTTCGAACAAAACTGTTGAAGTTTCTAATGGGCTTCTTTCGATGAAGAAGTTCACAATAAAAATCTAATGAAAAGCGGCAGGGACAGTGTAGACCTGGAGAATCAACGACATTTGGAGCAACGGTACGTACAACGCGCGGAGAATTCTATGTGTAGTGATAGGACAACCGACTATTTTCAACAACCGATTGGCCAGTCGATTGTTTTCTTGTTTATTCGGTTTTTTCAATCGAATCAAACAACCAAATGAAACTAGTCTGCGCCCACGTCACTCTCCAGTTTTGAGTGGTTTCACTTCAGATGGGAAGACCGACACAGTTATCTGTCCGTTACGTCAGTTGTATGAATGATCCCACTCGGTCTCTGGCTCTTAGTGATTTCACATACGTACTTTCCGGTCCTTTTCCGTTGGGAGGGGCAACAGTCTTCATGTACCCTTAAGAGAACTTTTATGCTTGCTCAACTTTGTACTCCAACGAAACTCTAGTTAACAACAATCTATTAATCATTTTTGAATGGTGAAAGGAAGAATTAGTCTTTCAGTATATAATGAAATGAATATGTATATTGCTTGTTTTAACTTTGCGGTACCCACTGAGATGTCTTCGCGTACATCTGGGTGCGGGGCTGCTCTGGGGGTATGTGCACCCCAGTTTGTATTGTATACCACTGAAAGCCCTAAAGACAGGTTTCACTGAGAAGAATAACTGGATAACTCAGTCAGCTAAACCACTAAACAGTGGTTTCAGTAGAAAGAACGAATGAATATGAGCCTCATCTGACAGAAAAGTAGAGACTGGTTTCACTTAAAAAGAAAAAATTAATAGCTCAGTCAGTACGCAAAACACCGCCAGATTGTGTAGAATGTTTTTCATTCGGTTGCTCCTAGAGACTGGTTTCGTGCAAAAGAAATGAATGAATAATAATCGAACCAGTACATAAAAATACAACCGACTGATTCGATTATTTCCACATGGTTGCCCCCACAGACTGATTTCACTCAGAAGAATGAATGAATATTTCATCCGATACGTAAAGCTACAACCGAATGAATTGATGCATTTCCAATAAACGACTGAATCGCTTGATTTGGCTCTGGCTTTGGGCACTATGGGACTCAACTGCTGAGGTCATTAGTCCCCTAGAACTTAGAACTACTTAAACCTAACTAACCAAAGGACATCACACACATCCATGCCCGAGGTAGGATTCGAACCTGCGACCGTAGCGGTCGCACGGTTCCAGACTGTAGCGCCAGAACCGCCCGGCCACCAGCGGCCGGCATCGCTTGTTTTCATTCGGTTGTTTCTATCACTATCTATGCAGTTCTGGAAGGAAAATGAGAACAGTTATCCAGATATTGCTGTCGTGGCAAAAAAAAAGGAAAATAATAATAATAATAATCTTGCAATACCTGCAACTTCTGTTCCCAGTGAGAGAGTATTTTCCAAAGCAGAGCCACTTATAAGCAAACAAAGAAACGGATTAAAAGACTAGTTCGTTAACAAAAACATATTTCTAAACAAAAATCGATGGAAGTTGAGTAACGGGAAAAGTAAAAATACATTCTGAAGAATAAAAATAGATTTTTTTTTTTGGTGTTCTGGAGTAAGTAAACTTATGTAAACAGTTTCTTACTGTAACATATTTTTTTTCTTTTTTGAATTTCAGTTCCCCAACCGGAGCGGGCTGACAGCAGCATAGGCGCTGCTCTTCAGCCGATAGACAGTACATAACATGGAGACACTTAAAACAACGTAAGGGAGAAAATATGGAAAAACAGAGATATAAAGATGGGGGGAATATAATGGAAGATAACATGCAAAAGGGGTGACTGTAAAAAGGGAGAGAAAAATCTAAAAAAAGGTAGTGTACAAAAATAAACCACACTGTGACGATTAAAAGAACGCAAGGCGAAGTATGGCCAGAGCATAAAAGTTGCGACGGGTAGCGTATCACTGAACAATCCCGGATAGCTACACTATGTACAAGTCCAGCACACGATTAAAATCACAGCACCGGACACAACACTGACTTAGCACTCTGACGACGAAGAACAAACTGGGGGGATCTGCCAGGGAGTTTTTTTTTTCTTTATTGATTTTCAATTCCCCCTGAAGGGGGCGGGCTGGCAGCAGCTTACTACGCTGCTCTACAGCCTACAGACTTTTTTTAAATAAAGGAAGAAGAAAGAAATAAGGAAAAACAGGCGATAAAATGGTGATTTAAAGTTAAAATGGCGTAAAATTGCGGAAAGTTAAAACAGAAAGCAAAAGGGGTTGGCAATGTAGATAAAACACACAGGAATCAGACAAGTAACATAGTAGACACACAATTAAAAAACATGGCGACAGTCTGGTTTCTGTTCGCAAGAGATAAAAGGCACACCCAGCGACAGTAACATGGCCGTTCGCAACCAGTCCCAAAAAACACAACACGGAACACTCACTGTAAAACACGCACTGTAGAACACTCACTGTAGAACACAGCACGAAAGTGGCAGCACAAAGACGACACTCCCGAGCCAAAGGCAGATGGGGAGGGGGACCTGCAGGAGGGGGAAAAACAAGGAGGGAGCAGAGGAAAAAACGAAAAGGGGGGGAACCAAGGAGGGAGAGGACTAATAAAGGGGGAGAACGGCAGATGCGAGAGGGAATGAGAGGAGGCAGAGGAGGGAAATGGAAAAGGACGCGGGGCAGAGAAGGGGGCAAAGAGAGGGGAGGTGGGGAAGAAAGAGGATGGAAGGGGGGGGAGAGGGAGCCCGGGAAAAGGACAGAGGAAAGGAGGGGGAGTGAGGATCAGAGTTGATAGGAGGGGTTAATGGAGGGAGAGAGGGCATCATCCGGGAGGGGGAGTTGATGGAAGCCACCTTGGGAAAGGAGATGTAGGGTGTAGAGATGGAGGGTAGGGGGGACACAACGGTGAAGACGTGGCAGGGGGCGGGGATCAGAGAGGAGAGGAGCAACCAGGGGGTGAGGGGGTTCAAGACGGCGGGAGGTGTAGAGGATGCGGATATGTTCGAGGAATAGGAGCAGATGGGGGAAAGGAATGAGATCATAGAGGATCCGCGTGGGGGACGGGAGGCGTATACGGAAGGCGAGGCGGAGTGCATGACGCTCAAGGATCTGGAGGGACTTTTAGAATTTGGGGGGGGGGAGCAGATATCCAGGCAGGACTGGCATAACAGAGGATGGGACGGATTAAGGATTTGTAGGTGTGGAGGATGGTAGAGGGGTGCAACCCCCATGTCCGGCCGGAGAGGAGTTTGAGGAGTCGGAGGCGGTTGTGGGCTTTGGATTGGATGGAGCGGAGATGAGGGATCCAGGTGAGGTGACGGTCAATGGTGAGGCCAAGGTAGGTGAGGGTGGGGGTGAGGCAGACAGGACGGGCGCAGACAGTAAGGGAGAAATCCAGGAGCCGGAAGGAGCGAGTGGTACGACCTACGATGATTGCCTGGGTCTTGGAAGGGTTGAGTTTCAGGAGCCACTGGCTACACCATGCAGCAAAAAGGTCAAGGTGATTCTGGAGAAGGCGTTGGGACCGTTGAAGGGTAGGAGCGAGGGCGAAGAATGCGGTGTCATCAGCATATTGCAAGAGGTGTACTGGAGGGGGGGGGGGGTTGGGGCATATCTGCCGTGTACAGGAGGTAGAGGAGAGGGGAGAGGACAGAGCCCTGGGGCACACCTGCAGAGGGGTAGAAGGTGTAGGAAGTGGCATTGTGGATGGTAACATAGGAGGGGCGGTGGGAGAGGAAGGAGGCCATCAGACGGATGTAGTTGATAGGAAGGGCATAGGTTTGGAGTTTAAACAGGAGACCGGGATGCCAGACACGGTCGTAGGCCTTTTCGAGGTCAAGGGAGACAAAAATGGCGGAGCGACGGGAGTTAAGCTGGAGGGAGAGGAGATGAGTGAGGTGGAGGAGTTGGTCATCAGCAGAGAAGGAAGGTCGAAAGCCACATTGGAGGTGGTTTTGGCGGAGGTGGTGATGGATACGCCGGGAAAGGATGGATTCCAAGAGCTTGCTGAACACCGATGTGAGACAGATAGGACGATAGGAAGAGGCATCGGATGGAGGCTTGTTGGGTTTGGAGAACATCAAGATACGGGAGGTTTTCCACAGGTCGGGATAGAAGCCAGTGGCAAGGATGACATTGTAGAGGGTGGCAAGGATTGAAAGGAACGAGGGAGGGCAGTGTTTGAGGTGGCGGTAGGTAACGCAGTCGTGGCCGGGAGCAGTGTTGCGTTTGGTGCGGAGTGTGAGGCTGATGTCCCGGGCAGTGATGGGAGTGTTAAGTTCAGATGGTGGTGTATGGCCCAAGTACTGGAAGCTAGGAGCAAGGGGAGGAACAGAGGTATTGCCAGGGAGTAACAGGTTGTAGTATTTCTCTTTTATTTAAGCATACACACGTGCAGAATGCTTTTGTGTTTTCTTTAGTAATAATTTTTTTTCGTGCGAGATGTTTATTTTAAATAACAGTTCTATGATTTTTGTCTTATAAATATACTACTACTTCAGTAAAAATACGAATTTTGGAAGTGCAGTTTCAGATTCTTCTTTGTACATACGGAAGACGATTACGACTGCTGCGACTCAATGCCTGTCATACAGTAGTTTCGCGCAGTGTCTCAGAGAGTGCAGCACCGTCGAGAACTTCTCGAGAGTACTCGAGAAATTCTTGAGAATTTGCCTTGGCATAGCGCGTTTCTCGAGCGCGATCATAGCCCATCAGTTCGTAACTACCATCCTCACGCACACAACACACGCAATATCCGTGGGAGCTGATGATTTTACTCTTGACGAAGACATTGGTGTTGATGAAATGATCCTTAACCGTTAGGGTACGATTCAGAGTCAAACCTACATCCTTCGGTTGTATTCAGTGCGGGTATCGTTCACCTCTCCTTGGCAATTGCGTGCTTGTATTCCTTCTCCGTTGTAAATAGGAAAATAAACACATGTTTCGGTATGGTTCGGCTTTAGTGGTTAGTAGTGCAATAAATACAAAGGGCAGCCAGAGGCAGCATAGGTTTCTCTAACAGTTACGTGAAGCTCAGGCTTCGAATCGCAGTCCACTGCTGTATATTCAGTTTTGACATGTGGCATTCACTGGTCATTTGTGTACACACTCTTCCGTGCTAGTGTGAGGACGCTTCCTGGCGATTTACTCTGTCTTCCAGCTCCCGTCCATGTCGCTCTCCTCACATAAGTTTATGTGGAATGACTAAGGATGACAGGCGGTAGTCTGAAATCCCCACAGATCATTATCAATAGCTTGCTGAGTCTCAAGTACGGCTGTTTAATCGATAAAGGCTACTCCATGACCTTTCGCTTAGAGCTATTCCTTGCATCAAGTTCATGTATTGGCCAGTACATGATTTCCTATTGAGTCCTGCATACTGGTTGTTAAATTTTTGCTCCAAAATGTTCTTGAGTCGATGATGCGTCAGGAGATCCACAGACTTAAGAGACGTACCTGACCAGTGACATGGGTCGGAAGGAAGTGAAACATATTCAATAACGGCATTAATATTTTAAAAGTACGGTGAGTCCATAATTAAAGTTCCAGTTTCAGAACGCTGTAGAGAGAGAACCACTGCTCACTATGACGTCAAATTTGAGCATATCATTGACGCAGGGGGAAACGTCACTGAACAAAAATAAAAAAAAAAGTTAACGAAACGCAATAAAGAAAAAAAAACAAAACATAAAAAAACTGTATAAAAATGACATCTGTTCCAGTTGTCGTGAGACTGGCTCAAGACATGTTCAATATTCTGTCTACCGTTTTCCACCACAAGTTGAAATCGTTAAACAACACGTTGTCGGGGGTCACGTGCAGAATGGGTTGCGCAATGCGTGCCTTCCGTTCAGTTACTTTCGTAATTGGAGCATCATCTTACATCCTACAGCCGGAAGATCTGGACCGACAGCCTGCAGGGAAATAACGGCTGATACCTGCAACATTTCCGAAATGCCTCTGCAGCAGCCGCTTCACTGGCTATGCAATGTGCGGAGGAGCACCATCTTGCAGATAAATGGTCCTATCCACTCATCCACGCTGTTGAAGAGTTGGAATAACATTGGTGCGCAATAGACTCTCATAGCGTTTGTCAATGTTTCATCTCCTCGAAAAAATACGGCCCTACGATAAACGACACCATCAACCTGCAGTGACCTTTGCAGAATGAACTGGCACCAGTTGATGTGTGTACGGATTTTCCGTTGACCATATTCTGCAACTCCCCGCATTTACATGTTCTTGGAAATAGAAATGGGTTTAGTCTGCCCACAGAATGTTCCTTGGTCATTCATTCCATGTGTGCAAAAAAGTCCAAAGGGAACGTTTGCTTTGTTGACGGGTGAGCAGGAAGCAACTCCTGGACATGGGTGATTTTGTATGGATAGTAATGCAGGATGTTGTTGTGTATGAGGCAGAACTATGGGCCTCATGGAAAAAAGGTGATCCGGCTGAGTCACGCAATTTGACTCATAGTCTGGTCACGAGGTGTGGCCATTAAATGCACGCGTTGATCACGTAGGCTGACGTGAGGATCAATGGACTATACTTGACGGGATGTATCTGGAACATATTAGGTGATTAGAAAGTTAGTAGACAGGAATACAATTAAATACTTAGCTTTAATTGAGCATTAGTGGTGAACGTCGATATTGACTTTGTACAATACTATTTACAAGTGCAGTTATAGACTGAACTGCGAATACTTCTTCACCATTCTGGTTGCTTCACACATATAGCTCAGTTGTCAATGCATAAACTGTATGTGGCGCCTGGCTAGGTCGTAGCTACTGACTTAGCTGAAGGCTATGCTAACTAGCGTCTCTGCAAATGAGATCTCCGAAGCTATAACAAGTGAACCATTGCTATTAAAGTCGGCTGTAGAACTGGGCAGTGCGCTAGCTTGTCTCATAAGACCAGCCGAGTGGCGGCGCTCGATCTGCTAGCGTCGACAGTGGCGACTCGCGGGTTCGATGTGTACTGACGGACCGCGGCCGATTTGAAGCCTACAACCTAGCAAGTGTAGTGCCTTGCGGTGACATCACAGATGTTTCGTAGGATTTTATGCACCGTGCTCGCTGGCATGTCCAACGTTCGGAAAATTCCCCAAGCACCGCATGTCTGCACACCACCGCTCAAACCCTCCTGCAGTGCTGTGGGCACATGTTTTGACAGTCGTCGGATCAACCGCTTTCCTCCCTCTGCCACACTGCACTTCAAAAGAACCTGTGTTTTCGAATAATCATTTTCTTAAGACCCTTTACAGAAATCGGACCATTGCCATTTTTCACACCCTTGAGTGCCCGGAACTTCTGCAGGGCTACTGGCGCACAGTCACTGTTCTTGTAAAAGAGGTTTACCAGCTGCGCGCGATCCTTGACGGAGACAGTGATGTTGGGCGTCTCGGATGCAAATTAAGGAATAGCCGTGTGCAGCGCGTCTGTTGGTGTGCATATTCTGACACTTACAGCAGCATCTACTGATAAAATTGTCATTTTTTTTTGTGCCATGACGTTTCCTTCTGCGTCAATAATATGCTGTTCAAGTTTGACGACATTCTGAGAAGTGGTCTCTTTCTACAGCATTTTAAAAATGGAACTTTAATTATGGACACCATATATTTCGTATTCTTATTGAAAAACAAATGCATGCCGAAATAAAATTGCGAGTGGAGTCAGCTATGAAAGAAAAAGTCACTAGATTCGAAGCGAAATTATACAGAACAAACTGTAAAGATACCAGGAAGTTCTGGTCGTACTTAAAATTAGTCTTATCCACACAGTCATAGAGCATACTGATACCTAACCGGAAGATCATGAAACGAAGGCTAAAAATGTAAATTTTGTCTTACTAAGTTTATTCAACAAAACATGGTACACGAATCCTGACTTTGATCCACGAATGGTGTGTAATTCATTTCTAATATCAAAACTATTGAACAGGATTCTGACAGGCCGATTGTGTGAGTACAGTATCGATCTGTTAGCTCTTCTGCAGATTGATTGTTCCTTGACCAAAGCTAGATTTAAAGTATAACCTCCTTCAGTTGTAAAAAAAAAAAAAAAAAAAAAAACTTGAAACTTATTCAGTACAATTTTATTGAAACTGAATGCTATAAGGATATAGCCTGCAGGGTTCTGAACTGTGTGACACCAAACAGTAGACACGTCTTTGACAGATAAATTATAGGACTTATTATATATCTGTAGCATTTACATCTTTGAAACTTCCTGGCAGATTAAAACTGCGGTTCGCAGGAGAGCTTCTGTAAAGTTTGGAAGGTAGGAGACGAGGTACTGGCAGAAGTAAAGCTGTTAGTACCTGCCGTGAGTCGTGCTTCGGTAGCTCAGCTGGTAGAGCAGTTGCCCCCGAAAGGCAAAGGTCCCGAGTTCGAGTCTCGGTCGGGCACACAGTTTTAATCTGCCAGGAAGTTTCATATCAGCGCACACCCCGCTGCAGAGTGAAAATCTCATTCTGGAAATTTACATCTTTATTTTTTAGTAAATCCTGTGGAAAAATTTAAATGAAATATGGCACGCCTCAACAGTGCAACGTAGCCTTATGTTCATTATTAAAAGCCTTTAAATACGTAGTTTTTAATTTTGCTGTGGTTTTATCGTATCTCTGCTGTCTCAAAAGTAGCACTGTAATGTTTTTTGGTTTTATTATACATGGTGGTCCATTGATCGTGACCGGACCAAATATCTCACTAAATAAGCGTCAAACGAAAAAACTACAAAGAACGAAACTTGTTTAGCTTCAAGGAGGAAACCAGGTGGCGCTATGGTTGGCCCGCTAGATGGGGCTGCCATAGGTCAAACGGATATCAATTGCGTTTTTTTTAAAATAGGAACCCCCATTTTTATTATATATTCTTGTAGTACGTAAATAAATACGAATGTTTTAGTTGGACCACTTTTTTCGCTTTGTGATAGATGGCGCTGTAATAGTCACAAACATATGGCTCACAATTTTAGACGAACAGTTGGTAACAGGTAGGTTTTTTAAATTAAAATGCAGAACGTAGGTACGTTTGAACATGTTATTTCGGTTGTTCCAACGTGATACATGTACCTTTGTGAACTTATCATTTCTGAGAACGCATGCTGTTACAGCGTGATTACCTGTGAATACCACATTAATGCAATAAATGCTCAAAATGATGTCCGTCAACCTCAATGCATTTGGCAATACATGTAACGACATTCCTCTCAACAGTGAGTTGTTCGCCTTCCGTAATGCTCGCACATGCATTGACAATGCGCTGACGCATGTTGTTAGGCGTTATCGGTGGACCACGATAGCAAATATCCTTCAACTTTCCCCACAGAAAGAAATCCGGGGACGTCAGATCCGGTGAACGTGCGACCAATCCACCTGTCATGAAATATCTATTCAACACCGCTTGTACCGCACGCGGCAAACGGTCCGAACAATTGGATGATGTCGTCCAGGATACCGAGCAGCATACATAGCAGACGCCCGTTGGACATTTTGATCACAATAGCCATACATCAACACGATATCGACCATTTCCGCAATTGGTAAACGGTAATGTATCACGAAGCAAATACCGTCCGCACTGGCGGAATGTCACGTGATACCACGTACTTATACGTTTGTGACTATTACAGCGCCATCTTTCACAAAGCGAATACACGAATATGTAATAAAAATTGGGGGTTCCTATTAAAAAAAAACGCAGTTGATATCCGTTTGACCTATGACAGCGCCATCTAGAGGGTCAGCCATAGCGCCACCTGGTTTCCCCCTTCAAGCTAGACAAGTTTCGTTCTTTGTAGTTTTTTCGTTTGATGCTTATTTCGTGAGATATTTGGCCCGGTCACTATCACTGGACCACCCTGTATAGTCCAAATCCACGTTTCAGGTACAAAAAACAATTTTTCTCGCCATTTTGAAATCAAGTAGGAATCAGCTGAAGAATTCTTTATTAACAGCGTGATTTTAGAATAGTCTTTGCAGTCAAAAAGTCGTAGATATTTGAATCGTAGAATAAGAGTATTCAAAATTTTAAGAAATATAAATTGAAAAAATACTTTTATTTGTAAGACATTCAGCGGAATAGCCTAGATAAGAACATAAAATTGTTGCGCTCTTGGTGCTTGAAGCAGGCTGTTTTAAGGCAGTAAAGAATGCCGAAAGCGTGTGCGGCTGTGGTTCCACAGTTTAGCAATTTTTTAAGCTGGTAGTGCAAGGGCAGTGTTGGTGCCGAGTAGACTTCAGCCTATGTTGGATTGTTTGATCGATAGACAGCGGATATATGAAGTATGAATAATGTCCTTTAATTTAACAAATCTCGTTGTCATGCAGTTTGGACTTTTGAGGTGTGTTCGTCATAAGTGAATGACATTTCCAAACTAAAAAGTAATTAAAGTGTTCTGTAATGGAGAGGCCGCTTGAATTTACGGTATTCTTACGAGTGAAGTGGTTCTCTATTTCTTCTGCCCTTTATCCTGTATCTTCACGGTGTCGGCATGTTAATTTTCTGATTTGGCAGTATTATTGGTGGAGGGTGGCCGGATTCCCTTTCTGTCGCCACACGTTTCTCCCTGGAACGAGTTTGTGTACCACTCCTGCCTACATCTAGTCGTTTATTGTTGTACCATGTGAAAATGTGCGAACGTTTCCTAAATGCATATAAACCGTGTAACTGATCCGTGACGTAGGTACCAACCCGGTAATCACTTAGTCGACTGTGGAAAACCGCCTAAAAACTACATCCAGGGTGCCCAGCACAGCAGCCGTCGATGTTAATCCACCGGGCGAATTCGATCCGGGGATGGCGCGCGTCATCGAATCCCGAAAGCGGTAGCTAACACGCCGCTATCCGGACGGATTGCAGGTAAAGTGGTTAACAACCTTAATTTCGGTTGGAGCACTAGAGTGCGTTTCTTGACTTGGCGCTGTAGGAGGTTAAATGCCATTGCATCCTCAAAGCCTACCACTGATTTGCATATTACTTTATTGGGAAGGTGACAGGTTAGCGTGTCACACGAACCACCCTGCAAAGAGGCGGTCTTCACATACACAAAGCGTTGTCGGTGGTGGAAGGGTAGCTGACAAAAAATTTTGCCTGGCACCGATCAGCAATCAAACGTGGAACTTGTGGATCTGTAGACTGATACAAGTTCAGGGACACCATATTCCATACGGATTATGCAACTAAACTGCCCTTTCTTCCAGCAGTTGTAATCGAACGTCGACGGAGCAACGGGGCGTCCGACGTAACAGCAGAAAGGCAAAAGTAGTTCAAATCTCTAAGAAATGTCTTAGGACAGACCGCAGCACTACAATATTACGTCCTTAGGTCACTTTGCTGTAGAATTATGGAACAAGATTTGCGCATGTGTAGACTGACTAATTTAGAAACCGAACAACCTGTCTGTAGTACATCAGCATGGATTCAGGTAGCTACGATTGTTAGATACTCAGCTTCTTCTATTGGCTCATGAAATTCAGAAGACTGAAAATAACAGGAATATTATGTCTGTCAGCTTTTAACGTTCGTAAACTATTTAACATAATTCTACACTGTCTCTTAGTATAAAAGATAAGAGTACGTGCTTACGGAATATCGCGCTACACATTGAACTGCACTGTGAAATTCCCAGTAGGCACAACCTTATCTAACTGTCCTGGGAGACATTATCAGCTGGCAATGTGTTCTTGAGAGGTGGAAGATTTTATTTGCAGTTGTGAGAGGTAGCCTTACCTGAAGCAAATGTGATGGAACCATAACTACAACAGTCGTGGTACACAGGGTGTCCCAGGAGGTATGGTCAGTATTCAGAGATGTGACAGAAACGATCATTCGAAGCAGAAAAGGCTACTACACATGGACTCTGAAATGATAGGCCCTACCTTAAGAGCTATGAGCACTTCATCTTTGATACTGTGAAAAAAAACTCTCTTCTACTTCTTTGTTTTCCATATTTTGGGACGAGGTATTGTGGACCAAAACAAGAAAGCCACGTGGAGTGGCCGCGCGGTTTGACGTGTCGTGTCACGGACTGCGCAGCCCTCTCGCCGGAGGTTAGAGTCCTCCCTCGGGCATGGATGTGTGTGTTGATCTTAGCATCAGTTCATTTAAAGTTAGTTTAAGTGGTGTGTAAGTCTAGGGACCGATGACCTAAGCAGTTCGGTCCCTTAGGAATTCATACACATTTGAACAAGAAAAAATCGTGTGGTAAACAAGGGCTCTAAAATGCATACATTAAAAGCTATTAGCACGTGTGCTGCAGAACAGATGTGTTTCACAGTAGATAAGATGAACTAGTGTCCATAGCTCTTAAGATATGCATTTTATAACCCATGTTTACTAGATTTCTTTGCTTCAGAGGATCGTTTCTGTCATATCCCTGAATATTGACCATAATTCCTGGCACACACTGTACACCGCGACTGTTATAGTTATGGTTCCTCCTGGGATACCATGTATATGAGCTTTCTGAGACAGTTCGTAGCCGGCCGAAGTGGCCGAGCGGTTCTAGGCGCTACAGTCTGGAGCCGCGCGACCGCTACGGTCGCAGGTTCGAATCCTGCCTCGGGCATGGATGTGTGTGATGTCCTTATGTTAGTTAGGTTTAAGTAGTTCTAAGTTCTAGGGGACTTATGACCTCAGATGTTGAGTCCCATAGTGCTCAGAGCCACAGTTCGTAGACGACGCAGTTGCCGCGGATGGAGGTAGTATCGGCAGTAATTTGTCTCAAGTGTATGAAGGCCACTTAATTGCAAGCATGGTGCAATAACTTGCAACTCATTCCTATGTTATCCATCGCAATTTAATGAAAGTGACAAGCTGAAAAGATTTTCCATTTTTTTACTCTACTATATAAAATAAGTTATTAGTCTGTTAAGAGTAATATATTTAGACGTTGCACGCAAGAGGACGGTAAGATGGGACGACCCCATAAAGATAGTTGCAGGGCTAACGTTATTGTGCTGAAAATGATCAGTACTAAACAAGATTTTGCCAGGAAATAGAGAAGGTTCAAAGGAGAGCTATGCAATACTTCCTGGATTTATTTAAACGGAGTAAGAGTGTTGCGGATAAGCTCCGAAAACTCTTGAGGAAGACGCCACACGAAGATGTTTGTACACTACGGGAAGATTGCTCTTAAATTACTTCCCGAACACATATTAAGTAATCGTCACTATGTAAGAATTAGAAAATTTATAGCTCGTGAGGAAGAGTGCCCTGTGCACCATTTGGTAGTGGAACGGTGAGGCTGGTACACTATGCACGTCACGCTACATACTGTTATGTGGATTGAGGAGAATGGCTCTAGGTTTAATTTTATTATTCCTGAAATGTTAATCAAAATGTATAGAAATAGGAGGAACTTGGAAGAACTCAATGGTGCAGCTGAACTCGGCACACAAACAAAAGAAAAACTGTGGAATATTTTCGCTCTAAGGACATTGTTCAAATCTGTAAAGCCGCGCGGAGTGGCCGCGCGGTTTAGGGCGCCATGTCACGGATTGCGCGGCCCCTCCCGCTGGAGGTTCGAGTCCTTCCTCGGGCATGGGTGTGTGTGTTGTTCTTAGCGTAAGTTAGTTTAAGTTGGTTTAAGTAGTATGTAAGTCTAGGGAATTCACACACACACACACACAAAATCTGAAACAGATCACACAATGGTAAAATCAAATAATTGACTACACGGAACAAATTTAACCTTAGTGAAGGTCACGCTAATGTCGAGACAATAAGGAAAGAGACATTTTGCAATCCCGAAAGAGGGGAGCCACAATACTGCCTCGCAGTGCGGTATATGGCACTCAGATAGCAACTGGCAAGGGCACCCATTGTTCTGCAGCCACGCCCCCTTGTTCCCTCTTGATTCAGCGCTATCAGCAGTTTATTGCTCCGACAGCAGTTAGCAACCACTTCCTTATCAGCACTCCTCAACGTGAAATAATGTTTGCTCTGTTCAATCTCATCTTATCTGACTAATACGGTTTAACGCGTGATCCTGTTAATGTCAGCCACACGAGGTCTGCTTTAACAAAGATGTTTTTTTTTTTTTCAATATAATACCCTGAATCGATAACAGTTTCCTTCGGGAACTACAGAAAGTTAAACATTCCATATACATTACATGAAACCATGAACCATGAATACCTTGGATAGAAGTCTCTGGGACGAGGAAATAACTTAAAGATAAACATGATAAGTAGTTGAAACGTAGTAAAATGACTTATTCGTATGAGTTACGATCTTTAGTGCCACACTAAAATATATATACCATAATACATGGGTCTTAAGAATTCTTGTGAAGATATTCATCAATAAGGCTAAGAATTTGGCAATAATATTGCATCCACAGCTTGTCTTGCGAGGAGGTTACATCCCATTAGCAGTCGCATCCATTTCAAGAAGAAGAAAATGATGGCGAATCGCTCTTCTGGGGAAATAGGGTCACGTACTCTACATCTACGTCCGTACTCGGCAAGATAAAGATTTAAAAAACACATACACTTTCACTTGGTACGTTTTTAGTAAGACATATCTGTCTATAATGCATTACAAGAACTCTCAATTACTGAATCCACAAAAGCATCATAGACATCGAAAAACCCTACAGTATGTAAAGTTGTACGGTTATTACAAAGATGATGGCCCAGTCATCTATTGCCTCTCAGGATTCGGCATGGAAAGGATATTTTTTGCTTAGGCAGTCATTAGCTGTTGCGCGAGAATTTCTCCTTTAAGCATCAGAGAATGTTAGGTGCGGAGCAATTATTACTGCTACTCTTAGAAATGAGGTGCTTTCACTTCTTCCTAGCGGACGCTGGGATGTTTGGACAACAAACTCAGTGGCGCACCAACACATTTACTGGCCTGCAACAGACAAAGGCATCGAATGCCTAGCCAAGGCAATAGATAACTGCACCTCACAACAAGCAGATCCATATTAATTATTTTTCCTTTGGCTCCGAACTATGGAAGCTTGCGACAGCTTAAAACTGGATTTTACAGGACCATTCTTAAATGCAATATTGTTCATCGTTGTTGATTCTTTTTCAAAATTCCCATCAGTACGTCTGTTACAGTCAACATTGGGAGACTCCACACTCAGAGCGTTGTATAACAGTTCTGCAGTAAGACCAGTCTGATAATTATAATTCCAAACAATAGCACAAAGTTCTCTTTATATCCATACCCCAAAGTTTTTGTACTCATTAGGGAACTCAGTATATTCTACCAGTACCTTTCTACCCACAATTAAACGATGAAGTGTAGAAGGTTTAAGACTCTGATGAAAAAGTGTTACCCCAGCCACGAGGCGATCAGTCTACTTTAGAGCAGTTTAAGATTTACACCCATAGCTCTAGAAGGTATGTTTAAAACTTCGCCCAGAATCTAGTGAACTGGTCTCAGACCACCCAAGTTAGATGCCAGTGACAGTCAACAGGACTCTGGGCCGCGGCGTGTATCTAGATCATCCTTGGCACCAGCGTGTAAGTGAACCTGCTTTAAACCTGAGTCTGAGAGTGCAGCCACAACGGCCACGCGACAAGTAAAATCCTGAAGCAGAACAGTGGTGGCTGCGATTTAGATGTAGAGCCGCCGAAAAGAGGCGTAATTGCTGTCTTATCCTGTTTTGTTAGAAATTAATGAAATTTAGCCTCTTTTGGTGCTAATCAGAGTAAAATACATTGGTTTACATCGTGAGAAAATAAATGCCAAACCTTAAATAATAACGTACAACAACAACTGCCTGTACCATAAAGCAGGTGCCTAACAGAGGTGCGTGACTGAGTTGCAACACAGAGCTGCCTGTTGGTACTGCGTCCTCGAAGTCCACCCGCACATAATCAACCTGTTAACCTTACATGCTGTTACCTGTAGAGCACTTGTTCGTATGCTGCACTCCAATAAGTGTGGCTGATGACGAATTACTTTAACACAACAGTGCTCTGAGTGAGGTTGGTACACCAGCAAATGAACAGCAAAGAAATCTGATAATATCTTAATTAACTCTTAAGGCTTAGTGTCCTCCAGTTTGTTAGGTGCACATTCGTTGCAGCCATTATACAAAGCTACAAGTTCGTTTATCAGAATTCGCAGAGATCACACGAAAGCAACTACTTCCGATCAACACGGATCTACTGCCGCAAACGAAACAGTTACTCGTTTATGAATTTATCATTCTAGGCTACCACAACACTGCTATACTGTGTGACATATGATTTAAGCTCTGTGCCACGTGGGATTCAAGACCACAACACAAGGACTGTTTCGGATCCGCTGGCAATAAGTAATACTACGTTCTCTAAGATACAAAATGATCTGAACACACTGTTGTGACCAAGATTTCATCAGCAACGAAATAGTCACATCAATGAGGCTGTAAACTGCTAGACAGTCCACATCATCCCACTTACCGCCATGCGTTGGAGTTATGGCGGGTTGCAAAGCATAAGCTTTGCTCATTATCTGCACTGACGGAAAAAATAGCAGCACCAAAAAATTATTAATGTAGAATAACGAAATTTTGGGACTATATTTGTCTAGATAACATATTTAGGTGGTTAACATAGCAAGATCACAGATTAATGCAAGCGTGACATCAGCAATTGCAAATGCGAAATGCTGGTACATTAATAACTACTGTGAACGCAAGACTGATGAATGCAAGCACGCAGATGTGCACGCATTTTGTTGTTCATGTTGCAGATGTCAGTCTGTGGGATAGAGTCCGTGCCTGTTGCTCTGGGTCGGTCAGTAGACGGACAGTTGTTGCTGATTGTGGACGATGCTGGAGTTGCCGTCCGATGAAGCCCCATATGTTCTAGATTGGAGACATATCTGGTGATCGAGCATGCCAAGGAAACATGTCAACACTTTGTATGTGGGCGAGCGTTATCCTGATGGAAAACACAACTGAGAATGGTGTTCATGAACGGCAGCACAACAGCTCGAATCACCAGACTGAGAGATTTGCAGCCAGGGTGCGTGGGATAACCACAAGAGTGTTCCTGTTGTCATATGAAATCGCACCCTAGTCCATAACATCAGTTGTAGGCGTAGTGAGTCTAGCACACAGACAGGTTGGTTGCTGGCAATCAACTGGTCTCCTTCTAACCAACACAGGACCGTTACTGGCACCAGGGTAGAACCAGATTTCATCAGAAAACACAACAGACGTCCACCCTGCCCTCAATTGAGCTCTCGCTTGACGCCGCTGAAGTTCCAAATGGCGGTGTTTGGGGTCAGTGGAATGCATGCTACAGGGCGTCTGGCTCGGAGCTTTCCTTAAATTAACCGATTTGAAAAGTTCGTTGTGTCTCTGTGGCGCCAACTGCTGCTCACATCGCTGCTGCTGATGCTGTGCGATGCGCCAGAGCCATACGCCGAACGCGATGGTCTTACCTCTCGGTAGTGCCACGTGGCTATCCGTAGCCCGGTCTTCTTATGACCGTACATTCTCGTGACCCCCACTACCAGCAGTCACATACAGTGGCTACATTCCTGCCAAGTATTTCTGCAGTATTGCTGTAGGAACATCCACCTTACCGTAGCCTTATTGCACGACCTCGTTCAAACTCAGTGAGGTGCTGATACTGGCGTCTTTGTCGCCTTAAAGGAAGTCTTGACTAACGTCAACTCGTCACTCCCAATCTCAAAGGTAAGAAACGCTCACGACCGTTACGGCGTGTATTTAAAGGAAAGCTGATTTGCATCCTCAAAGTGGCGGCACTAGTGCCACTCTTGTGTGACTGGCAGGAAATTTGGACATACATCAGCTTTGAAATGTAGAAACACTCCTACCAACTTTCGTTTATGTCGCAAATCTCCTTCTTGGTGTGGCGATTTTTTACCGTCAGTGTATCATCGCCTAAGGCTTGTAGATACTAGAGTGTCAGAATCAAAATATACTATTTCAACAGCAATCAAAATCATTGCCTACACATCTACTTGATTATACTTCATTAATTCGACACGAGCAAAGAAAAAGATTATTATGCCATAGAGGTCGCCGTCCGACGCAGCTCCGACCTCCTCCAGACCCTGGCGTGTTCTCTCTGAACAGTGACTCATTACCTCTACTGCTAATTTTTCTGGGCTGAAGTGATGTCAGACAATAAACTTTAGGAATAGTATTCCTTCTCATAATACAGGGTGATTAAAAAAGAATACCCCAACTTTAAAAATGTGTATTTAATGAAAGAAACATAATATAACCTTCTGTTATACATCATTACAAAGAGTATTTAAAAAGGTTTTTTTTTCACTCAAAAACAAGTTCAGAGATGTTCAATATGGCCTCCTCCAGACACTCGAGCAATATCAACCCGATACTCTAACTCGTTCCACACTCTCTGTAACATATCAGGCGTAACAGTTTGGATAGCTGCTGTTATTTCTCGTTTCAAATCATCAATGGTGGCTGGGAGAGGTGGCCGAAACACCATATCCTTAACATACCCCCATAAGAAAAAATCGCAGGGGGTAAGATCAGGGCTTCTTGGAGGCCAGTGATGAAGTGCTCTGTCACGGGCTGCCTGGCGGCCGATCCATCGCCTCGGGTAGTTGACGTTCAGGTAGTTACGGACAGATAAGTGCCAATGTGGTGGCGCTCCATCCTGCTGAAATATGAATTGTTGTGCTTCTTGTTCGAGCTGAGGGAACAGCCAATTCACTAACATCTCCAGATACTGTAGTCCAGTTACAGTAGCACCTTCGAAGAAAAAGGGACCAAAAACTTTATTGGCTGAAATGGCACAGAAAACGTTCACCTTAGGCGAGTCACGTTCATACTGAGTTGTTTCCCGCGGATTCTCAGTGCCCCATATACAGACATTGTGACGGTTGACTTTCCCGTTAGTGTGGAAAGTTGCTTCATCACTAAACACAATCTTTAAAACGAAAGATTCATCTGTTTCCATTTGAGCAAGGATAAAATCACAGAAATCGATTCTTTTAATCTTATCAGCTGCAGACAGTGCTTGAACCAATTTCAGACGATAAGGTTTCATAACTAACCTTTTTCGTAGGACTCTCCATACAGTTGATTGTGGAATTTGCAGCTCTCTGCTAGCTCTGTGAGTCGATTTTCCTGGGCTGCGAACAAATGCTTGCTGGATGCGTGCTACATTTTCATCACTCGTTCTCGGCCATCCATAACTTTTCCCTTTGCACAAACACCCATTCTTTAACACCATACTTCGTTCGAAATGCACGCTGAACAACTGTCGTCGATTCACTTCTGCCGTTCTCAATAACACAAAAAGCTTTCTGTTGAGCGGTCGCCATCTTAGCATCAACTGACGCTGACGCCTAGTCAACAGCGCCTCAAGCGAACAAATGTACAACTAAATGAAACTTTATAGCTCCCTTAATTCGCCGACAGATAGTGCTTAGCTCTGCCTTTTGTCGTTGCAGAGTTTTAAATTCCTAAAGTTGTGGTATTCTTTTTGAATCACCCTGTATAATGGCCTAATACGACTATTGCTGTGGTGGACCTCTCAGAATGCTATATGAAATTGTCTCCTCTACCTTCTAACTCTGTGATACGTATTTTACGAGGGGAGTTTGAAAAGTCCGTGCAAAAATAAATACTACTTACGCGTTTGGGGTAAACATTTTTTATTTTTCGACATCGTCTCCTTTTAGACTTATACACTTCGTCCAACGCTGTTCAAATTTGTTGATCCCTTCCGAATAATAGGAATTGTCCATGACTGTAAAATAGGTATTAGTTGCTGCAATCACCTCCTCATTTGAGTAAAATCTTTGCCCCGCCAGCCATTTCTTCAAATTGGGGAACAAATAGTAGTCCAAGAGAGCCAAGTCTGGAGAATAGGGGGGATGTGAAACGAGTTGTAATCCTGTTTCCATTAATTTTGCGACCAAAGCTGCTGAGGTGTGTGGTGGTGCATTGTCATGATGGAAAAGGACTTTTTGTGGTACAATCGTCGGCGTTTTTCTTGCAGCTCGGTTTTAAAACGGTCCAATAACAATGGAATAATATGCACCTGTAATAGTTGTACCCTTTTCCAGATAGTTGATGAGGATTATCCCTTGTGAGTCTCAAAAGACATTCGCCATACCCTTTCCGCCCGAAGGAATGGTCTGCGCCTTTTTTGGTGCAGATTCTCCCTAGGTAACCCATTGCTTAGATTGTTATTTGGTCTCATGAGTGTAATAATGTATCCATGTTTCAACCACAGTGACGAAACGACGCTTAAAGTCCTGCGGATTCTTCCTGAACAGCTGCAAACCATCCTTGCAACACTTCACACGATTCTGTTTTCCATCAAGCGTGAGGAATCGCGGAACCCATCTTGCAGATAGCTTTCTCATGTCCAAATCTTTATGCAAAATATTATGTACCCGTTTATTCGAGATGTCCACAGCATTAGCAATCTCACGCAACTTAACTCTTCTGTCATCCATCACCATATCATGAATTTTATCAATGATTTCTGCAGTCGTAACCTCCACAGGGCGTCCAGAACGTTCACCATCACCCGTGCCCATATGGCCACTCCGAAAGTGTTGAAACCACTTATAAACTGTTGTAATCGAAGGTGCAGAGTCATCGTAATATTTATAAAGCTTCTCTTTAGTCTCCTGAGGCGTTTTGCCTTTCATAAAGTAGTGTTTAATCACCACACGGAAGTCATTTTCGTCCATTTTTTCACAATCACTCGACTTCTTTGATTCACACGCATGCCAAACACAAAGAAATAGACCAATATGGCTGAAACTTGGTGTGCGTTCTTTCCAAAGATGCTACTAACTAAACATGACCTCGATACGCGCTGGTGGTGCCATCTCTCGGACTTTGCACGGACTTTTCAAACGGCCCTCGTATGATGGACTACTTTTCCCTTCTGTGCTACACTACCTTGGACTGTTTCACGTGGTTGTAGCTGAGGGGTTGTCTTCACCCGCAAACTCCTCCGTATTTGTATTTTTGACCCTGCTGATATTCTTACTCCAGCCTTCCAAACTTCCCAATGCCACTCTCAGAACTCTCGCCATGACTACTCCCTTTTTCGTGCGCGCATTCTCCCTACTGCGCGACAAAGGCTTCTCGTGGCCGCTACCGGCTACCGTCAATTCTGAATATTACGCTCAATCAAAATACAAATATCTCACGATCCGAAAGTCAGATTACCATACGTTTTCCATCAATATCACTGCAATAAAAATTGACGACTATCTACACAGTTTTCAACCTGCTTGCTTATCTTTATCATTATTGTAATCTGCGAAACTTCGTAACTCTGAAATGAGCATGTGGCATTGAGAAGACATACCACTGACTCGTCTCAGAGCAGCATTTGATGTACTTTTATTGTTGATGAATCTCCGTCATATTGCCACTGTTCTTTCATGATAAATATTTGAAGACGAAAGGAAATGCGCTAGCTGTCGTTTCGTAATTACAGCTGATACATGGCTCAATTGTTTAAGAGATTAACACTGTCGTATATCGATTTTGAAATGTATTTTATAATTTAAAATATGCAACTAATTCATAAATACCAACCTTGGTTCAATAATCGTGGTTTCTTTTAAAGTAAGCAAATTAGAGGCAGGGGTATGAGACAGGCTACCTTGTGAGATAATTCGCTGTGTTCTGGTTGACGACATAAAGAATATGAGTACTTTTGAGAGTGAGAAGGAAGTTTTGTGTGGCCTATGTTGCGACTGTCAGTTACTTGGGTTTGATAAACATAGAATTTACTTCACTGATATAATTTTGACTCTGAGTCTTAATTCCGCTGAAGAACTACGAAAACATTCTCAGTTTACATTAGTAAACACATGATTCGTTTGGGTTTCAACACTTTATTTTTGTGGGAAAATGTTAAAACAGCACATTGAAATAACGTTAGCTGCCCCTATATTCATTGAAAATAAATCACTGGACCACTCTTAGGGATTACAATAAAGTCTGTAGTGAATGTTTAGGTAAATTTGTATGTTGTGTACGTTCTGTGACTAATATTTTTCGAAGTACTGAGACTGACTTTCAACGTTTATGTGTTGTGCGTTTGTCACGTGATCCTAAACAATCTGTTACGTAATGGCACCTTCTTATAAATTAATTGTATAATACTTGAAAGGTTCTCGCACGTTGCGGATGCTGTCGGCTATAACAGCCCTCGACTCCACGCACGATATCCTTTCACGTTGCGTTGGGAAAACCTCAAGCACCACATTCGTGTAACGTTTTGTATTAAAGTACGTATTAGATCATTGTAAATGCCCCAATATAGTCGGCGTAAGCATTAGTATTACTTCGTTCGAAGAGTTTGATTTTCACAAGGCACGCTGCTTCGTAGCAGCCAAATCCGAACAGCGAGCCGTTCAGTTTATTTTTAAGAGCGTGTGGAGTAGCGTCTCTAGGCGCTTAAAAACAACTACTAGCAAAAAAGCCAGCCTCTGCTGAGATGAGTGGTGCGACGAGAAAGTAACTTTCGTAAACATATCCTCACATTCTGTGTAGATGCTATGAATTTTCGTTGAGCGTAAACAGTGGCGAGTGTACAATGATTGGGACTGTCCGAAGTTCTATATATAACAGCCAGGTCAGACACAAATTAAAGAATAGTCGCGACAGAAGCAGAAGTAACGTGGCACAACCGTACAGTGTCCGAAGCGAAGTCCGAACTGAAAAGTTAATATTATAGATCCCTACATAAAAGTAGTTCAGTCTCCAGAAAAATCATCATATGCAACCACATTATATGTTTTATAATTTTGCAGGGAATCTAAGCCAATGATATACGTATGTCTGTAGCTCTGTGCATCAGTCTTATGACACTTACTGTAGAGTGGAAAGATTCTTGCGTTTTCTACACACATAAGTATCAGAACAGCTTTTGTCGTTTAAAGCAGACAGTTGCCATTTGCCGACGCCGTTGGCCTTCGCCTTTTGACCTATGAAAGAGCGAAGCACCACAATACCACGGAAGGCTATCATATGTTAGGTGAATTTCACATTTTCCCTAAAGCTCTCTCTTTACCTGCCAAGCGATGTCCCCCTATATCGACAGGTGGAGCCGGCTCTACGTTGCGAGAAATTTCGTCGTTTTAAAAACAAACTTTTCTTTCAGCTTTTCAGTACATCCTGTTCCTAGACAAATGGACAAATAAGCATGGGCAGACCAAATGAAATGTAAGTATCAATGAAACTTTTCCTCTGCGTAGGAAAAACAATTGCAGCAATATACTTCAGTAGCGATTTGCCCAATGAAAAAGACTCTGCAGAGAACGGGTCACTGTCATAGATTCGGCGAGATTTCTACGCATCCACGAGTATAGAAAAGCTGTAAGTGTATGATGAGTGCCGAGTGTGCCAAGTTAGCAAACGTTGAAGAAGGATGTAGGGCAATATGACTATTAACTAATGACTATGCTCCTTGAAGATAATTTTTTAAAATGGTAGTAAAATATCTGTGCTTAATATGTGATACATCCAGCAGCTAACAAGTAACTACACTACTGGCCATTAAAATTGCTACACCACGAAGATGACGTGTTACAGACGCGAAATTTAACAGACAGGAAGAAGATGCTGTGATATGCAAATGATTAGCTTTCCAGAGCATTCACACAAGGTTGGCGCCGGTGGCGACACCTACATCGTGCTGACATGAGGAAAGTTTCCAACCGATTTCTCACACAGAAACAGCAGTTGTCCAGCGTTGCCTGGTGAAACGTTGTTGTGATGCCTCGTGTAAGGAGGAGAACTGCGTACCACCATGTTTCCGACTTTGATAAAAGTCGGATTGTAGCCTATCGCGATTAAGGTTTATCGTATCGCGACATTGCTGTTCGCGTTGGTCGAGATCCAATGACTGTTAGCAGAATATGGAATCGGTGGGTTCAGGAGGCTAATACGGAACGCCTTGCTGGATCCCAACGGCCTCGTGTCACTAGCAGTCGAGTTGGCAGGCATCTTATCCGCATGGCTGTAACGGATCGTGCAGCCACGTCTCGATCCATGAGTCAACAGATGGGGACGTTTGCAAGACAACAACAGTCTGCACGAACAGTTCGACGACGTTTGCAGCAGCAGGAGACCATGGCTGCGTTTACCCTTGACGCTGCGTCACAGACAGGAGCGCCTGCGATGGTGTACTGAACGACAAACCTGGGTGTACGAATGGCAAAACGTTATTTTTTTCGGATGAATTCAGGTTCTGTTTACAGCATCATGATGGTCGCATCCGTGTTTGGCGACATTGCGGTGAACGCACATTGGAAGCGTGTATTTGTCATCGGCATACTGGCGTATCACCCGGCTTGATGGTATGAGGTGCCATTGGTTACACGTCTCGGTCACCTTTTGTTCGCACTGACGGCACTTTGAACAGTGGACGTTACATTTCAGACGCGTTACGACCCGTGGCTCTACCCTTCATTCGATCCCTGCGAAACCCTACATTTCAGCAGGATAATATACGACCGCATGTTGCAGGTCCTGTACGGGCCTTTCTGGATACAGAAAATGTTCGATTGCTGCCCTGGCCAGCACATTCTCCAGATCTCTCACCAACTGAAAACGTCTGGTCAATGTTGGCCGATCGTCACAATACGCCAGTCACTACTCTTGATGAACTGTGGTATCGTGTTGAAACTGCATGGGCAGCTGTACCTGTACACGCCATCCAAGCTCTGTTTGACTCAGTGCCCAGGCGTATCAAGGCCGTTATTACGGCCAGAGGTGGTTGTTCTGGGTACTGATTTCTTAGGATCTATGCACCGAAATTGCGTGAAAATGTAATCACATGTCAGTGCTAGTATAATATATTTGTCCAATGAATACCCGTTTATCATCTGCAGTTCATCTTGTTGTAGCAATTTTAATGGGCAGTAGTGTATCTTTTCGGACTAGAAACATGTAGAATCAATACCATAATTCGAGAGTATCCTACAACGCCCATTAGACAATTGTGTGTCAAACGTGATTGAGAAGGATTGATGAAAGACATCTTTAATTGAATATCCATATTAAAAAGTTACTACTAAAACAGGGAGATCTTCCTCAGTGATTCCAGTGGACAATAAAAAACTGAATGAACACAAAAGAAGCGTAAGGACAGCAAAGCAAGAAGCGTCCACTGAGCTAGACAGTAAAATTTTACCTACCGATCCGATAAAAAATTTTGAGTTTTGGTTTTACGTGAAGTCACGATGAAAGTAGATTAATAATATAACTAACACTGAATCGGAAGAGGACAGGGAAAACGCCAAAATATTGAAAGAAAGTTTTACAGTTCGTCCTTTCAGTCATCGCGAGTTCTAAGATGACAGATACGATGATAAGTGACCACGTAATAGGAAATCAGTTTAAATCTCTCTATTTAGGAAATACGGCTGGAATTGAGAGGATACCTGTACGAACAGACATAGTTTATGTGAAGAAATTTGATCTCTTTAGCAGCAGATTATCGGAGGTCGTTGGAGCAATGAAACTTTCAAACCGATTAAAAAACTGCGTACGTAGCTATTTTCGAGAAGGAGTTTCGAACTTATATGCATACCTGCAGGACAATGTCTCAGACGACAATCTATTGTATAATTATGGAATATGTTTTATCCACACTTATTATGTCATTTTTCGGATTGCTTGTTTATCCAAAGTTTATCGACACTGAATATCATGTGCCGACAAGGTATCGCCGGAAGTATAGCTGTGTGGAAGGGTTGTGAGTCGTGCTTGAGTAGTTCGGTTGATAGAGCACTTGCCCGCGAAAGGCGTAGGTCCCGAGTTCGAATCTCGGTCCGCCACACAGTTTTATCTGCTAGGAAGTTTCATATCAGCGCACGCTCCGCTGCAGAGTGAAAATTTCATTCTGAATCCCAATTAACTTCACCAAGAACAAGATATGACCCTCAGACGACGCTTTACGGATTGATAAACATTTACAGCCTACAAAAACAGTATAACTACATCCAAGTCATGTTTGCTCTTTTTTTTTATCCTCTGTAGCACATTTGGAAGTCAGATGGGCACAATGCCCTATGGAGTTTTTACTGTAAAGAGAACCATATCGCTTGTAGACACGAAAGTTACCACTTTAAAATGGCTGAAAATTATTCACCTGAGAGTTCGTGGGATTTTAACCACGTTGATGCGATTGAAAACAAGACAAAACTTTATTAGCTCCTCTGAAAATTCTCATTTTTGGTCTGTGGTCATTATTATGTCCACTTGTTTTCTCGAACTATTTACAGACTGATAACGAGATATACTAGATGTCTTGTCTCGTAGCACCCCTTGACTTATTTACACATCTTGTTTGCCCTTTATCGGTCACCGCGCATAAATATACTTACAATGTTGTCCTTTGAGGCACAACACTGAGTGATAGTAGTGCTTAAACACTCCAATGCGCTAGATGCTCAGCAACTAAGCTGCTAAATAACCTGAAAGTTCTGTAAATCAGGTTCCACTTTCTGACTGCTTGCCTCGAGCCACATTCCACGGCAGAGTACTGACAATAAATGTTTACTTTCACGCTGGGGTAAACAGAGTGAGGTAGCAGTGTTTTAAACAGACTGGTCTTGTATTTGGAAGGGTGGAACCCCCAGTCTTTATCCGACTATCCTGGTTTAGGTTTCCCGTGGTTTCTCTGAATTGCTTCAGACAAATGCCAGGATGGTTCCTACTAGAAGACAACGGCCAACTACTTGTCAAAATAGACCCATAAGTAAGTAAATGCCTGCATACATGAATTACGTTGTTTTTTTTTGTTCCTAAACTATAATACAAAGACATGTCCAATATCCTTGCAAAAGTAATCTACGGACGAATAAAGCTGCTGCTAATACTACTACTACTATTCTTCTTCTTCAACAAAATGGTTAAAATGGCTCTGAGCACTATGGGACTTAACATCTGTGGTCATCAGTCCCCTAGAACTTAGAACTACTTAAACCTAACTAACCTAAGGACATCGTACACATCCATGCCCGAGGCAGGATTCGAACCTGCGACCGTAGCAGTCGCACGGTTCCAGACTGCGCGCCTAGAACCGCGAGACCACCGCGGCCGGCTCTTCTTCAACATATTTATAACATTCAGACATAATACTTCCAGAGATTTTCTTCGGTAGTAAAGAAAAAAACGTATTATAGCTGACATCTACGTTATCTTAGAAGTTATAGAAAGAAAGATCAGAGTTTAATACATCGCCTATGTCATGGTTAACACAGAAGAAGCAAATGGCAGTGTTGGAAACGGTAGGGGAATGAATTCACCTGTGAATTTGTTTAAGAAAACGTTAAACTGGTCGTCTGAAGTGAAGTGGGATAACCTTGGAAACCCTAACATGGACTGCTAGACGTGGACTGCTTCACCCAATTACATATAGTTAGAGACAGGAAAAAATAGCTTTATTCTTATGGTAAAATTCGATGTTACTTTTTGCCAAATTCGGTGTTAATTTTTGCCAATTTATGTTTTATTTTTTGTCGATTTCGGTGATATTTTTTTGCGAAATTCGCGTTTTTGTCAATGGCACTATTTTTTTTCCTGTTTCGGAAGTATATTTTCCCTTTTTGATTTCGGTGTTATTTTTGCCACTTTCCGTGTTATTTTTTGCCAGATTCAGCTTTCTTTTATCAAATTCTGTGTAGTTTTTTGTTAAATTCAATCTTTTTTCCAATTTCAGCGTGAGTTTTGCCAAACTGGGTATTTTTGGCAATTCTTGTATTTTGTTTTTTTTATGCTGTTTTTGAGTAATTTGACAGTTTATTACGCGCGAAATGAGTTGTCATTTTAAGATAATACGAGTACACGGACCTCAGCCTGAAGGAAACACGAAAGTAAAATGTAATTACAACATTCAGTAACTATCACTTACGAACACTCGTAAACTGTCGTCCTTAGATTTATTTCATTTTTTTATACGGGAAAAACAACAAATTTCGCAATATTTCGTAAAAACTACTGATTTTGCGTTATTTCGCTAAAGGTCAACGATTTCGCGTTACTTTTTGCGTTATCATTTTCGCGAAATTTTCCTGTCCCTACATATTGTTTCTCAACCAGTGGGTCTCGTCTTGCGAAGAACCTCCTCTTGTATTCGTGTTTCACAGTGAGTCTTTAAAGGCATACACTATCAGATCAGAAGTACCCGGACACCTCTATGTAATATGGAATTGATAATTAGAGGTCACGAGAGGTGGATCGCAAGTGTAAAAGGGGGTAGGCGGTTTTGTGTTGGCAGTAAAGAAGCAGTTAACGGCGTAATCAATCAGGAGAGCTCAGAGTCTTCGGACGTGGACTAGTCATTGGATGCCACCTACGTAACGAATCCATCATGGATATTTCAACCCTTCTGTAGTTACCCAACTCAGCTGCTGATGATGTGATTATTAGGTGGAAACGTGAAGGAACAACCACAATTAAATCAAGACCAGGCAGACCTCATGTACTGACGGAGAGGGACCGTCGAACATTGGTCAGGGTAGTTGTAAAAAATCATGTGAAATCAGTGGAACAAATCGGACGTGAGTTCCAAAATGCTACCAACAGAACAGCTAGCACAATGACTGTGCGTAGGGAGTTAAAACGAGTGGAGTACAATGATCGAGCAGCTCTTCATAAGCGACAGTGGATTACTGGAAATGAGTGATTTTGAGTGATGAATCACGGTACACCCTGTGGCAATCCGATGGAAGGGTTTGGGTTTGGCGAATGCTTGGAGAACTTTACCTGTCATCATTTGTGGTTCCAACAGTATATTACATACAGTGGAGGTGGTGCTGCGTTATGGGGGTGTTTTATGTAGTTAATGTGTGGTCTCCTTATTGCACTTTAGAAATCGCTAAATGCGGAAGGATATGAACACACATCATAGCACAGTGTACTACGTACAATAGAGAAACGGTTAAGAGTGGATGACTGTTGTATCAGCATGACAATGGACCCTGTATAAAGCGGCATCTGTGAAGCAATATTTTGTGGGCAGTAACGTTCTTGAATATACTGGCCTGACCAGAGTCCGGACTTTAATATGATAGAACACTTTTGGGGTGAGTTAGAACGTCGTGTTACAGCATGGGAGTGGTTTTTGTAGATAGGGTGTAGTCACTTTATTGCACTTTAGAGAACGTTAATGCAGGAGTATATGAACGCATTTCACAGCACAGTGTACTACGTATAAATACCCTGTCATAATGTAGCATCTGGGAGGCAGTCCTTTGTGTACAATAACATTCGTGAAATGGACTGGCCTGCCCAGAGTCCCGAGCAGAAGCCAATGGAACACCTCTGTGGTTAGTGACAACGTCGGCTTCACTCCAGACCCAAGCGCCATACAATACTACCTTCTCTAGTTTCCTCTCTTGAGGAAAATGGGCGGCCATTCGTCCACATACATTCAGACACCTCAGTGACGATGTCCCCAGGAGAGTTCAAGACACCATAATGGCGAAGGGTGGACACAACTCTAATTAAAGTCCACTAGTAGGTGTCTGAATATTTTTGTTTGCGCGCTGGCGGAAAATGTGACCAAATTCCGATACCCTACTATCCGCAATATTTTGATCCTAAAGATTCCTAACAACTCCCTTTTATGGTAATGAGCATAATTATTACAGCAATGTTACTGGAGTAACAAGAATTTGAATATGGAGAAGATGTTGAGCCGGCCAGAGTGGCCTAGCGGTTCTAGGCGCTACAGTCTGGAACCGCGCGACCGCTACGGTCGCAGGTTCGAATCCTGCCTCGGGTATGGATGTGTGTGATGTCCTTAGGTTAGTTAGGTTTAAGTAGTTCTAAGTTCTAGGGGACTGATGACCTGAGAAGTTAAGTCCCATAGTGCTCAGAGCCATTTGAACCATTTTTTTGAAGATGTTGACTGATATGGAGAAGAGCGAGAGCTAACAGGGAAAAGTAATCACTAGGAGAATAAATAATAAAAGAAACAGCAATACAGAGTCCGGCAGAAAAATGTATTACTCTTTGTCGGGCTCTATCGAGATATCGATATTGTCGTTCGACTTGAGTTACGAGTGTGTTGTATTATAGTCTTTGGCTCAACAGATGTTGGTACTTCCATCTCGGTATTGAGAGAACAGCTGGCCGTGCGATTCTAGGCGCTTCAGTCTGGAACCGCGTGACCGCTACGGTCGCAGGTTCGAATCCTGCCTCTGGCATGGATGTGTATGATGTCCTTAGGTTAGTTAGGTTTAAGTAGTTCTAAGTTCTAGGGGACTGATGACCACAGATGTTAAGTCCCATAGTTCTCCGAGCCATTTGAACCATTTTGAACCATTAAGAGAACAAGTTGGCTGGAGCACGCTTGCTTGACATTCAAGCAACGAAAATGTATTGTGAAGTGGTTTTTCAAGGTTGATAATGCCGTTCAAGTGCATTGTCAGTGGAGGCGGGAGTTTGAAATAGAACCGCCAACCCGCTTAACAATTAAACGCATCATTGACAAGTTTGAATTTCTTGGAACGATTTGTGATATTCACAAAGGAGGATAAGGAAGACAGCGTACAGTTACAAGTCCTGCTTTATCGGTTCTCGTGTTGGAAACGTTTCTTAATTCTCCACAGAAGTCTGCTACGCAATGTGTACGTGAAGTGGGGGTTAGCAGTGCAAGTGCACGAAGAATTGTGAAAGCTGCAAAATGGAAAGTTTACATTCCAAGATTACTGCACGCGATTAATGATGACGATCCTGATCGCCGAATGCAATTTTGCGAATGGTATCTGCAAACAGTGACTGGTCACGAACAATTTGTTACGAAGGTTGTGTGGAGTGACGAGCCACAATTTAAACTTAATGGAACCGTGAATCGGCATAACAGTGGGTACTGGGCACCGGAAAACCTCATGTTTATGTGGATAAGGCGGTCAGTCTACGTTTTGTTTCCATTGAGCTGGAGATGTATCGTTAACAAAATAGAAATTAAAGACTTATTGCGGAATCAGAATAATTATTTCGATAATGATTTTAATTATGCCTAGGGTCATGTGTGTTGTGGACAATCATCTAGGGGCTTAGCAGGACCCTTTTTCTTTGATGCTACTGTCACTGGAGAAGTGTACCTGGAAATGTTATGCACATCAATTTTGCCAGGTATATGTGCGCTTCATGGAGCTAATGAAGAGGTCTTCTACCGACAGGACGGGGCGCCACCACACTTACCACCTAGCCGTACGAGCTTACCTGGATGACAATTTTCCGGGGCATTGGATTGGACGAAGAGGGCCCATTAAGTTCCCTCCACGGTCGCCAGATCTAACGCCTGTGGACTTTTGCTTGTGGGGAACTGTGAAAGATAACGTCTATTGACGTAAGCCATGCACGCTGGAGGAATTTCGCCAAGAGATTACCGCGACATGTGCAGCGATCGCCACTGTAACATTGACTGACGTAGTTGCGGCGACCGCTCGTCGTTCTGTTGTGTATAGCCGCCAATGGTGAACATTTTGAACATTTAAAGTAACCATGTACTAAACTGAAGATTGTACAACATGTGTGATCAATTATTAAATGCAAAATAAACACATAAGTACTGCTTTTCGTTCCATAAAAACTGTATACATTTTTCTGATGTACTCTGTAGAGCCCAGTATAAAGTGATGTGAGATTAGGAGCACTGAGAGACTGTTGACAATGTGAGAGTGATACTGACACGTTTTTGAAAAAAAGAAAAATAACTGGGATATGTCAATAGGGAAGATATGGCGATGATAATAGGAAAAGCTTTTATCTCCTCTTGAATTCAACTTGGTTTCAAATCAGACGCATGTTACTGGGCACTTTAATGTGTATTTCTGAAACGGAGAATAATTTACGGTTACGCATAGGTGTAGCCAAGACGATTAGCTATCAAATCTTGTATTGCAGTTTTGGGTTGGTGATAGGTCACTGACGTGAGGGGAAGTATTCAGGAGTCCAGATACTTAGAAACAGATAAAGAACAGTTTTTGAAAAATCAACTCTCTCATTTGGACGCGTCTTCCTTAACAGATCATAAGAAGGTTTAACATGATCAAAAACGCAAACGTTACACAGGCGTCTTACGCAAGGATTCATGGCTAGGAAGTCGACTTAGGTGTTCAATACTTGTACCATACTGAACTATTTTATAACAATAAGAGATAAGGCAGGGCTAGTGATTACTACTTTGTTTCATTTTTATGGAATATTTTTTTATGGTTTTAATAGTTTATAAGCAAGTGAGAAACATTTTGTATAAGGTAGTAATCTGTTCTGCTCCGTTTAGAGGTTGATTAGCGATTATGCAGAGATACTATAGTGCTTTTGACTGAGTAGTGGGATACCGTCAAAGCGCACGGAAGGAAGTGATTTAAGAAAATGTTTACTGATCAGCGTTAGGTTTGAAGTAAAAATCATCTGTGCATTTTTAAGCTTTAGTTTCAGACCTACGTTTTGGTGTCGTCTTAGTACTGAACTAAGGCTGTCACTCATGCTGTATTGATGGAAGCAACATTCTCAGGGCTAACACTAGTATACAGCTGGACAGTTACGGAACGTAGCACACTTGTAATCTCATTGAAATGCAGGGAGAAAAGCAACAGTTTCAGTGCTGTAGCTTGAGGCAATTTCTAGGTCGCATTTTAGACTGATGACTTCTTCGACCCACTCGTTGACATCTGTCTCCCACGCTGCTGTCGAAGCACATAAGTGCCTTCTTTGAGGAATTCAAGTGTTTACATTTCAAAGCAAAAATCAAAGTCAATGGTATCACGTGTTACGCTAAAATCAAGTGTTAAAGTGGTCAAAATGGTTCGAATGGCTCTGAGCACTATGGGACTTAACATCTATGGTCATCAGTCCCCTAGAACTTAGAACGACTTCAACCTAACTAACCTAAGGACATCACACAACACCCAATCATCACGAGGCAGAGAAAATCCCTGATCCCGCCGGGAATCGAACCCGGGAACCCGAGCGCGGGAAGCGAGAACGCTACCGCACGACCACAAGCTGCGGACTAAAGTGGTCATTCGGGCTTATGTATGACTTGTGTCAAATCATCAGTCATTTTTATTCGGACAGTTCCTGTGTTCTAGTGTTCTCGAAAGCCTGATTGACATTTGTCAGTGATGTTATACGTGTTAAGGTAGTTCTTCAGCTGTTCGTGAAAAGTGTACTCCGAGACTTTTTATAATGCGAGTAATATGCAAATTGGTTTGGAATTGCACGATAATTTCCGCTTGCCATGGTTGAGATTAGGTCGAATTACGTTTTGTTTCCATTGAGCTGGAGATGTATCGTTAACAATATAGAAATTAAAGACTTATTGTGGAATCAGAATAATTATTTCGATAATGATTTTAATTATGCCTAGGGTCATTACATCCTAAACTACTGCCTCAAAAGAGATCCTTCTTATGGCTTTCTGTATTATAAATGTAGAAATATTTTTAAGAAAGAATTTTCTGTCATTGAGGTTGTGATGAATGAGTATTAATCGCACTTAAATAACTGGCAGATAGCGAGTAAAAATCGTTTCAAACTTAACACTTCCAATGCCGATAGTGTTCAATTTTTCCCATTAGAGCAAGCAACAGGACAGGCATGGCTGGTTCTGACGTTGCACAGATTTTGATTCACTCTTCCGCAGTTTTCTATATGCTTCATTAAGTTCAGATGTTGCTTTCTGATTGAAATCTCCTTGTGTTGCCACCCTCAGCGTAACTCATCAGTAAGCCATGGAGCAGGAAATCTCTTTACTTTGACTGAACAGTGAGAAGCATGTTCCTTTATTCTACTTTAACCCGACGTTCGAAGTGGCACAGTACTCAAGACTCTGGGTGTGCATTTTGAAGAACCAATGCGCAACTAGACACCTAGTCAGTCCGGTTCAAGTGCTTTGTGATGTCCACTTTCAGTAAACACTGGAATGATCCTTGTAATAATCTGGTGCCTAGTCCTTCCTCACACTTATTCTAGTGTAGGCCTTAGTTTCATTCCGCTCTACCAAGAAATCGATGATGTTCGAGTTCAGCTTTACGGCTACACCTGGTAACCCTGATTTACATGTTTTGAGATTTCCCGAAATCTCTTCAGGTGAAAGCCGGGTTCTTCTTTCGGAAACGTCTCGGTCGATTACCTATCCTCCAGTACGAACAAAATTACTTTGTGATTGACAGCTACGAAGGAAATAGTGGGGCAGGACTTACCCATGAGTCACAGGATGCATTCAACCAGTCTCACGAATCCTGTAGCCACAGAAACCACCTGCGGTTGCTAAATCTCCAGCCCACCACTACAACGCTTCTTGCTTGCACTATGCTTCAGGTTCGGCCAGCTGGCTGTCTTGTGCGGTTATTCGCTATGGCCTTTGATTTTGTTTGTTTTCATGTCCAATGGTTCGGTAGTTATCATTTTATTTATTGCGTTTTGTATGATGCTGAACAATGTCAGAAGCAAATTCGTGTAATTCACTGACAGAAAAACGTCGCAGAATCAAGGAGTTGTGCAACATAAACGTTAGTTGTTAGCCGTGTTTCTACATCTGAAAGATGGAGTCTATTCAAAGTTCGACACAGTCGCATAAGACTGGCGCTAATAGCGCCACTTCGAAGATGCAAATCAGATTTGCTTTAAATACACGCTGTAACGGTCGTGAGCGTTTGTTACCTTTGAGAGTGAACGTGGTGAGTTGATGTTAGTCAAATCTTCCTTTAAGGCGGCAAAGACGCCAGTATCAGCATCTCACTGAGTTTGAATGAGGTCGTGTAGTAAAGCTACTAGAAGCTGGATGTTCCTTCTGCGATACTGCAGAAATACGTGGCAGGAATGTAGCCACCTTACATGGCTGCTGGCAATGGTGGTCACGAGAATATGTAGTCAGAAGAAGACCGGGCTACGGATAGCCACGTGGCACTACCGAGAGGTAAGACCATCGCGTTCGGCGCATGGCTTTGGAGAATCATACAGCATCAGCAGCGATTTGAGCAGCAGTTGGCACCACAATGACACAACGAACTGTTACAAATCGGTTGCTTTAAGAACAGCTTCGAGCCAGGCGCCGTGCAACGTGTATTCCACTGACCCCAAACACTGCCATTTGCAACTTGACCGGTGTCAAGTGAGAGCTCAGTGGAGAGCAGGGTGGACGTCTGTTATGTTTTCTGGTGAATTCTGGTTCTACTCTGGTGCCAGCGATGGCCGTGTGTTGGTTTTGGAGGAAACCAGTTGAGGGCCAGCAACCAATCTGTCGGAGTGCTATACTCACTTGATCTATAGCTGGTGTTCTTGCCTTGGGTGCGATTTCATATGACAACAGGAGCGCTCTTGTGGTTATCCCACGCACCCTGACTGCAAATTTGAACGTCAATTTTGTGATTCGACCTGTTGTGCTGCCATTCATGAACAGCATTCCAAGCTGTGTTTTACCACACGGTAACGCTACCCCACGCACCGCTGTTGTACCCAATATGATCTACAGAGTGTCGACATATTGTCTTGGTCTGCTCGATCACTAAATCTGTGTCCAATCAAGCACATATGGGATATCATCGGACGGCAACTCCAGCGTCATCCACAAACAGCATTAAGTGCCCCTAAATTGACCGACCCAGTGCAGTGGGCATGGAACTCCATCCCACTAACTGATATCGGTTACCTGTGCAACACAATGCATGCACGTTTACGTACCTGCATTCAACATTCTGGCGGTTATGTCGGTTATTAACGCACCAGCATTTCACATTCGCCACGGGTTATCTCGCGCTTTCACCAACCTGTGATCTTGCAGTGTTAATCACTTACATATTCTACCTAGACAAATGTATTCCCGAAATTTCATTCCTCTACATTAATTATTTTTGGTGTTGCGATTTTTCCCGTTAGCGTATTATGAGCAGAAACCTCGATGTTGTTCTGCTCGTCAGGGGACTGCACCGCTAGGTCAGTCGAGAGAAAGGGTTTGTGTGTTACTTATTTACTCCGAAATATTTTATGGAAATCTGTGTAACTTCTTTAATTAGGTGATAGAAAGAACTGTTGCAGCTTTGAACATGAACGAAAACTATTGTAATGATTGGCAAGGAAATGAACGAGGAAGAGAGGGAAGCTGATCAATCATTGAAGATGAAAGCTCGGGAGGAAAAACCTGTGTGCCTGAGTAGACAACCACAAATAGATCCACTTGCTGACGATAATTATCATGTTTATAATTAAACTGCAAAAACGAGCATCCGTTTTTCAGCAAATTAGTGGTTATCTTTAAGGACGTAGTTCAGTTTCAAGAGAGTCGCTCTTCTGTATTTATGTATCTGCACAACGTGTACTATAGCTATGGGCATTTTTCTGGCCATGAGCTATTGATGGATAATAACAGCAGAGTGATAATGAAACGTGATAGTGGTTTCATTATAACCCTAGTCATCTGCTTCTCGTAATGAAACCGAACGGATGACCACTTAGCTCTTGAGGTGCTAGCGAGCGGAGCATTATGCGTCTCATTATCTCTAACTACTTCAAGTTAGAGGTCTCCGACAGAATTCCGATTTAGAGCACATGAAAATATTATTTATTCTTAAGATTTTGTTTCCAAAGTATGTACACCTAACGTCAATAACAAAAAAGCTTAGGATTGGCATCACGTTCTCTTCACCGATGAGTGTCACATATGCCTTGAAGCAGACAATCGTCGGAGACGTGTTTGGAGGCAACCTGGTCAGGCTGAACACCTTAAACACACTGTCCTGCTATTTTGGGGTGGCATTATGTGGGGCCGACGTACGCCGCTGGTGGTCATGGAAGGCGCCGTAACGGCTGTACGATACGTGAATGCCATCCTCCGATCGACAGTTCAACCATATCAGCAGCATATTGGCGAGGCATCGTATTCATGGACGACAATTCACTCCCCTGTCGTGCACATGTTTTGAAACACTTCCTAAAAGATAACAGCATCACTTGACTAGAGTAACCAGCATGTTCTCCAGACATGAACCCTGTCGAACATGCCTGGGATTGATCGAAAAGGGCTGTTTATGGACGACGTGACCCACCAACCACTCTGGAGGATCTATGCCGAATCGCCGTTGAGGAGTGGGACAATCTGTACCAGCAGTGCCTTGATGAACTTGTGGACAGTATGCCACAACGAATACCTCTGAAGGTCTCGCTACATGGTGTTACGACATGCAATCTGTGGTTTTCATGGGCAATAAAAAGGGCGGAAATGATGTTTATGTTGATCTCTATTCCAAAAAATTATTCAAATGGCTCTGAGCACTATAGGACTTAACATCTGAGGTCATCAGTCCCCTAGACTTAGAACTACTTAAACCTAACTAACCTAAGGACAGCACACACATCCATGCCCGAGGCAAGATTCGAACCTCCGACCATACCAGCAGCGCGATTCCGGACTGAAGCACCTTGAACCGCTCGGCCACAACGGCAGGTTGTCTCTATTCTAAATTTCTCTACAGGTTCCGGAACTCTCGGAACCGTGATGATGCAAAATCACTAGAATCGCGATTTTGTTGGAAAGTGTCCGAGACGAAAATAGTTTGATACGCTCTATCGATGGCATGCAGCAAGGTGAAGACATTTGATAAGTTGCTCAACAAAATTTGCGCTTAGTTTTAGACACGAATTTTATCTCAGTCCGACTCTGGTATACGTTTCGGACCATTATATGGTACATCTACTCTTGTTTATGTTTTCTCCAAAGCCAACGGTCACCAAAATCAATCTAAATGGAAGAATAACAGCATTGTCATCTGTCGCGGAGTATTTGCATTTATAGACGTCAGTTTAGAAGATTATTTTCATTCCTTTTTTGTCCGGAGGGCCTCCTGTGGTTGGTCGCTATAGTTTCTGTTCGTTCTATATTGTCCCAACAGAGTGGCCACATGTTATGGTTATGTTATGGTTATGTTCAACAATCTGCATGTTGTTAGATCAAAAGTATTCTGGAAGTTATTTGAAACTGTAACTATACTTTTTTTTGACATGCTTCCTAGTTAACGATAAGAGTTCAGTCGCTTTTACGCCGAATTGTTCGTAGCTTGTGAGAATGTCTGGAATATGGTGGAGGCTGTCTAGTCGTACAGACTAATAGTGTTCTCGAGGAAACTAATTTGAGGACATTTGGACGATGAAGCGTTTGGTCTGATGTGAAGTTGGCCGTCTAATTTGTCTTGCACCTTATCTATAAGTTTCGGACCGTTATATGGTACATTTGAGAAGCCCGTTTCACCTTTGGAACGTTCTTATCAGTAAATACTTGCCTCACAATATTTGCATCATTCGCACGAGAGATAGCATTGTTACCGCTACCAAATGAATTAATCATCGAAGTGGTACAGCAGAAATTATACAAATCGTCATAAAGTACTTTCACCTAAAAGTGCTAAAAGATGATTGTAATAGGTCCTGTCACAAGAGAGATATATTTTGTTTTGCTTGCACTTATTTCATTTGCGTTCGAGACGTATTCTTGCCGCAACTTGCTTTCACGTCACTAAGGCCAAATCTGCTAGGTAGCCCTTAGCGAGGCTAGATATTCCCCGAGTTGATATCAGTCTGCGTCTACAGGTGGTACGCAAACGACATCGGTTGCTTACACCCGGAGGAGCTTTCGTAAGAGGCTACACCGGATAACCTGAGTTGCAGAAAACGTACCGTGAAAGGTGCGACACCACGCGCACTAAACGTGTATGGTATAATCCGTACTTAGAACTCCGGGAGGAAACATTTCACAAAGGGCTTTTCCTGGGAACGTCTACAGTTAAATGACTAAACAAACAGACTTATTAAAGTCACCGATAAATTATTGCTTGTAAAATAATTGCACGACAATAGTTTCTACTAGGGTGACTGACTGTGTATTGTATTAAAATAAGATAGCGTTGGAGTTACTACTCACAGTCCTATAGCTGCAGTCTTGCATCGTGCATCGGAATGATAGGTAGTCCTAATTCAGGCTAGACAGGAGCGTAATTTATATTTATGAATAAAAGTCCAGCATAAGATATTATTTGAAATAGCATATCTCGCCATAATAAAGAATCATAACTATCGGGATCATTTATCTTCTATCTTTTTTCGTTCCTATTCCTTTTGTTCCTCCCCATGAATCATGGTCATTGCCGTCGGTGGGGTGGCTTGTGTGCCTCAGCGATACAGACAGTCGTACCGTAGGTGCAACCACGACGGAGGGGGCGGTGGGGGCGGGGGGTATCCGTTGAGAGGTCAGACAAATGTATGGTTCCTGAAGAGGGGCAGCAGCCTTTACAATAGCTTCAAGGGCAACAGTGTAGTTGATTAACTGATCTGGTTTTGTAAAATCAACCAAAACGGCCTTGTTGTGCTGGTACTGCGAACAGCTGAAAGCAAGAGGAAACAGCACCTGAAGGCATGCAGCTCTACTGTATGGTTAAGTGATGATGGCCTCCTCTTGGGTAAAATATTCCACAGGTAAAATAGTCTCCCATTCGGATCTCCGTGAAGGGATTACTCAGGAGGATGTCGTCATCAGAAGAGACAAAACTGGCATTCTACGGATCGGAGCGAGGAATGCTAGATCCCTTAATTGGGCAGGCAGATTATAAAATTTAAAAAGGGAAATGGATAGGTTGAAGTTAGATATAGTGGGAATTAGTGAAGGTAGAGGGACAGGACTTCTGGTCAGGTGAATACAGGGTTATAAATACAAAGTCAAATAGGGGTAATGCAGGCGTGGGTTTAATAATGGATAAAAAAATTGGAATGTGGGTAAGCTTCTGTGAACACATAATCGTAGTGAGGATAGGCACGAAGCCCATGCCTATCACAGTAGTAAAAATATCTATGCCACCTAGCTCCGTAGATAACGAACAGATTGAAGAAATATATGATGAGATAAAAGGAATTATTCAGATAGTTAAAGGAGACGAAAATTTAATTGTAGTGAGGGTAGGAATTCGATAGCAGGAAAAGGAAGAGAAGTAAAGATAGCTGACGAATATGGACTGGGGGAAAGGAATGAAAGAGGAAGCCGCCTGGTAGAGTTCTGCACAGAGCATAATTTACGCATCGCTAAAACTTGGATTAAGAATCATACAAGAAGGTTGTGTATTTGGAAGAGACCTAGAGACACTGGAAGGTTTCAGATTGATTAATGGTTAGACACAGATTTAGGAGCCGGATTTTAAATTGTAAGAAATTTCCAGGGGCAGTTGTGGACTCTGGCCACAATTTATCGCTTATGAGCTGTAGATTAAAACTGAAGAAATTGGAAAAAGTTAGGAAATTTAAGAGATGGGACCTTGATAAGTTCAAGCTCTCCTAAGGCTATCAGTAACTCTGACGGAATATAGTTTACCACCAGAGCCTTGTTTCGACTAAGATCTTTCAGAGCCCTGTCAAATTTTAAAGGTGGCAGGGGTAAAATACAGGAAGCGAAAGGCTATTTACAATTTGTACAGAAACCAAATGGCAGTTGTAAGAGTCGAGGGGCACGAAACGGAAGCAGTGGTTGAGAAGGGAGTGAGACAGGGTTGTAGCATACCCCCGATGTTATTTAATCTGTACATTTAACAAGCAGTGAGAGAAACCAAAGGAAAATTAGGTGAAGGAATTAAAGTTCAGGAAGAAGAAGTAAAAATTTTAATGTTTGCCGATGACAGTGTACTTCTTTCAGAGACAGCAAAGGAATTGGAAGAGCAGTTGAACGGAATGGACACCACCTTCAATGGAAAATATAAGATGAACATCAACAGTAGCAAAACAAAGATAATGGAATGTAGTCGAATTAAATCAGGGGATGCTAAGGGAATTAGATTAGGAAATGAGATACTTAAACTAGTAGGTGAGTTTTGCTATTTGGGCAGAAAAATAACTGATGATGGTCGAAGTAGAGAGAATATAAAATGTAGACAGACAATGGCAAGGAAAGCATTTCTGAAGAAGAGAAACTTGTTAACATCGAATATAGATTTAAGTGTTAGGAAGTCTTTTCTTAAGGTATTTGTATGGAGTCTTGCCAAGTATGCAAGTGAAACATGGGCGATAAACAGTTTGGACAAAAGTAGACTAGAAACTTTCGAAATGTGGAGCTACAGAAGAATGTTGAAGATTACATGGGTCGATAACGTAACTAGTGAGAAGGTACTGAACAGAATTGGGGACACAAGATATTTGTGGCAGAACGTGACCAAGAGAAGGGATTGGCTGATAGGACACATGGTGTGACACCAAGGGATCACATATTTAGTATTGGAGGGAAGTGTGGGGTGTAAAACTCGTAGAGGGAGACCAAGAGATGAATACAGGAAGCAGATTCAGAAGGATGTAGATTGCAGTAGTTATTCGGAGATGAAGAGGCTCTCACAGGATAGAGTAGCATGGAGAGGTGCATCAAGCCAGTCTTCGGCCTGAAGACCACAACAACAACATCCCTTTTATTATAAATAGCGTGCGACTGCACTAAAGTCAACTCGAACTGCAGATATTGCTCACGGATCGACGATTTCTACTTCAGACAACCAGGTTGCGAAGGGCTCAGTGTTATCTGTGTCCGGTGAAAGAATATTTCCCGCTTTAACAAAAAAAAAAAAAGCTTCAGATGCCTCTTAGGCACTATGAGACTTAACATCTGAGGTCATCAGTCCCCTAGACTTAGAAGTACTTAAACCTAACTAACATAAGGACATCACACTCATCCATGCGCGAGGCAGTATTTGAACCTGCGATCGTAGCAGCCGCGTGGTTCCGGACTGAAGCGCCTAGAACTGCCCGGCCACATCGGCCGGCCCCGCTTTACTTCTTAACTATAGTCCTATTCAAATGAACTGTATAGTTCCATAGACCTTTTCAAGTCATAAACATCCTGATGTATATATGCAGAGTGAAGTGACGAATGAAAATTTGCGCCAAGGCCGGGATTCGAACGTGGGTCTGCAGCTCAGTAGACAGATACGCTAACCACTTCGCTATTCAGGACAGCGTCTTTGCACAACTGCACGAATTACCCTAGCACGCTTCCCTCTTCAATCCAAATTCCCACTTACACGTCAGCTCACTTGGTATTCCGCCAAAACTTGAACAGCATTGCAGAGGCTCTCCAACTGTATTGTAATAGAACCTTAGCATTTAACGAAATGGGGGATCCCGCCTGAAACCCAAGCAAAGGTGCTATAATCAAATGAACCACATGACTGCGGAGACGTTTTCTGGTCTCAAACATTTGATGATGTATATATGCAGACTGAGGTGAGTACTGAAAATTTGTACGAAGACTGGGACACGAACTCAGATCTCGTGCTCACTAGGCGGATGTGCTAACCACAACGCCACCGTGGCACAGTGGCTTTGCATACTGCACAGACCACACCTCCCTCCCTCGTTCGATGCTGAGGTACTATTCCAATACAATTGGAGAGCCTCTGCAATTCTGTTTTAGGGGGAATATCAAGTGGGCTGAGGCGTGAGTGGGAATTTGAATTGAGGAGGGAGGTGTGCTAGTGTAGTCCATGCAGTTGTGCAATGCCATGGGTGCCAGGGTAGTGTAGTGGCTAGCACATCTGCCTCCTGAGCAGGAGACTGGGGTTCGAATACCGGCCATGTTACAAATTTTCATTTGTCGCTTCAGTCTGTATATGTACAACGATAGTCTTGTTTCAGAAACTCGTATGCCATTCATTTACTATGAGTATTAAAGCTTCCCGTCATTGAAGGATACGTTACTGTCTTACTGCAAGATCGGTAGGGTACTGATCGAAGCTATTAGGGATTAGATGAGATAACAAGATGAGACGAGACAGCAATGTTTGTAGGAGAGAAACACGTCAAGAAACATGCAAAACAATACGATAATGAATATCCTGCATAGTCACGTAGAATGACTACCCGTTAATCTCTTGCTTCATTTCAAATGTTACTGTCAAACTTGAGTTGGAGCAGGGGTAGCACATGTCCCTTGAGCTGAGTCTACTCTTACCGATTTCTCTTCCGGGCTGCCTGGTTTCTCCTCCGGTCGTCCGGTGGAGCTGCCGCCACATCACAGCCGGTGGGCCGAATTTTCGTGGTGTGCGAGTCTCATTTGTACAGCGCTGGGAGGAAGATGGGGCTCCAATCTGAAGCGGTCTGGACAACGGATGGCCGATTGTGCGGGAAGTGACCAAAGGCTCTGTTCCGCGAGAGGCTGATAACTACTGGTTTTCCATAGAAAGTGTGTTACGGCCGCCGCCCATTGTGTTGCTGTCCGTTGGAGTGACCTTTGGTAACAAGCTGTCAATTGGTGATTCAATTGCAACCTTTTTCCTTGCCTGTAATTTCATCGGGAATGACCGTTGATTGGTGGTCGGTCGGTCATCTCGGCGGATGACGCGTATTGGGTTTTTTGGCAGCTTTGGGTTCTGTGTGCCCATGATTGCTTGCAATTCATCTATGTTGCTGCACAGTGACTGGTTTTAGTGTTGTTTGAGTTGCTTTGGGTATTGTTTTTTGGTGGATCTGTGAAGAGATTCAGCTAATAGGAGTCCTAGTGGGGTAGACAGGGAAATTATTGCGCCGAGTTATGAAACTCTTTTTTTAAAATTGTGTTTTAGAGTTGCATTGGCCATCAACGGGTTGCCCGTTAGTCCTAGCCGCACAGGGAGGTAGCTGTCATATAGTGGACACTGTGGACTGTTGATGAATGCCCTATATTGGTAAGGTTCAGTATTTGTATCTAGTGAAATTTTTGAATGAGCAGTCAATCTTAACGGGCAACGGCCTTGCCGCAGTAGATACACCGGTTCCAGTCAGATCACCGAAGTAAAGCGCTGTCGCGTGTGGCCGGCACTTGGATGGGTGACCATCCGGGCCGCCATGCGCTGTTGCCATTTATCGGGGTGCGCTCAGCCTAGTGATGCCAATTGAGGAGCTACCCGACCGAATAGTAGCGGTTCCGGTCACAGAAAACCTTCGTAACGACCGGGAGAGCGGTGTGGTGACTACACGCCCGTCCTATCCGCATCCTCAGCTGAGGATGACACGGCGGTCGTATGGTCCCGATGGGCCACTTGTGGCCTGAAGACGGAGTGCTTGTGACGGAGTCAATCTTAACGCTGTCCGAGTACTGGATTGGTGGAGGCAACTTCTTGTGATTACCTTGGTTAATCTTGGGTTTAAATATTGCCCTCTTGCTTAAATGTTAATATAGGACATTTGTTAAGACATCAGGGAATAACTTCCTTGGTACTCGAGGAGCTGTATGTAGACAGTAAAAGCTGTAGAGGAAGACAGAGAGTGGAATAAACACAGCAAGTAATTGAGGACGTAGGTTGCAAGTGCTACTCCGAAATGGAGATGATGGCACATGAGAGGAATTCGTGGCGGGCAGAAAACTAGTCAGAAGACCTAAAAAAAGAAAAAGTCCAATCGATATCGTCACGAGCCCAGGAGAGGAACTGCAGGCAATGTCGTGCCGTTAGCAAGGGCAATCGCGACTGTCGTCTGCAGCCATAGCCTATTAATATAAAATTTTGCCGCACAGATACGTTCTTCGTATGTCCCACACTGATTCCTGCGTTTATTTCACACAGTGTTGTTTGTCTATTAGCGCTAACAACTCAAAGCAAACGCTGCTTCTTTCGGTCGTTTAATAAAACCGTCGGTCGCTGCGTTGTCCGTGGTGAGAGGAAATGCCTCAAATTCGGTATTCTAGGCATACTCTTGACACCAACTACCATTTCGCGTCCAAAGTGTGTCAATTCCCATCGTACGGCCATAATTACGTCGGAAAACTTTTCACATGAATCACTTGAGTCCAAATGACAGCTCCACCAATGCACTGCACTTTTATACCCTGTGTACGCGATACTGTCACTATCTGTATATGTGCATTTGTCTATCATAGGAGTTTTGTCACCTCAGTGTATGTTCATACAATGAAGGCTTTCACGGCTGGTGTTGTCTTCAGTGTATGTTGTTCAAATTTGAAGTCGTTCTGAGCAGTGGTTCTCTTTCTAAAGTTTTGAAACTGGAACTTTTGTGGATAACTTGCATATGCTCGTATTCCTTACATTGCCGTGTGTGGATTACTATTTTTACCATCCAGCTGTTATACAGATTCACCATAGGATCCAGAAAGTGTATTTCTTCAAAAACTGTCTGTCTCGAGAAATTCTTGTAGACGTGCATTGCTAGCTATCTTAGTCAGCTATTATATACCGGATGTTTCTCCTAAGAGTCGTCAGGCGCGTTTTCTCTGGTGTTTCGACAGATATTTGCATTTCGTTTTTGATTTGTGTAGCTGCAGTCAGGCCATAGAGTTACAGCTCGTCACTACTTTCATGCGACGTCCAGTGTCAACAGAAAGTGTCGCTTTGTTCCCATTACAAAAAAAAAAAAAATAAATTATTTTTAAATCGGAATATTACGTGCCCATTCGATAGAGCGCTCTCACTTTAGTCAAGTCCGATATTCATTTCATCCACGTGCATTGACAAAGACAGTAAAACACGAAGAACAAGCAGCAATCCAGCAGCGACTCAGTAGCGCTGCATGCATGGGGTAGCAGCAACAGCAGGAAGAGCAGTGCTGTCGCTGCTAGAGTACTGATTATTCTTCGCGTTTCACTGTTCCTGTTAATACACGTCGATAAAACAAATATCGCACTAAACTAATCTGAGACCATCCTATCTATTGGGCACACTAAATTCCGTATTTAAAAATCGTTTTGTTTGAAACTGATTCATTCTGTCGACACTGGGTGTCTCGCGAAAAATGTGATAAGGACTGTTTGTTTGGGCTCACAACATCTACACAATGCAAAAACTGAATTGCAAATATCTGTTGAAACACCACAGTAAATGCACCTTAGGATTCTTATAAGAGACACACACGTACATTGATCAGCCAGAACATTATGACTACCTACCTACTATCGATGTAAATCTGTCCAGGCGAGAGGAGCGCACCTGGCGAGGAATGACTGCTAGTCAGACACACGTACGGTGCATGTAGTATCAGTGAGCGTGTTGTCCGAGTTTAGAGTGGGGAAGGCGCGCAAACTATTTGAGTTTGACCGATTATGGCCCGGAGGTTCGGGCACGAGCAGTTCGGAAACTGTACTACTTGTCGGGTGTTCGAGGAGTGCTGTGGTGAATATCTCGAACATGCTGCGTAGCCAAGGTGAAACTATGTCCAGACGTCATGGGGTTGGGCGGCCACCCCGCCACTGGAGAGGCGGCGAACTGTGGCGGAACTAACATCAGAGTTTAATGATGGGCAGAGTACAGTTCTTAACGATGGGCTTCCGCAGCCGACGACGCATGCATGTGCCAATGCTAATACCACGGCGTCGGCAACTGCGACTGAAATGGGCACGTGACCATCGCTAATGGACTTTGGGCGCAGTGGTAGAGCGTTGCATGGTCTGTTGAATCCTGATTTCTTTTGCATCACGCTGACGGGGGGAGGGGGGGGGGCGAATCCATCCTATTCCAGGGGAACAGCTCCTTGACACTTGTACTGCAAGACGGAGACAAGCTGGCGGCGGCTCCATTATGCCCTGGGGAACTTTCACGTCGGCATTCATGGGTCCAGTGGAATTTGTGCCAGACACCATGACGGCCAAAGAGCATCGTACACTAGTTGCAGACTTCTTACACCCCTTCATAATAATCATGTTTCCCGACGGCAGTGGCATTTTTTGATAAGATAATGCGCCATGTCACAAGGCCAGGAGTTTGATGGAATGGTTCGAGGGCCACAGTGGAGAGTTCCGATTGATGTGCTAGCCCCCCAGCTCGTCAGCTCTGAACCCCATCGGAAATATCTGGGATGTGATTGAACATGGCGTCAGAGCTCATCGTTACCCTCTTCAGAATGTACAGATTAGGTGATTTGTGTTTGCAGATGTGGTGCCAGCTCCTTCGAGCGACCTACCAAGGCTTCATTGATTCCAAGCCACACCCGTCACCGCTGTTATCCGTGCCAAAGGTGGACATACCGGCTCATAGGTAGCTGATCAGTGTATATGTACATTAAAACACATGGATCTGGGTGGATGTGGGCTGTGTTGCAGAGTTAGCACATCTTTGTCAGGTGTGTTGAGTTTAGCTATCACAAATACAGCTTTATGCTTACAAAAATCTAGCTTCATGACTGTCTGTTAAGGATAACTCATATATGCTTTGCTCATATGTTGATAACATGGCATACTGATCAACTACAGGTATCAAAGCTTAGATGAAGGATGTATGTAAGACATGGAAATAATAGTAATGTTTGAGGAACTGAATTTATCCTGTTGTAAACACACATAGTCAGTTATACCATTTTGTGTATCGGTTTCTGACACGAAACTGCCATATTCCCCTGAAATGGATGATGATTTAACTAAAATCACATTACCCCGATTTTCTCCAATAGTGTATCGAGAGAGGAATTTCCACTGCTTCCATGTTAGATATCCAAATATCCTACGTAACATTCTCCTCTTGAAGTAACTGGCAAGCCTATGAATTCCTTAAGATCTCCGCCTATAGTCCTACATAGTGAGCATCCTAAGCACTCAACATTAGTCAAGAATAGGGACATAAGAGTTTTATCAGTTGGTTGATTTGGTGGGATGGAACCAAACAGCGGGATCATCAGTCCCATCGGGATGGGGAAGGAAGTCGGCTGTGCCCTTTCAAAGAAACCATCCCTGCGTTTGTTTAAAACGATTTAAAGAAATCACAGGAAACCTAAATCAGGATGGCTGGACGCAGGTTTGAACCATCGTCCTCCCGAATGCGAGTCCAGTATGCTAACTGCTGTGCCAAGTCGATAGGTAAGAATTTTGTATGTAGTCTACTTTCCATATAAACTAAACTTTCCATCTTCCAGTAATTTTCAGGTTTGCAGCTGGATCTCATCAACACTCTGCCACGATATTTCGGCCCAGAGACTTCCGGCCATCCTTAGGTGAGTTGTACAAAGTAATGAAGAGGCCTGCTTTTGTTACTGCATCTCGATCCCCCCCCCCCCCCCCCGCCCCCACCCTCCCGATGGGGGGCGGGGCGGGTTGGCAGCAGCGTAATAGGCCGCTCTACAGTCTACAGAAAAGTTGAAAACGTAACGAGAATATAAGCAAGCAATAAAAACCGGTGATAAAATGGTGACATTGTAAAAAACTGTAAAATGCCGGAAAGTTGTGGAATTTAAAATATAAAAACACTATGTTGACGATGTGGATGAAGACACACAATAAGTAGACAGGCACAACTAATAAAAAAACGGTGACAGTCTGGTTTCTGTTGGCACGAGATAAAAAATACAATTAGCGACAGTGTGGTGGCTGTTCACAACAGTGACAGGGGACGCACAACACTGAACATTCACTTTAAACAGCACTATAGAGGCGACACGGCGGCAGATGGGGGCTGGGGGAGGACCCGGACTGATGAGGGGGAAAAAGGGGGAGAGGCGAGGAAAAGGAGGGGAGTTAACGGAGGGAGAGCACATAGAAAAAGGGGGGGGGGGGCAGGGCGGACGCAGAAGGATTGGGGAAGGCAGTAGAGGGGAAAGCAAAAGGACTCAGGAGAGAGAAGAGAATCAGAGAGAAGGTAGGTGGGGAAAAAATAGGATGGAAGGGGGGTAGAGGGACCCCAGGAAAAGGACAGAGGTATAGAGGAGGAAGTGAGGATCAGAGTTGATAGGAGGGATAAATGGAGGGAGAGAGGGCATCGTCTGGGAGGGGGAGAAGATACCTGTTTTTTTCTTCTACTTTATTGTTATTTTAATACCTTGCAAAAGGTAGGCCGGCAGCGGCCTATCTACGCCGCTCTTCGGCCACTGAAAAACAGACAGTGAACATCGAGACATAAAAACAGACATACATGAATGGTAAAAACAGGAGACATACATAATAAATGACATGAAGGCGTTCGCAGAAGGTACTGGTTATACAAATAAGTTCAGCAGTGCACACAAACGTAGACAAACAGTTTCACACGTGAGCGAAGGAGCAAACAAAAGAACACTGACGCACTGACGAAGAGAACACTGTAGCACATTGGTGATGATCTTCGGCGCACTGAACACACTAAGGAGATGGTGGGCGGGGGGCTGCCACTGGGTGCAGGAGACGGAGAAGAGACCTGATGCAGTCATGGTATTTATAGCGAATTCCACGCGTGCGAATCGTACTGGCGGTTTACGGCGCATTCGTTAGGAGGTGACATGCACGAGGCAGCCAGTTTGTGTGTGCTGCCCTCAGTGGTGAAGTAAGAACAAACTAATCGCTGAGTGTCGTCAGAGCATGTCGATTCCGTTGTGACCGCATAGTTTTAATAATGGGATTCCAATTTTTATCCAGCTGAAAGCCGTTGTCACGATTCATTAAATTATCAGCAAGACGTATTTCCACGGATTCTTTAATTACAGAGTCCCAGAAGCTGTAAACCGGTGCTAAAATTTTGGTATTATTGTATTCCATTGAATGTCCCGTGGAAATACAATATTCTGCCACTGCTGATTTTAAAGGTTTTTAGCTCATGCTGACATGCTGAGACCGCGCCTTATGTACAGAGATCACTAATAAAAGCTTGTATCTTTGGCGCTTGCTCACAAAATGTGTGTGTTTCCGATTTAAATTAATTCTGCGATGAAACGGGGGGGGGGGGGGGGGGGGTCTTACTTGTCCACATTATCAAATATACATCCACATGCCTCTCAGATGGTGTATGAGTTCATGTCTTATTGGTAAATAAACAGTTTTATACGATGGAAGAATATCTACACATGTGGGCAATTTTTATTCGTTTTTGTAATTCTAAGTTTAATGTAATTTTTTCGTGGTCTGCCAATAGCACATCCATATGCTCTCAGAGCATGTGTAGGCTCATATCTCGCTGACAAATGAAGAGTGTTCAATTTTTCACGATGCACGAATACCTATACATATGGACAATTTCTATTCATTTTCATGATTTTCTGATTAATGTATTGTTTCACGGGTTGCCAGCTATCCACCCCTGAGGTTCCACTTGTCTGCTGAATACGCAGTACTGTTTTGTAGCTATTGTCTGTAATGGGGAACATCATTTGCTACCCTTATTTATCGAATGAATGGACATGTGATTGTTTGTCTTTATGTGTCGACTGTGTTTGCTACAACGTGCTTACCCCAAATCTTTATAGTGCATTGCAGTATTATGAACGATCATGAACACGAAGAAAGATGTTACAACCCTGTATTAATGTACAATAGTTCTTTTTACCATGAGTAGGGACCTTTTTATTGGTATACCTATATGTGTGTGAGGTTCATAAAGGTCAGTTTTTATTTTTTAATAAATGTTTTGCGGAAGTTTTAAGAACTCTACATTTTCTAACTTACCAGCTTCCAACAAACCTTATTCAAAGTTAAATATTCAGTCAACTCTCTACCCTTTGCTGAAGTGAAATGTTTATTCAAGTCGTTATCTGTTACTAAAATTTAATTATTAAATACTGATTGATTCGTTAGTGCAGCTCGTACCTTTGCTCTCTCTTTTATGTTTACCTCACGTAGTTAACAGAATAACTCATCTTCGATATATGTTATGTTTTGTTTTGTTTACTTTGTTTTATTTCAGAGCGCAAAAACAACTAGGATCATACGTACCCATGTCAAAACTGTGAAACACGAGGACAAAGAAAGAAATTAAAAACGACTGCACGTCAATCCCAGTCGACGGAAGAGAAGACAGCTAAAAACATTGACGCACAGAAAGGTCTATAAAATACGCCATAGAGAAACCGAGATCCAGAACTAAAATTTAAAGGCCTTTGCCATATTGCTACGACGGATAAAAAGTAAAACGCGGTTGACAGCTCGCGCATTGTTTGCTAAAACGGCCGATAATTCAGATGGGAAACCCAAGTGGGAACGTAAACGGTTAAAAAGTGGGCATTCCCTCAGGAAATGGCGGACAAGTAAAAGTTGGGCGCAATGTGTACAAAGTGGTGTGGGAGCGCCACTTAACAAATGACGATGGCTAAAAAGGCAGTGCCCAATACGCAACCTAGTTAAAATGACCTCCTCGCGACGGGAAGGCAGAGTGGAGGTCGTCCAAGCCGTTGGGAGAGGCTTCATAACCTGGAGGTTATTCCCATGATGGGAGGACCTGTGGCGATGCCACACCACCTCCTGACAGATGGTAAGAGAGAGATCATCGAAGGGAGTATAAGAACTAGTGGGCTTGGGTACGACGACTGCAGCCTTGGCATCAGCGTCAGCAGTTTCGTTTCCTGTCAGACCGTCATGACCAGGAACGCGCATGAACAGCACAGTGCCTGCATCAAGAGTGAGCAAGTGACAGTTTTCCTGGACCCATTGCACCAAGGGATGGGCGGCGTACGGCGCACAGAAGCTTGGAAGGGCGCTGAGAGATCCTGAGCAGATGACACAATTGAAAAGCCTGTGTCGACGGATGTACTCCATGCCTGATAAAGGGTGAAGAGCTCTGCTGTAAATACTGAGCAGTGTGCCGGAAGCCGATGCCGAGAAACGTCGGCGTCAATGACGAACGTGCACCCAACACCACGGTCAGCCCGAGAGCCATCAATGTACTCAAAGGTGCAGTCGCGAAGTTCCATGCAAAGTTCGTGAAACTTAAGGCGACGGAAAGAGGCTGGAGTAGTGTCCTTAGGAAGCGAATGAAAGCCAAGGTGAACACGGGCCGCGCACGAAGTTAAGGTGGTGAAGGGTTCACACCCACCGGGATAGTTGCACGTAGCGTGCAGTTAAACTGGCGGAGCAAGACCCGAAAGCGAACTCCAGGAGGTAACAGAGCAGAGGGACGCGCCCCATACTGGCAGTCAAAGGTGCTATCGAAGAAGGAGGATGCATAGGACGGGTGGCCACGCATGGCAGACAAACAGCATGTATGCCTGCTGAGGAGGAAGTCACGGCGGTAGGACAGCAGTAGTTCAGCAGCTTTTGCATATAGACTCTCAACCAGGCTAGTGTAAAGGCGCCAGTGGGCAAACGATGGTGGATAGTATTGAGACGGCGTAAGAGGGACAGACTTGCAGATTCATAAACAAAGCACCAATAGTCTTGTTTTGAACGGACAAAGGACCAGTACAAACCCCAGCAAGTACCGTTGAGGACACATAGAACATTGAGGGACTGTGTACACCGAGCTGCCAGGTAAGACACGTAGGAGGACCAAGAGAGCTTTTTATCGAGCATGAGGCCCAGGAATTTCGTAGTTTCAATGAACGGAAGAGCAACAGGCTCAAGATGTAAAGATAGTGGGAGAAACCAATTGCACCACCAGAAATTCATACAGACGGTTTTGTCAGTGGAAAAACGAAACTCATTGGTGATGTTCCAGGAGTAAAGACGATCGTGACACCGCTGAAGATGCCGCTCAATGAGACAGGTCCGTGGAGAACTGCAATAGATGGCAAAAATGTCAATAAAAAGGAAGCCGGAGATGCCCGGCGGGAGACAAGCCATTATAAGGCTCATGGCGGTAGGAATGAGGACGACGCTCAGAACGGAACCCTGAGGCACACCATTTTCCTGGATAAAGGTGTCCGACAAGGCAGAACCCACAGAGACTCTGAAAACTCGGTCTGTTAAAAATTCCTCAAGGAAACGGGCAGGCGGCCACATAAGCCCCACGCGTAGAGAGTACGGAGGATACCAGTCCTTCAGCAGGTGCCACAGGCTTTCTCCAAATCGAAAAACACGACCACAGTCTGGGATTTCCGCAGGAAAGCATTCATGACATGGGTGGACAAAGTGACGAAATGGTCGACTCCAGAACTGCACTCTCCAAATCCACGCTGTGCGGTGGTTAGAAAATTGCGTGACTCGAGGCACCATACCAGCCTGGCATGAATCACACGTTCCATCACCTTGGAAACACAAAGGGTCAGAGACATGGGGTGATAGCTAGAAGGAATATGGTTGTCCTCACCGGGATTAGGTATGGGTATGACAGTGGCTTCACGTCAGCATCTGAGAAACGTGCCCTCTGTCCAGATGCGATTGTATGTATTAAGCAGAAAGTGTTTGCCTGCAAGAGAAAGGTCCTGCAATATTTGAAAGTGAACAGCATCTGGCTCTGGAGCGGATGATCAGGATGAAGTGAGAGCATAATCTAGCTCCCTTATAATAAAGTCGGCATTGTATCACTAACGATTCTGAGAAGAGAAGGGTATCGCCCAAGCCTCCTCCGCTCGTTTCCGAGGGAGGAAGGCAGGGAGATAGTGGGAAGAGCTCAAAATTTCCGCAGAATGGTGGCCCAAGTTGTTGGAGATAGCAATATGGTCCACGATGACATCGTCTGCTACTGTCAGGCTGGAAATTGGGGAATGGATCTTGGTCCAAGAGAGCCATCGGAAGTTGGCCCACACGACAGAGGAGGAAGTGGAACTGTTAAAAGAACTAGTGAATGAAATCCAGCTAACCTTTTTGCTATCCCGAATAACGCAACGACACTGTGTACACATCTGTTTATAATGAATGCAGTTTGCCATCGTAGGATGACGGTTAAAAACGCGGAGAGCACGTCTTCACGCGAGAATTGCGTCGCGGCATGCCTCAGTGCACCAAGGGTCCAGGACACGGCGTGGTAAATAGGAAGTGCGCGGGATGGAAATTACTGCAGCGATAAGGATAACGTTTGTAAGATAGCCCAACTGGTCATCACAACTGGGGAAATCGTGTTCGTCGAAGGTCGCCAGGGTGGAGTAAGTCCGCCATTCGGCCTTAGTACGCTGCCATCTGGGATAGGTCCAAATTGGAATAGGTGTGCAAGAAGTCGGAAAGGAATGTGGGTGCTCCTGTATTAAGGCAGAAGAGGTTAAGTTGATTAAGAATATCAGCCATGAGGGCACCTCTCTGACAGGTTCTTGGCGAACCCCAAAGGGGAGGGTGTGCATTAAAGTCACTGAGCAGCGGAAATGGCTGAGGTAGCTGTCCAGTAAACTGGAGGAAGTCTGCCCTGGTGACATGGAATGATGGAGGGATATAAATGGTACAAAGGGAAAACGTCAGGTGAGGAAGGAAAAGGTGAACTGCAACAGCTTGAAGGCGGGTAGTCAGGGAGGTGGGCTGACTATGAACGTCATCCCGTATTAGCAGCATGGCTGCCCCATGAGAAGGAATGCTGGCTTGAGGAAGAGGGTCAAAACGGACCGGTAAGAAATTCAAAAGCTCAAAGCGGTTGTGAGGACGCAATTTTGTTTCCTGAAGGCAGAGTGCAAGGGAACACTGCGATTCTAAAAGCAGCTGTAAATCCTCTTTGTTGGATCGAAGGCAGCAAACGTTCCATTGGATGAGAGTCATGATGAGGAAAAAAATGAAGGGGTGTCACCTCAGTGGCTGCTGAGTGCAGCCGGCCAAGGTGGCCGAGCGGTTCTAGGCGCTACAGTCTGGAACCGCGCGACCGCTACGGTCGCAGGTTCGAATCCTGCCTCGGGCGTGGATGTGTGTGATGTCCTTAGGTTAGTTAGGTTTAAGTAGTTCTAAGTTCTAGGGGACTTATGACCTAAGATGTTGAGTCCCATAGTGCTCAGAGCCATTTTTTTCTGCGGAGTCCAACGCAGAAAAACGGTTGGTAGTGTGCACCAGCGACACAGAGGCCAGCCAGGCGAAGGTATCACGTGGCGACACCGTCGAAGAGGATCTTCGAGTCGGCGAAGGAGAAGACCATTTGCCTTTATTGGACTTCTTGATGCCTTTCTGGTTAGCAGAGGAAGACTCAGGTGTTGGTTGGCGGATGTAGAAAGTCTTCCTGGGAGTACTCCTTGTGTCCTTTCTGGCGTGCCAGTTGTGTAGCTGGTGACTTCGCCCCTTGAGGGGAGAGTTTGATAGCTTATTGCACAACTGGTCGAGGGGACGGTGATGCTACCCTGACACGGGTGATTTCACAACCTCAGAGCTGAATTTGAGGTTGCATGTCTGCGTGGCCATGTCCTTCGTGGAGCGAGATGTAGCAAGAACAGTACAATAAGTGCCAGACGGTAGAAAACATGGTTTGCGACCAGCCAATAACTTGCGAGCGACTGGATAAGGAACTTTTTATTTTGCCTGGATCCCCTGGACAGCCCGCTCATCGAGTTTGTCCTAATCTCGAGAGGAGGTGGCATGATCGCCCTCGCAGTTGATACAGCGGGGAGAAGGAGGCAGAAAATCGCCCTCCTGTGCATCCCTACCACAGGTTGCACATACTTCTGGATGTCGACAAGACATTCGAGTATGGATGAAATTATGACACTGGCAGCAGTGCATCAGGCTCGGAGTGTACGGTCGGACTGTGATAACTTCATAGCCTGGTTGATCTTGGACGTAAGAATCACTCTATCAAAGGTGAGAAAATAGCGTGTGTGGGCACTAAGGAGGAATCTACCTTTTTCATCAACCGATGGATGGCAGTGACACAATGATTAGAGAGGTATGTTTGGATTTCGGCCACGGTCAGATCGTCGAACAGCCTAGTGTAAATAATACCACGGGAAGAGTTCAGAGCTCTGTCGGCCCCGACACGAAGAGCGTAGCTGTGGAGAAGAGAAGCGGCAAGCAGTTGTTGTTGTGCTTGAGAATCGGACGTAGTCTCCAAAAGCATAGTGCCCTTCCATAAATGAGAGTAGTATTTCACAGGGCCAGCAATTGCATCGACACCTTTTTGAATAATAAACGGATTTACTGTTGTGAAGGACTGACCGTCTCCAGTCCGTGAAACCATGAGGAACTGTGATGCATCTGGAAGGGTCTTAGAGTCGTCAGCGTCATTCCGTTTACGTTTTGTGGACATTGATTGTGAAGATGATTGGCTCATTGCGAGAAAATCCCCCATGATTGCCAGCGTGTCCGATGGTGCGCTCCTTGCATCTAGGGTCCCCCTTCACAAGAGGGCGCACCGGCATTAGGTGATAGTTCACACCGCAGATCACACTTCCTGAACATATGACAGAGGGACCAATCGGCAATTTGGAAAGGTAGCAGCTCAGGCAATGACCCCTCCCTCCCTGGGCCTGGCCTGTACCAGGTTGTCCGTGCAAACCCTACCTGCCGACTGGGGGCTGGGAATTATGCGTTACCCAGTCACCTGTAATGCGTTAGACGCATGGGTCGGCCTTCAGGAGCGCACAGGGAGGAAGAAGAAAAAGAGGAACCTCAAACGCCGACGCGGAGGAAGGATAGGAGAAGGTAATCAAAGAAAGGAAAAGGGAACGATAAACAGTGGTGAGACTTCTTATGTCAGCGATGGACAATGCGGAACATTCCAGATATCACCCCAGACATGTTCCCCAAGGGAGGGGAAACAGAATAGCAAGAGGACAGACATGCAGCACGGAAGGGAAGAGATGCTGCAATGGCTACGCCCCCGTGGTAGCCAAGCACTAACCCACGAAAGAGTGGGGAGCCCCCTGGGGAGAATATATGTTACATATATGACCATCCCAGGATCATTTCAGAGTTTTCCCCACCCACTTCGTCATGTTTTACATAGCTGACCGTGCCGATATACCTCTTTTTATGAAGCCTCACAAACCATTTCGTTACGTTTTAGTACAAAGTTCCAAAAATTAGTTGTATGTGGTGGCTATAATGTTAATTTTATAAGTGGTTGTAGGAGTAAAAGAATGTTGGAGGATCTCCTAAATTCGTTTCATTTGATGCTGACTGTATTTCCGCCAACTAAAGTGCAGAGGAACAGTAGCACAACCATAGGCAAGTTTTTTGTTCAGTTTTCATTACTATAGCCACAGTTCGGTAGTGAAACAGTAAATAGTCTTTCAGACCATGATGCACAGATTATAACAGTAAATGGAATCTGTGTGCACACACATGTCAAATGTAATTACAAACTATTTAGAAGTATTAGTTCCGTGCCAACGGGGACTGCTTTAAATCTCATTAAAGACTTGATCAAAGAACAAGCAAGAGTGGGACAATGTTTATAGTGCTAACATAGACGATAAATACAATGCTTTCTACAATATGTTTCTCTAGCTCTTAAAAGTTACTTATCATTTGAATGATAGACACAGGGTACTAACACTAACATACAAGGATGTCATGTAGAAGAAAGAGAGAGTTATGTCAAAATGTTAGAAATAGTCACAATCGAGGTGAGAAAGGTGCTTCAGAGTGTCTTTAGGAAGGCAGAAAGCATGTGGTATACAAATAGAACAGCTAATTCTCAAGATTAAAACAACAGGCTCAGTCGTGAAGGAAGCTTCGGGCCAACAGTACAAGGCCGAATATGTAAAGTAAATAATTAGTAAAAATATTTTTGCTACTAATAAGTCAGAAAATGTACATGATTTAAAAATTTATTTCTGAATATAGCAGACGATTTAGAGAAAACTGTAGTTTTTACAGGGAATCATATACTGAAGCGCCAAAGACACTGGTATAGGCATGCATATTCAAATACAGAGATATGTAAACAGGCAGAATACAGCGCTGCGGTCGACAGTGCCTATATAGGACAACAAGTGTCTGGCTCTGTTGTTAGACCGATTACAGCTGCAACAATGGCAGGTTATCAAGATTTAAGTGAGTTTGAACGTGGTGCTATAGTCGCTGCACGAGCGATGAAGTGGCGATTTTCCCGTACGACCATTTGACGAGTATACCGTGAATATCAGGAAACCGGTAAAACATCAAATCTACGATATCGCTGCGGCCGGAAAAAGATCCTGCAAGAACGAGAGCAACGACGACTGAAGAGAATCGTTCAACGTGGCAGAAGTGGAACCCTACCGCAAGTTGCTGTAGATTTCAATGCTGGACCATCAACAACTTACAGCGTGCGATCCATTCAACTAAACATCATCAATATATCGACGGCACAAAGCTTTACGCCTCGTCTGGGCCCGTCAACACCGTCATTGTACTCTTGATGACTGGAAACATGCTTCCTGGACAGATGAGTCCTGCTTCTAATTGTATCTAGCGGATGGACGTATACGGGTATGGAGACAACCTCATGAATCCGTGGACCTGTATGTGAGCAGGGGACTGTTCAAGCTGGTGGAGGCTCTGTAATGGTGTGGGTCGTGTGCAGTTGGGGTGACATGGGACCCCTTATACGTCTAGATACTACTCTGACAGGGGACACGTACGTAAGCATCCTGTCTGATCACCTGCAACCATTCATGTCCATTGTTCATTCCGACAGACTTGGGCAATTCCAACAAGACAATGTGACACCCTCGGCCGCTGTGACCGAGCGGTTCTAGGCGCTTCAGTCCGGAACCGCGCTGCTGCTACGGTCGCAGGTTCGAATCCTGCCTAGGGCATGGATGTATGTGCTGTCCTTAGGTTAGTTAGGTTTAAGTAATTCTCAGTCTAGGGGACTGAGGACCTCAGATGTTAAGTCCCATAGTGCTTAGAGCCATTTGAACCAATGTGACACCCCAACCATCCAGAATTGCTACAGTGTGGCTCCAGGACCAGTCTTCTGAATTTAAGCACTTCCGCTAGCCACCAAATGCCCAGACATGAACAGTATTGAGCCTATCTGGGTTACGTTGCAACGTGCTGTTCAGAAGAGATCTCCACCCCTCGTGCGGAGCCCTGCAGGATTCATGGTGTCATTTCCCTCCAGCACTACTTCTGACATTAGTTGAGTGCATGCCACGTCGTGTTGCGAGACTTCTGCGTGCTCGCGGGTGCCCTACACGATATTAGGTATAAGTACCAGTTTCTTTGGCTATTAAATGTATAACTCTCTCGGGAAATGGGTTTCCAAGACTATCTGAAATACACCTCCGTTGTGCTGACAAGGGGGAGATTGAGTCAACAATTAAATTGCTGAAGACTGAGGTTTCTCATTGATATAATAGCGTATCTAATAGGATACTAAAGCGCTTTACTGCATATGTTAACCGACTTTAAGTATACTGAGTAATACCAGTAAGTAAACACTATTAAATATACTGAACTTCCTTCGATTTATTATACACTTTCTTCAGAGCACATACAACAAGCATACATTACAAAATATCATCAAAAGAACTCAGTCATTATTATAGATATAACATTCTATCCTAAGTTCATAACTTGATCAAAATCGATTCCGCCACATTATCCCTTCCCCCCATTTTTGCGAGAGCTGTAGCTCGTCTAACATTATGCATAGTAACAGAATGTAAAATGAAAATTACAAGTTTTAAGGAATCTTTGTAAAACCAGACGCCCCTGGTGCCTCTGAGTACTGACGGACTACATTTCTACCTCAATGGATTTGAATAACATCAGACAGACTTACGTTTGAAGGAGTTTGAAGCACACTATTTCTGTCCTTGAATGTAATGCGAACAATTCCCAAATTAATATCGCAGTAGATCGGTTTTAAGCGATCAATTGAATGGGCCAGAATAGTGACTGGTTAGGAGTCGTCTGACAGCATCATAACGTAACCAAACATAGTGGCACGTCTTCAAGTCCTTATGTACGAAAACAGGTTTGGCCCCATGTCTAGAAGGGTTTTGCGAGCAAGACTTTGTATAAGCTTTTGAAGTTTGTTTAAAAAATCAACAAATTTCCCGGATTGCAGGAGAGGAAGTTTAGGTGACGAAAAAAAAACCACCAGGCACATTTACCGATTCGCCATAAACCATTAGCTCAGGGGAACATTGCATGTCCTCCTTAACACTAGTACGCAATCCCAATAAAACCTGAGACAGTGCCAAAACCCACTCTGGACGCGATGTCAACGTTTTCCGGTACACGTATTCTACCATCACATACAAATTGGCGTCCGCATCTGAAGTACTGACCTGCGGGATACCGGCAGCGCCGAAACACACAGATACTAAAACGCGAGCAATATATTTCAGAAGTATTCCGAGCAGGCACAGCCTTTCGATAACGGGTAGGTCGGTCGGTCATCGTGACCACAAAACGGTATCCTTCGAAAGGGAGGAAGGGGCCAAGAATATAGACGTGCCTGTGAGAAAATCTCCCGGAAGGGGTGGAAAATCGTGAATATGAACAGCCATGGGTCTACCAATTTTGCTTGTCTAGCATTTGACGCATCATTCGCCCAGCTGTGTCAAAATTTCCGTATCCCAGGCCTGACAACTTTGTCTGTAATGAAACGCACTTTTATAACCCGCCGAGCTCAGGGATTGTAATATATCAGAAGGACCGAGAGGTATGGTTTGGGAGAGAGGTATGACTCACACTGGAAGCGTGCAGAGAAACATCGGCAAGTGTGACATTGACTTTATTGCATCAAAGGTACACATGCAGCCTTTCGCTGATTTCGTTGATGGCGTCACGCGGCGTGTGTGCGTGGGTCAGCGTCAGTGCCATTGACTGATTCTGCTGCGTCTGCGTCCGGTCGCCCAGCCTCGCAGACGTAGCGCTCCCACTCACGCCACGGCTAAGTGGCCGCTACGTGTGTCTGCTGCGCCAATAGCCCGAAACACACGACTGCTACCTCAAGCGCGACTGCCGTCCGCCGTCGTTGTAGCGAGCCTTAGCAGCTGTGGTTGCCCGCCCAGGGCAGCTCGGTCAGTGACCGCAGACGGCCGGAGTTCGCGCCCAGGCCTCGCGCCTGAGGACGGCAGCTCGGAGTCCTCCAGACGACGTCACATAGAGAGCACAGGCCAGCAGCCCTTTCGCTCCTCGCGCCGGTGCATCTCCAAGTTGCAGCCCGCCCCGCCACAGATATGGCGTCTCAGTGTAGCAGAGGTTGGTGGTAGTTTAAGCGGGCCGGTTGGCCGCCGATATCTATCGCCAGAGGTCGTCATGGTTGGCCTGCAGCTTAAACAATCCTTATTCTCTTCTGATCTAGACGCGGACGGAATGGCGATACGACTGCCTGGTTCGAGCCTCCACTGACGTAGTTCCTGTGGAGGGGACAGGTGGAGGGCTCTTTAATAATTACAACGTTCGCTTTCCTCAGCCTGCTTCGGCCCATACAAATGGTTCAAATGGCTCTGAGCACTATGGGACTTAACATCTGAGGTTCAAATTGCTCTGAGCACTATGGGACTTAACAGCTATGGTCATCAGTCCCCTAGAACTTAGAACTACTTAAACCTAACTAACCTAATGGCATCACATAACACCCAGTCATCACGAGGCAGAGAAAATCCCTGACCCCGCCGGGAACCGAACCCGGGAACCCGGGCGCGAGAATCGAGAACGCTACCGCACGACCACGAGCTGCGGACTACCAGCTGAGGTCATCAGTCCCCTAGAACTTAGAACTACTTAAACCTAACTAACCTGAGGACATCACACACATCCATGCCCGAGGCAAGATTCGAACATGCGACCGTAGCGGCCGCGCAATTCCAGACTGAAGCGCCTAGAACCGCTGGGCCACAGGGGCCGGCTCGGTCCATACACACAGGTCACTAAGAGCTATTGTAACTGCAACGTATGGGCTCTTCATGGCACGCCAGTGCCTTGTGCTACGCTGATTACTTTGCACTTGTATACACTGCCCGCCGGGCCGGGTCCTCTCGGCTGCGAGCGATGCCGTAATCCTGCCTCGCAAAATCGTTTGCTAAATATCAACATTAACCGCGCCTCCCATCCGATGTGACAATCGTTCCCTTAACTACTACTTTCCAGCCAGAGCTGTGCGAAATTTGCAAGAATTCCCCAAATCCATGCCTGTACTTATCCGTGGTGCAGCAGCACAGTCGCTTTTACCTGTCGTTGGGCCGTTCGGGGTGGCCGAGCGGTTCTAGGCGCTACAGTCTGGAACCGCGCGACCGCTCCATTTTTGAACCTGTCGTTGACCCAAAGAGTGAAATGAGTTAAAAACATTTCGACGCCGCTTTTTAGGGTGAAATGGACGTTTTTTTAGTCCAGAAATATCACACCAAGTACCATTTGTGGATTCATCCAGGGGTAAGGGTTTCAGATGTAAACCCGTTGATGCTGGATGCTACTAATATCGGAGGAGGAGTGGGCTTGTGTCCTGATCTGCAGCAACTTTCACCCAATCAGTAATAGTAATCGCCACACAGATGAACAGTTTGCCACCACATTGTCCTGCCCATAAACGGGCAGAAAATCTGTAGAAAATTGAGCTATGAAGTCAGCCGGACGTAACTGTTATTATTTTTAGCACGACTGAAAATAGAAAGAAATACTTAATCAATGCCGTTTGTTACATGGTAAAATGTTAAGTACATTCGGAGTAATTTGTAACGTAAAGTTGACGCTTGAAACTCAGACGTTCAGTCGGGTGTTGTAACAAACAAGATCTGTAGGGATATGTTTACCAAGACTACGATGTTTACGAGGCTGGCTGTCTCAGTGTCTGCATTTAGCGTTTGCTGAATTAGTCCTTGTACTCAGAATAACTGTAGTACACTGTGTTACCGGATATCTGTAATAATGTACTGTACACAAGTAAGAACAGAAGTACGCACAGTAGGAACGTTAGAAGGTCGCAACTACAACAGTGTGTGCAGTGTTTTAAGAACTGTGAAAACCATTTATTCTAACTATATAAAGGCAGAGATGATACTCATTTATGGCGAGTGTAGACAAAATGCAGTTGCAGCCCACAGGTTGTATGCAGAGAGGTACCCGGACAGAGATCACCCAACGAGCCGCACGTTTGAAAACATCTACAAACAATTATATGCAACATATATCGTCGTAACACGCAAAAGGGTCTGTAACAAACCCATCACAGCAGAAGCAGGGGCAGATGGTGTGTTAGCAGCTGTTGCGGTGAACCCACACACGAGTTCACGTGACATTGCTAGAGGCAGTGCAATCAGATGATGTTCAGATGTGTGTGAAATCTTATGGGACTTAACTGCTAAGGTCATCAGTCCCTAAGCTTACACACTACTTAACTTAAATTATCCTAAGGACAAACACACACACCCATGCCCGAGGGAGGACTCGAACCTCCGCCAGGACCAGCCGCACAGTCCATGGCTGCAGCGCCTTAGACCGCTCGGCTAATCCCTCGCGGCGCAGTGCAATCAGTAAAAGTAGTATAATGCGCATACTTCATCGTCACAAATTTCACCCCTATAATGTGTCGCTACATCAGCAATTACGTGGAGGTGACTTTAATAATTGAGTGAGTTTCTGTCAATGGGTATTAACAGAGAATGCGTTGCAGTTCTAGCTGTTTACCGATGAAGCTGGTTTTACAAACCACAGTGCAGTGAATTTACGAAAATGTATTACTGGTCCGCGGACAATCCTCGCTGGCTTCGATAGGTAGAGTGAGAGCGGCCGTGGAATTTAAATGTATGGTGCGGAGTAATTGGCAACCATCTCATTGGTCCTCACTTCATTGAAGGCACCCAAACAGCTGCAAAATACATCGAGTTTCTACAAAATGATCTGCCAATATTGCTAGAAAATGTCGCGCTGGAAACGCTTAGACGTATGTGGTATCAACATGATGGTGCTCCTGCACATTCTGCAACGAATATAAGGCTGACCCTTGACAGAATGTTTGACGGGCGTTTCATAGGACGTGGCGGACGCATAAATTGGCCAGCCCGTTCTCCTGATCGTAAAACTTTAGACTTCTTGCAGTGGGGTACGTTAAAGGAGAATGTGTACCGTGATCTGCCTGCAATCCCAGAGGATTGAAACGTCGTATTGAGGCATCCTGCGGCGACATTACACCAGATGCACTGCCCCGTGTAAGATATTCATTAAGCAGTAGATTGCAAATGTGTGCAGCAAATGATGGCCATCTCTTTGAACATTTATTGGCCTGAAATGTCAGGACACACACTTTTACATTCTGTAATTGAAAACAAAAGACAAATTTGTAGGTTTAACTACATTCTCATGTTAATGTACATTTTCTTCTAACAAATCAGTGCCGTACAGTATTCTTCAGAGAAAAAAACTAACAGAAAGATTAGCATGTGGATGTAACGTGCTGTTAATGCCTCTTCTGTTCTTTTTGTATCCCTAATTAATTCGGTTCTCTTCGATACACACGATTGAACTGCTGAGGAGTTACTCAAGCGTCAACTTTATGTTACAAATTACTCCGGATGTAATTAACATTGTACAATGTAAGAAACGACATTGCTTAAGTATTTTTTTCTATTTTCAGTTGTGCAAAAAATAATAACAGGTTTCCATTTGAAAAAAAAAAAGTATTCTTGAAAATCATACTACTGTGCATTTATCGGTGGTTTGTACTAACCAATTACACCAGCCCCTCTCCCCACTTTCGGTGTGCAGAATTGGTTATTCAGTGTTTGTTATGGCTTGGGAGGTGTTTCCAGAAGTAATGTTAGGTGACTCGTCCTGTATATAGTAAAAGTCGGTTCTTCAAGCCAGAAAAATGGCTAGCAGCTCTCTATGAAAGGCACTCCCAGACTGGTGCAGTTTTGATAAATGTTTAGAGAGGAAAGCAAGAGGTTGCCATGCTTGAGAAGTATATTGTTTCAATACAACACCCACAGCGACTTGACTAGCGTGAACAAAAAGAGCAACAGGACCGTAAATAACGGGGTGAGTTAGCAAAGAAGCTTGAACAAGTTTTTAAGAATGTGATTGCGTCTGTAAATAAACAAAAAAAATTTACAAGTTTTTAAGTCCTCGAAAGCTTTAACTGCTCTATCATTCGAAGATATCTTTCTGTTGCCAGAAGTGTTCTTTACTTTTAGGAGGCTGTCAAGAGGCTCTTGTACTTCAGCCAGCATGGAAAAGTGTTTGTGATAATAATTTATCGTGCCTAAGAAACGGCAGAGTCCTTTGAAAGTTTCAGGGACAGATATGTTTTGAATATCGGGAACTTTATCAGGCATAGGAGAATGCCTTTGTTAGACACCTTTTACCCTATGAAAGAAACCTCTTTTTTCATTAAAATACACTTGTGAACATTATTAATGGTACCATAGTTCCATAACATTCAGTGCACTGCACGTAAATGTTTCAAATGGTCATCATATACAGCGTGCGGAAATTCCCGTTACAGACTCCTAGAACTTGTAGAGGACAGTGGGCACATAATATTTTGACTAACAACCCATTTCCGGAAACGCCATTCAACGACGTTACAGAGCGCCAAAATTATAAGCGCCGGTGTCTGTAAATGTATGGATGTACAGGGTGATTCCGTGATGTTTCGAACTTTCTGGTATGATGGATAAGGATAAATGTGCCATTTGAGGTGAGGGCACCCATACCGGAAACAACGAGTCGAAAGTTATAAGCGAAATCCGTTCTGATACCTCCGACAGTGAAATACATGTACTGATGCTGGCACTGTTTTTGCTAAGAAAGTAGGATAGGCAACTTTTAGACGTGGTAGTGTGGACCAAATCAAGAAAAAAATGTGCAGTAAACATGGGCTCCAAAACGTATACCGGAGGAGCTACGAGCATTTGTTCATATTTCCTACTGTGAAACACATCTCTGCTATTTAACAAGTGCTCATAGCTCTAAAGGTATGCATTTTAGATCCAATGTTTACTAGACATTTTTCCTTGTTTTAGTTCATACTACCACCTCTGAAAGTTGCATACCCTACAATCTTAGCAACAACAGTACCAACACATGTGTTCCACTGTCAGAGGTCTCAGAACGGTTTTCGCTTATAGCTTCCGACGCGTTCGTTTCCTCAAATTGACAAATTTCTCCTTCTCCACCACCCTAGAAAGTTTGTAAAGGCATCACGGAATCACACTGTATTTTATACATACGTTTACAGGCGCCGGCGCCTGTAACTTTGACGCTCTGTAGCGTCGTTGGATGACGTTTCCGGAAATGGATTGTTAATCAATATATTATGTGCCCACTGTCCTCTACAAGTTTTAGAAGTTGTAACGGGAATTTCCAAACACTCTGTATGTAGCAGCTGTGTCATAGACATAGCAGAAAACAAATGGAAAACCCTGAAGAACTTCATGCATCAGTCGTTGCCATGTTTGGGCTGCTTTACGCAATTCAAAAGGCATAACATTGTGTCTGAATAACCCAAAAAGTGCACTAATCGAAGTTTTCATTTTGTCTTAAGGGGCCACAGGAATCTCTGCAAAAGCCTAGCCAGTCGCCGGCCGGAGTGGCAGAGCGGTTCTAGGCGCTACAGTCTGGAGCCGCGCGACCGCTACGGTCGCAGGTTCGAATCCTGCCTCGGGTATGTATGTGTGTGATGTCCTTAGGTTAGTTAGGTTTAAGTAGTTCTAAGTTCTAGGGGACTGATGACCTCAGAAGTTAAGTCCCATGGCGCTCAGAGCCATTTGAACCTAGCCAGTCAAGAACAGGAGAAATGTGCACCGGAGAAGTTACTGGTAAAATTGGATACATTAGGGGCAGGGTACTTATCAGGGATTGTACGAGAGTTCAAAGCTCTGTAATACCCACAGATTGTCCAGTTTCCGTCCTTTTTTATGACCGTCTGTAAGGGAGAAGACAAAGCATTTTGAAAGCGAGAACTAGAGCCATCACTAATCATCCTACCAAATTCTTCCTGAGCAGCATGCAGCTTTTCTGGAGGCAGGCGACAGTCTACTAACCACTGGCAGTCCTGACGTAGCTTTGATATAATGAAGAGTAGAATGGCAACGCCTCTCCGTTGCGAGTATTGAATCGGTCAGTGGTGATAGATCCTTCTGTGACAGCTGGTCAAGTCATTATCCGCCGGCTGGTCCGCCTCGGTCGATGCAGGGCTGGCAGTTGGGGGGAGGAGGGGGGCAAGTAGTTTCGTATATGTCTGGAGACAAGGCGCCGCCAATGTACACTTCAGTTTCGTCGTTTTGTGAGTACTATAGTTGCGTGTAAAATGGGTTTTGGTAGCTGTATGAGTTGTGGCAGAGTTAATCTTGTTTGCACGAAATCGCTGCACAAGACAAAAGTTAAAAGAAGAAATGTGCTTGAGATCGTGACTCATAAAGAAAAGACGTCAGCTCGGTTACTCACCGACCTTGCTGAAAGAAATTGCACTGGAAGACTCTATAAGTTATTTTAATCATCTGTTCCAGTTTGTGCATGGGAATAACTGCAGAGGCGTTTTAAATAAATTAATATTGAATAAACAATTCAGCTTTCCGGATTTCTGTAGTCTTATCTCCTGTCAGCAGCTTTCCGTAAAAAAAGAATCGGCCAACACGAACCACAGGATTTTGGCCTTGTAGACGTGGGCTGCTTCACAGCTAGGTGTTTTGCTTGGCTGTAATTTTTTAAATTGATTTATGCCGGTACTCCTATAATTTTAATTGAATGGATTTGCTCTGCAGCTCAAATATTGTCTACGAATCCATGTTCAGATCGCGTGTGACAGTCTCAAGCGCAGCAACAAGTCGCTGCTTGCTTTTGTAGTTAAAATTCTATAAATACCTATGCATAGCATCGATACCAAAAAAGCGAACATTGCCTCCGTTCCCCACTTAAAATTTTAGTTTTTTACTCTCTACCGACACATCTAACCTCAATACTCGTGCAGCTAGTGTGCCAAAACTGGAACAAGCCGAAAACGTCTAGTTTCGCCAAAGAGTTGCGCAAACGCGCGACGCGCATGCGCAGTGGTCGGTAGCGCAGTGGCCGATAGCGCAGTTGCGTGCAACCCAGTGTCGTCGTGTAAACTAGGCTTAACCACAGTAATGTCTGATACGCTCACTCCAACGCCGTACGCAGCTGCTCCGCCCGATCTTGCAAGTGTTGATTTTTGCTCTCGTAGATGGGTTGTTGCGTTGTTTTCTTCGTGCAACATTTGCGAACGTTCCTCAATTTGAGTCCAAAGCGTGGACCACTGTGCATACAACTCTGAAATTTGCGCCGCTAGGCACGGCGGAAGAAAGCGATGTCTTCTTGAGTAAGGCCCGCGTGTGAGTTCCACATGCGGACGAGTGTTGCTCCGACAAGCGTTGTTCCGTCGCGGGAGGCGCAGTTGGTTCGGAAATCTTTTCACGGTCCATGGCGCGGACATCAGGCTAATCGCGACCCGACACGGTAGGGAGTTGAGCACATGGAGGTCCTTTACTAAGATACGTATTCACCAAATCTGCCAGCAGAGGAAAATGACGCCAGAAATCAACTCCAATATTAGGTCGAGAAACATCGGCAACAACAAGAGTCAAGTAGACGAAAAATCATCCTCCAAGACCACTGTTGACGTTTGTTTACCAAACGTTTTTACAGGTGAATAATTACCTGCCGTTAAAAGAGGCATTTTAGTAACTTGTTTAAAACCACTTGCTGTTGGAGAAATAACGCAAATCTCCAATCCAGTATCAATCAAGAGCACAGCTTGCGATAACTTGTCTTTAATGAACAGCCTTAAAGAACCAGCAACATCACTGATTGTGGAATTTCAGCAGTGTCGTAGACGTTGGAAGCGAGATCGGAGAACACGCGCGCTTGTTGACACTCATTGGTTAAGTTTGGGTACGTTCAGGGCTTCATATATTGCCTTGGTGCCGTCTTAAAACGCTTATGATACTTGTTTCTTTCATGAGCAATAGATTAAGAAATCTGTTTGCTTAACTTGGCGTTTAGGCGTGCAACCTTGTTAGCCAAACTCTCCACAGAAGGCTCTGCTGTGCCTTCTGTAACAGGCTTACACCAACGCAGCCCATGGCGTTCATGCACAGTTTAGAACCCCCATCCATAACCTCTTTAATGGAGGCACAACTACACTACTGGCCATTAAAATTGCTACACCAAGAAGAAATGCAGATGATAAACGGGTATTCATTGGACAAATATATTATACTAGAACTGACATGTGATTACATTTTCAAACAATTTGGGTGCATAGATCCTGAGAAATAAAAACCCAGAACAACCACCTCTGGCCGTAATAACGACCTTGATACTCCTGGGCATTGAGTCAAATAGAGCTTGGATGGCGTGTACAGGTACAGCTGCCCATGCAGCTTCAACATGATACCACAGTTCATCAAGAGTAGTGACTGGCGTATTGTGACGAGCCAGTTGCTCGGCCACCATTGACCAGACGTTTTCAATTGGTGAGAGATCTGGAGAATGCGCTGGCCAGGACAGAAATCGAACATTTTCTGTATCCAGAAAGGTCCGTACAGGACATACAACATGCGGTCGTGCATTATCCTGCTGAAATGTAGGGTTTCGCAGGGATCGAATGAAGGGTAGAGCCGCGGGTCGTAACACATCTGAAATGTAACGTCCACTGTTCAAAGTGCCATCAATGCGAACAAGAGGTGACCGGGACTTGTAACCAATGGCACCCCATACTATCACACCGGGTGATACGCCAGTTTGGCGATGACGAATACACGCTTCCAATGTGCGTTCACCGCGATGTCGCCAAACACGGATGCGATCAACATGGTGCTGTAAACTGATCCTGGATTCATTCGAAAAAATGACGTTTTGCCATTCGTGCACCCAGGTTCGTCGTTGAGTACACCATCGCAGGTACTCCTGTCTGTGATGCAGCGTCAAGGGTAACCGCAGCCATGGTCTCCGAGCTGATAGTCCATGCTGCTGCAAACGTCGTCTAACTGTTCGTGCAGATGGTTGTTGTCTTGCAAACGTCCCCATCTGTTGACTCAGGGATCGAGACGTGGCTGCATGATCCGTTACAGCCATGCTGATAAGATGCCTGTCATCTCGACTGCTAGTGATACGAGGCCGTTGGCATCCAGCACGGCGTTCGGTATTACCTTCCTGAACCCACCGATTCCATATTCTGCTAACAGTCATTGGATCTCGACCAACGCGAGCAGCAATGTCGCGATACGATAAACCTCAATCGCGATAGTCTACAATCCGACTTTTATCAAAGTCGGAAACGCGGTGGTACGCAGTTCTCCTCCTTACACGAGGCATCAGAACAACGTTTCACCAGGCAATGCCGGTCAACTGCTGTTTGTGTATGAGAAATCGGTTGGATACTTTCCTCATGTCAGCACGTTGTAAGTGTCGCCATCGGCGCCAACCTTGTGTGAATGCTCTGAAAAGCTAATCGTTTGCATATCACAGCATATTCTTCCTGTCGTTTAAATTTCGCGTCTGTAGCACGTCATCTTCATAGTGTAGCAATTTTAATGGCCAGTAGTGTAGTACTGTCGACAAATGCAATAGCGACTGCGTCAGCTGTCCTAGCCAGTTTGTCATTAGACAGCTCAGTAAAAGCCGATAGAACCGCCCAAACATTTTGTGGGAGCCTGCGCATCCAAAAGATCTTTAACGAAGTGTCAACCAGCAGTTCGTCAGCCGCAATCGCGTGAAATGAGCTAAGAATTTGAGATGCACACGCGTAATCATCAACGATTTTCTGTAAGCGAACCTCTGGCGTGAAAACAAAGCGTTGGAGCACTGTCTCTTTAAACATATGGGACGGCTGCATGTGCAGAGTATCATCGACCTGTTCAGTTGCCGGCCCCTCTCGGCGGAGGTTCGAGTCCGCCCTCGGGCATGGGTGTGTGTGTTGTTCTTAGCATACGTTAGTTTAAGTAGTTTGTAAGTCAAGGGACCGATGACCTCAGCAGTTTGGTTCCTTAGAAATTCACACACATTTGAACATTTGTTCAGTTGCATTAAGGTATCAGTTGTGAAATGGGAAAGGTAAATTGGTCAGAGTCCGACATAAAGTCATGCAACCTAAAAATAGCTTCATCCTGGGTAAGCCACAATTGTACCCTTGTAGGTCAAAAAGCAGGCAACTTGAAATTAAAATTTCGTATTGGAGTCACTAGGAATTCTGGAGTCACTAAGAACTCGTGAAACAGTGTTGCTAGGTGTGGCTCCCACTTCACGGCAATGTTTGTGATGGTATCCATTATGCCGCTCAGAAGACGTAAAAAACTCAGAAAACTCGCTCAGTAATAGGGTCATCATTTTACGTATACTTCGTGATACCGCTGAATGAACACTATTAAAGATACTGAAATTTCTTCGATTTATTACGTACTTTTTTCAGAGCACATACGATGAGCGTACATCATAAAATAGTATCGAAAGAATTCAGTCCTTATTATAGATGTCACATTCCATCCAAGTTTATAACTTAATCCAGATATATTCCGCCACACCACATTTGTAGTTTTTCCTTTAGGAATGGTCAGTTTCCTGAACAAATAAAGTACTTAGCAGTCAAACCGCTTTATAATATAGGAGAAAGAGATGACGTAGACAATTTCAGAACTATTTCTGTGCCATCAGTGTTCGTGAAAGTTACTGAAAAGGCTATACGTATAATTGATCATTTTAGTTCACATAATTTGTGGTCACACGTACAGTTTGGTTTTAGAGTGGTTTAACAACTGATATTGCTATATTTTCTTTCTCTCTCTGAGGAATTGGAAGGATTAAACAAAAATTTGAAAACATTAGGCATCTTCTTTGATTTGAGAAAAGCGTTTGATTGCGTTGCTCACAAAATATCACTGCAGAAATTGGGCGACTGAGGAGTAGCTCACAACTGGGTTCTCTCATACTTTCAGAAAAGACAGCAAAAAAAAAAAAAAAAAAGAAGTCATTCTCCACAGTAATGAGAACGGCTGTGAGCTAGCGTCTGATTGGAGTAGGATTAAGTGGAAGTTCCTCACAGGTTAATGCTGGGACCACTACTGTTCCTTGTATGTTTGTATCAGTGGTAGTCAACTGTTTTTACCTACCCCCATTTTTGTATCTGTGTTGGCAGTAAAGTTTTTTAGCCGCTCACCGGTCCTCAGTTATAGACATTTATAAAATATGGAAGCCATTTTACTTTACAACATTTATAAAGCAAAGTTACAGGGAGTTAAAACATATGATTGTAATTACTTACCAACTACTTTGTCAAGATCTTATGAAAACCTAATGAAAATATTTTTAAACCCACTACCATCTACCACCCACTATGCCCGCCCTGTTGGCCGTGCGGTCTAATGCTCGGCTTTCCGGGTGGGAAGGAGCGCCTGGTCCCTGGCACGAATCCGCCCGGCGGATTTGTGGCGAGGTCCGGTGAACCGACCAGTCTGTGGATGGTTTTTAGGCGGTTTTCCATCTGCCTCGGTGAATGCGGGCTGGTTCCCCTTATTCCGCCTCATGTACACTATGTCGGCGATTGCTGCGCAAACAAGTTCTCCACGTACGCGTACACCACCATTACTCTACCACGCAAACATAGGGGTTACACTCTCGTCTGGTGTGAGACGTTTCCTGGGGGGGGGGGGGGGGGTGTCCACCGGGGGCCGAACCGCACAATAACCCTGGGTTCTGTGTGGGGCGGCGGAGGGGTGAAGTGGACTGCAGTAGTCCTCGTGGGGTTGTGGACCACTGCGGCTGCGGCGGGGACGGAGCCTCTCCGTCGTTTCTAGGTCCGCGGTTAACATACAATACAATACCACTCTCTATGAAAACCCGAACGCCCACTAGTGGGCGGTAGGGACCAATTTCACCACCATTGTTATATATAGTATGTAACTGATATGCCTTCTTCTAAGACAGGTGATTCTAAAATATTTCTGTTTGCTGATGATACTAGGTTGATAGTGATGGACGTTGAGTGCAACGTGGGCAACGTATCAATCAGTGCACTTCAAGACGTAAGGTCATGACTTATAAAAAATAAGTTAATACTACATCACAGTAAGGCTTAGTTTTTAGAATTTCTAACAAACAAATATGCAAAACTGACATTTTGAGTGCACGGAATGAGCATCTGATTAATGAGTCTGAGCAATCCAAATTTGTGTGTGTTCTGATAGATGTTAAGATATCGTGGAAAGCCCACGCTCAGGGACAGAGCATTGAGCAATTAAACAGAGAACCGACTCGTGGAGATAACATCTTGGACCTACTGATAACAAACAGCTCCGAAATTTTCGACTCTGTAAGCGCAGAACAGGGAATCAGTGATCATAAGGCCGTTGCAGCATCCCTGAATATGGAAGTAAATAGGAATATAAAAAAAAGGGGAGGAAGGTATATCTGATTAGTAAGAGTAATAGGAGGCAGATTTCAGACTACCTACCAGATCAAAGTTCTTTCGCGTACTCTGTGTAGAATCGAACTGGTATCCCGTCAGGTCCAGTGGACTTTCCTCTGTTGAGTGATTTCAGTTGCTTTTCTATTCCTTGGACACTTATTTTGATGTCAGCCATTTTTTCGTTTGTGCGAGAATTTAGATAAGGAACTGCAGTGCGGTCTTTCTCTGTGAAACAGCTTTGGAAAAAGGTGTTTAGTATTTCAGCTTTACGCGTGTCATCCCCTGTTTCAATGCCATTATCATCCCAGAGTGTCTGGATATGCTGTTTCGATTCACTTACTGATTTAACGTAAGGCCAGAACTTCCTAGGATTTTCTGTCAAGTCGGTAGATAGAGTTTTACTTTCGACTTCACTGAACGCTTCACGCATAGCCCTCCTTACCCTAAGTTTGACATCGTTTAGCTTCTGTTTGTCTGAGAGGTTTTGGCTGCGTTTAAATTTGCAGTGAAGCTCTCTTTGCTTTCGCAGTAGTTTCCTAACTTTGTTTTTGAACCACGGTGGGTTTCCCCGTCCCTCACAGCTTTACTCGGCACGTACCTGTCTATAACGCATTTTACGATTGCCTTGAACGTTTTCCATAGACACTCAACATTGTCAGTGTCGGAACAGAAATTTTCGTTTTGATCTGGTGATGATGATGATGAGTCCCATACTTCTTTTTACAGAGCGTAGGGGAGCGACTCGGGAGAACCGCGCCGCCTTACTAGGCAAGGTCCTAGTGGAGGTGGTTTGCCATTGCCTTCCTCCGACCGTAATGGGGATGAATGATAATGATGAAGACGACACAATAACACCCAGTCATCTCTAGGCAGGAAAAATTCCTGACCCCGCCGGGAATCGAACCCGGGACCCCGTGCTCGGGAAGCGAGAACGCTACCGCGAGACCACGAGGGGAAGGTTCCAGATGATTGGAAAAGAGCACAGGTAGTCCCAGTCTTCAGGAAGGGTCGTCGAGCAGATGCGCAAAACTATAGGCCTATATCTCTGACGTCGATCTATTGTAGAATTTTAGAACATGTTTTCTGCTCGCGTATCATGTCGTTTCTGGAAACCCGGAGTCTACTCTGTAGGAATAAACATGGATTCCGGAAACAGCGATCGTGTGAGACCCAACTCGCTTTATTTGTTCATGAGACCCAGAAAATATTAGATACAGGCTCCCAGATAGATTCTATTTTCCTTGACTTCCGGAGGGCATTCGATACAGTTCCGCACTGTCGCCTGATTAACGAAGTAAGAGTCTACGGAATATCAGACCAGCTGTGTGGCTGGATTGAAGAGTTTTTAGCAAACAGACCACATCATGTTGTTGGAGAGACGTCTATAGATGTTAATGTAACCTCTGGCGTGCCACAGGGGAGTGTTATGGGACCATTGATTTTCACAATATATATAAATGACCTATTAGATAGTGTCGGAAGTTCCATGCGGCTTTTCGCGGATGATGCTGTAGTATACAGAGAAATTGCAGCATTAGAAAATTGTAGCGAAATGCAGGAAGATCTGCAGCGGATAGGCACTTGGTGCAGGGAGTGGCAACTGACCCTTAACATAGACAAATGTAATGTATTGCGAATACGTAGAAAGAAGGGTCCTTTATTGTATGATTATATGATAGCGGAACAAACACTGGTAGCAGTTACTTCAGTAAAGTACCTGGGAGTATGCGTCCGGAACGATTTGAAGTGGAATGATCATAAAAAATTAATTGTTGGTAAGGTGGGTACCAGGTTGAGATTTATTGGGAGAGTCCTTAGAAAATGTAGTCCATCAACAAAGAAGGTGGCTTACAAAACACTCGTTCGACCTATACTTGAGTATTGCTCATCAGTGTGGGATCCGTACCAGATCGGGTTGACGGAGGAGATAGAGAAGATCCAAAGAAAAGCGGCGCGTTTCGTCACAGGGTTATTTGGTAAGCGTGATATCGTTACAGAGATGTTTAGCAAACTCAAAAAAATTGTTCAAATGGCTCTGAGCACTATGGGACTTAACATCTATGGTCATCAGTCCCCTAGAACTTAGAACTACTTAAACCTAACTAACCTAAGGACATCACACAACACCCAGTCATCACGTTTGCAAACTCAAGTGGCAGACTGTGTAAGAGAGGCGCTTTGCATCGCGGTGTAGCTTGCTGTCCAGGTTTCGAGAGGGTGCGTTTCTGGATGAGGTATCAAATATATTGCATCCCCCTACTTATACCTCCAGAGGAGATCACGAATGTAAAATTAGAGAGATTCGAGCGCGCACGGAGGCTTTCCGGCAGTCGTTCTTCCCGCGAAGCATGCGCGACTGGAACAGGAAAGGGAGGTAATGACAGTGACACGTAGAGTGCCCTCCGCCGCACACCGTTGGGTGGCTTGCGGAGCATAAATGTAGATGTAGATATCTTGATTAAAAACTGAGTGCTACTATATTTACCATTATAACAAAATCTGCAGTAAGTGACTATTCAGCACAAAACGTAGTTTACTTTGCTTATTTTCATTTTATGATATACGGCATTGTATTCTGGGGCAATTCTTCCGATTCAAAAAAGGGTATTTTTGGCTCAGAAACGAGCACTTCGAACTATACAAGTATGCGGTTTGAGTTTACGAACTTCTTCTCAGCCTCTATTCAGGAATCTGACAGTTCTGATATTGACCTCTCAATATAAATTTGGTTTCACGTCTTTTCTTGTTAACAATATGAGCATATTCCGAGAATTAGCATCTTTCACTCAGTTATTCCTAGGTAGAAAACCAATCTGCATATCGATCACACCTCCTTGAGTCTTGTGGAGCAACGCGTACAGTATTCTGTTACATTCATGTTCAATAAACTGCTACAAGAAATAGAAAAAAATTAGCAGTATTCCTTAAACTTTCAACTCTAAATTGAAGAATTTCCTTATAGCTCGCTGTTCTGGCGTGGAGTTCCTGGAAAAAATAAAATAAATTTCTGTGTTATATTGCTGAGTATTACATACTCAGCAGATTGCCGTCTACGTAGGATTGGTGAAAATTTTAGTTTATTTATTATTAACTTTTCTGATGTAGTTTCATGTACTGATTCCTTCCATGATCATAGAAGTTGATTTCTCAGTTTGGTTCTTCGCAATTAGACATGTAAATAAATAAATTCAGTGCTTTCGATCTTTTCAGTAATAAACAGGTACAAAAAATTAATACAATTTAGAACGTTATAACACTGTCGATGCCTGTATGTTATTACCATTGTAAACCTCATTTACAAAGTGCTCTTCACTGCACCTACAAATAAGGTAAAGGGAAAAGTCACTCGAATCTCAGTGCGTATCAGTGCACAGTTCAAGGTGAGCACTCAGACAAGTGAAATACGTAATCTTTCAGGTGTATCGCTGATGCAGTTATTAGATAATTCATCGTGTGACTCTGTAGATAACAGGCTGGTTTCTGCACGGAGCTAGTTTATGGAATGTAGAATAGGGTCCAAAGCACATCGTAATACTGTCGGCATCCTGGTCTGCTTTACGGCTGGTTTTCACGCCAGTATTGGTAACGGCTTACATTTCCGAAGCAGCTCTCTTTTCTTTGTTTTAATGAATATACTTGGGTAACGGTTTTCAGATTTTAGCTGTGACATAGTTAGCAGGAACTTTGAGTGAAAACACGAACTAATCATGCAAAAACATGACATTCAAAATAAATATTTCCTAGGTATATCTCAAACAACGTTTAAAAGCTGCCACAAACATATCAAAGATTTATCTTTAAAATCTCGAAACAGCAACCGCAACAAAGGATAATTGATCCTGTTTGATGTAAATTTAACAATATTTTGTAATAAAGCAGAAAAGTTCTGTATAAATCCTGGAAAAATCTTTTTACATAATTTTTGAAAGGATGCCGCAATGAACGCCGATCGACTTCAAAAGACATTGCAGTCAGCCAGGACGGACTTTTTTACAGTTTCACAAATTATCCTACGTATTCTTTAGTATTTTACATTCTGTAGCTACATAAGATTCTTTTCAGCATCGTCAAATTTTGTGCTAAGCGGTGTCGTTGGATCACGAGAATCATATTTCTGGAAAGTTTCACTGTGAAAGACGTGCACTGCTTCTTACATCCACGTATAACATTTGGCTCTTCTGGGTTTTATGCAGCAAACGAGACGAGAAGTAAACTTTAGAAAAAAATAACGCCTGTTCTTGCACAAAAACTACTGATTTATGTATTTGTTTGGCGTGGTCAGCGCGTCCTCTCTGTACGAACTCGTTGAGTCATTTAATTTAATTTTTGACTTAGACTACCGGCTATCAAATTCCTTTTTCTATTTTTATATTAACTTGCTTGACTAATTATTTTCTTTATTTAACCTATATTTTCTGAATCTTAACCTTAATTTTTGCGTTTTCACTCATATTTCTTTTAAAAATGATATTCATAAATTCACATTTACTTTATCTATGTATTTCTATCACTGAACTGGAACTAGCAAATTGATTATATGTGATTCTCGAAGTAACGGTTCTTTCATATTTCGGGTAGAATCATTCCTAGAGATTTGCTAAAGAATTTGTCTTGCTTCTCACTACAGATAGGATAAGATTCTGCTACAACTTGAGCCTTCGTCATCTCCACTTTTATGCCAACAGAAAGAGAAATGTCAATCAGTATCCTTAGCATTCTGTTTATACAATTTTACTAAAATCTTGTGCGTTCCCATCACATTCTGAAAGTGAGATTTACTTTTCTCCGTGGAGTATATTACACCTACAAAACATAACGATATTTTTTGCTCTTCGCTTTATGTGGTAGTCTAAAGCTTCCGATGCTTCATGCTGAATAAAAGCCCTCTTTTCCTCTACTGTTGTGCTTATCTATGCTAGACAGACCTGCGTTGCATTTTAATGTAGAAGTGTATGTTTTCTAACGCTTAACTGATGAAGGAGGATGTTCGTGACATACAATACCAAAGGCAGAACAAAAAGAGACGCTCTTACACAGTAACGGCTTCAATTCGCGCGGCGCCCACAGCTCTGGTGTATTGCCGGAAATACGTATTTATTTTTTAAAATGTATTATTTTGCTTCCATATAATATGCGAAGGAACGTCTAGTAAAATGTTATTTCATTAGTTTAAACATTCGTGGTTATTTTTGAGTCATTATCTGAGCAACATATTAAATATTACGCAAGGTACTCAAACTACCCGTCACTGTAACCTTTTATTAACTCCATTCACACAGAACAGAAAAACCACCGTTTACGAATGTTATGTGTCTGAATCATAAAACGTATGGACATTTATACACTGAATTTGCCCAAGTTATTCTTGATTTCACTACTCGGAAGAGTACGACAGTCAAAGTTCCAGGTTTTGTACCATCGCTCAAATTACCGGCAAGCAGAACTAAGAGTCGTCCGATGTTGCACGCGCTGACTTTGGGAAAGGCTGATTTATGTTGTGGTTAGTGGATGAAGCTGGAAACCAGGGGTATACGGATTGGTTAAACACTGAATTATGCATGAAACAAGGTAGACAAACATACTGTAAATGTCTTCTGGTGAACCTTCCGGAATGTAAGGTCGTGGTCCACGACCTTACATCCCGGACGGTTCACCAGAAGATATGTCATCCGGTCGTGAAAGCCTTCATACTATACTGTAAATGAACATCGTGTCTGAAAACAAAATTGAGAAATGGTCGTACAACAGAATTTCAAAAACCTAGTGAGATTGATTACGGCTGCTCTTAATTAAAATGGATAATTTGGGTGAATTCAGGTTGTCTCACTGTTTCTTTTAGTGGCCTATGACGTTTGAAGTGAAGGTACACAAAAAGTTTCCTTGGGAGACTTTTATAACATACAAACCCTATGTCTCTATTGCTCACCGTTCTTCAGAGGGAACAGACGTCCAACATTATTTTTTCCTGAGAAAGAATTCGGTATCAGCTGGCGTTTTTTATTATCACAAATAACGATTTGTAAAACACATTGCTTCTCAATTTCGCCTTCTGTGAGAATGTTGATCTAACGTTCAATAAGTTTTACACCTTTTTCTGCACACAACTTCCGTCTGAGATTTTTATTCCACTATTGTAACAAGAATAATCAATACGTGCTGGAAGATCTTCTGGGGGAAGTTAGTGCTGATAAAAAAAACTCCTCAAGAATTTTTTTTGTACCAGTAGTTACAAAGATACAAAAAATCTCTTTGACGCATATAGTACCTCTTCGGTTGATTTCAACTGCTTCACCCTCTTCTTCACTTTTTTCCGCTGGCAGCATAGCTTGCGTCTTTCGTACCTATCCTTTATCGGCACGTCATTATCCAGTAAGATTAGAGCCAAAGTTTCAGGAAATAAATGCTAGACATGCGTGGAAAATTTTATCACAGAAACCTTACCTATTTCCATATCATTATTCTGATAATTTGTTAGTCAACCCACGAATACGGAACCATTAATTACTTCTGATGACAGAAGCCTAACTCGTATGTACTATCATGCTCAGAAATATCCGAATGACCTGATTTGCGTTCCGCCTGATTTACATGCAATCCACATAACGTAACTGTCTTGCAGATCTTCTAATCGCTTTTCGATACAGTCGTTTGACAATACAAAATGTGTACCACAACTGACCATTACAGAAAAATGCTCTGTATGACAATAACTCTTGATGCAAACAAATACCACGATCATACAAATGTCAAGAAACTTCTTATTATAGATGAGACAGTCTTTAAAGCTTGTAAACTCAAATCTTTACAATAAATGTCCTGTCTAAAATGTTACAGTCTTGTTAGTATCTGAGACAACTAATGCCCATAATAACTCTACCACATAGATCATTCCGTAATCCATACTCGAAACTAAATTCATTTGAAAATAAGACGTTTTTCAAGAATGTCTAAATAAAAAAATCGATACTAATTCTAAGTATTCTTGCTCCCTAAAAGGTTTCCAAAACCTGTTAACTGTCAGCGGTTTTCTGTAAGCTGGTTAATGAACTAACCAGTTAGAAAAACCATGATTAACAGCGTCAATCGGCCTATGAACACCATCAACAACATATCACTTGTAATTTCACTGCATTCCTAATGAAACGCTGATCTGTGTGGACTTAGAAAGTCACATACCGGCCTTGTTACTCAATAAAAAGTGACATTAAAAATCTAAGTTACTCATGAGCACCTAGTTGTGCATATGTTTGAACTTTAAAGAACATGACGAACTGTTTTATATTGGATGTAAATTCAAACCCAGCAGCTGTACGCAGTGCGACTATTCACATCTATTGTACCCGACGGAGACTGGAACAAAGGACTGATTCGCATTGTTGACTAACCATAAAGAGACGTGGCATACTTCATTTTATCTAAAATCAGCTTGTATCGATTATGACTGGGCACTGTGAAGTGGGCAATCCCACTGCATAAGTCACGAGAGGGTCGCTATAAGTTCATTAACTCTTATATTTTGGAGTCGAAACGTATACAGACGAAAAAAAGTAGTAGCGCTACGTGCTGTGGTTGAAAGCGTTTGACGTATGGCTGAGAGTGTATGACACTGAACGTGAGAAAAATGGGAGAAATTAGGCTCTGGAAATGAACAGGTTACAGCGCAATTGAGAGCGACCCGCTTGGATCGACTAGGGAATGAATATGTGAGAATGGAGATGGATACGGTCAAACCAGTCATAGATAGCACTAATGCTCGAGATGGTACGGACATGTCCGACGTATGGAGGGACAACGGTGGCCGCAGTTTTGCTTATCTGGTTTCCGCCAGGCAGAAGGAGCCAGGAGAGGCTGTAGTCTACGTTGAGAGGAACTACAGCCAGAGCCATGCAAAGGAACGGTATATCGGAAGAAGTTTGGCAGGGGGGGGGGAGGGGGAAATTAGTTGAAATGCGTAGTAATGTAATAACCTGTTAGTCTTATTTGTTGCTGTGGAAGACATTCAATCGTCTACGGAAAGGTGAAAGCATACGGCAAATTCATGTGGTTTACAAATACAAATATTAATTGCGACAAATTTGTGCAGGAACCCTACGACCATTATGTTTACCCTGAGCACATGGTTTCTCTCTGCTGTACTTGGTCGCCAATAACAACTGTCGACTTATTGTCAAGAATCTATTTCTTAACCCGTTTCGTGCATAGCCCATCACCAGAAAAAATATAAAAGACCTCAATACATAGTGTCGTGTTACATGATAGCGATCTTAATTTTGGTGCTAAATTAACCCTGTGGCTGATACCGTCCACTACAGTGAACAGCTGTTAAAGGTCGCTTCTTTGGAATTTTCGATCAGGCCTGAGGTTGCAATTGCACACAATTCACTGCAGTGCGCACTCCCTACTGGTGTTGTGTCCTGAATGCATTTGCAGCCTCATGACTGATTGAAAACGCCAGAGAACTGACCATTAAAAGTTGTCCACTACACATGCACCACAGGGTGAAGATTGAAATCACGTGACGAGACACTATATCTTCCGAAAAACTGTCTATATCGCTTAATCTATTTCTTTATTTATTACTTCTTTTCTGCTACTGCCAGCGTCAGATCAAAATCAGCGTATGCAGTCGGGCAACTCTGTGGTATTCGAGTTACTACCTGCAGTGACACAGAATTGCCTTCCTAAATTCACTTGATATTTTTGCAGTATTTCGATTAAATATTGTGAGTGATTTTTAGTTTTGGTGTGTCATATAACTATAAAATTCATGTTTTTGTCCACGAAACTCATTTCACGCAGAAACTACAACTAATTTTGTCCTTTCATTGCGAATTATCTTTCTTAGCTATAACTAGGACAATGAGAGTGCAATGAATGTTACAGTTGCTCGCTGGGTCTATGGAAATATCATTGAGTTGTGAAACCGAGGCTGAATCGCTTCCAGTATCATGGGAAGTCAGCGTTGTATCTCTTATATGACAAAGCTGCAGCCGCTGGGCTTTCTGAATGTACCGAATAACTCATCTGAAAACGTTCCTACATGAAGCGAGAAAGCTACTTTCTGGCATGATTACTTCGATAGCACTCACACCGTACGTGCCACATATGTTCGAGCTTCCTCCACCTCATTCACCCCTCTATTAAATCCGAGGACAAAATTTCACAAATCTTAAACTTTTTCCGTTTAACGCTTGGTTTTTAATCCGTAAAGCCACTCATAGCCTTAAAAAATGCAACGTTCAACATGTCATCACAAGAACAATACAAAATGACGATTGATTAATACACTCGTATCATCCTGCGTACCAACACGCCTAACAAAATCGTCATGGGGTTGTGCACCAACTTCCTTCTCACTGCCTGCATTGATAGATTACAAACTTAGAATTTGCCACGTAATATGCTATTTGAGTACTGTTTACAACGTTGTGGTTACTGCATGGCGTATACTCAGCTTACCGCAAATATTTCACGTTGAAAACCAAGCTACAGTATTAAATAATCTTATGCTTGCCAATGTGCTTGCAAAAATGTCCCTTGTAGATCATAGGCTCGAAGCGCAATGCGTCGCGATCGCCTGCACTAGTGCTGGATGGCCGTAGGCCGGTTGACCAGAAATTGTTCGCATTAGGACAGGCAGCCACGAGCCCTTTCACGAAAATGTTTTTGCAAGATTTAGCTTATACTGGCTGGTTGGAAAATGAAGTAAGGTATCTCTGAGCTACCAACAGATTCATATTGTTAGCGAACAGGCGGGGAGTGATTTATAAAATTACAAAACAATTGGGTTCAGTAACTCAGATCAGAATTTGCACTGCGCGGCGTTTAACACAAACAGGCGGTTCTTTCTAACAAGCACAAACACATCCTACTCACTTCTGGTTCCACAAAGTGAAGAACGTACGATTGCACTGTGGTTCCTCAAACCCACAGGCGGAAGTGGTGGCATATAGGAAGTCTGTCTCCAGTAATGATGCAAATACCATGAACTGTCACAGGGCACTTAATTTAATTTTTTATTTGAGCTTGAGACATTGAATACAGTGGTTCTCGACTGGGATTCGAAATCGGATCTTCCCATTCGCGGAATTTCGTGACTTCGTGACGATACAATTCCGTCAATTCGTCGTTTGCTGAATATTTCAAACTTCTCATGGTCTCCACGCAAGGTACGTTTCTCGATTCGAATCCTGGTGCGGCGCAGAAGTTTTCATCGTGGCTTTTCAAGCTCTAGCATGGGCACACCTAACTGCTGGTGGAAAATAATTTTGGTTTTTAACGTCTCTCCATTCGTCGGCAACAATAAAGATGTTTCACGGTTTCGACTCCCAGTGAGACACAATAACTTTCGTCATATCATTTCAAGTTCAAAGATACCGCTCCTTTGCTAATGATGAAAACAAAATCGATAGTTAACGTCGCTTCGTGTGTAGTCAAAGACGATATGTGAAGTGTTTGATTCCCATCCGAACTGAACCCTTCATCATATTATTTCTACTTCAAACATACGCACATCTCGCTAGTGGTGAAAGGAACTTATATTTAATGCCCATTCGTGGCTAGAAAACAACGGCGTTAGGTACTGGGCTCGAATCCCAGTAAGCCAGAAATTTTTCCTTTTTATCGTCATTTCAGTTTCAAAAATCTCGCAACTGCTGATAAAATTTAATAACTGGCATTTGATTGCGCTTAGTTTACAAACCAGTTAGGTGCTGGGTTCGAATCACCGTCCAGCACAAAACTTTACATCACTGTAGGTTACTTGTGAATGAAGCCGTATTTACCATCTTTCGTGTTTAGTTATCAGGGACAATAGATGTGGATAGAAGCCCTATCCCAGTACAGTTATTTTAAGCATGTAATTTGATGTTCAGATTTGCTAACTGATACTAGTTAAAAATGAGACATATCCCGTTTTCTTATAAATAGTCAGCAATGAAACTCAGTCCTATGTTCGAGTCTCAGTCAGGAACAATAACTTTTCTTAGTTTCATTGTCTATTGCTGGGTTTGAATCCAGATCCAGTACAAAACAGTTCATGTTTTTAAAAGTTCAAACACATGCACAAGTAACTGCTGATGAATAACTTAGATTACTAACGTCATTTTGGCTGAATAGCAAGGGCGATAAATGGCTTTCTGGTTGCCCATTGAGTCCCATGCCATTATGAATGTAGCGCAATTACTAGTGATATGTTGTTGATAGTGATGATAGCTTAAAGCTGTTAATCATTCTTCTAACTGGTTAGTTCATTAATCAGCTTATACGAAACTAAGCGAGAGACGGTTAATAGTTTTTTGGAAACCTTTCAGTGCGCAAGAATACTTCGAATTTTCATAGATTTATATTTAAACATTCTTGAAACATATCTTATTCGGAAATGAATTTAGTTTTGTGTATTGGTTACGAAATGATTTATACGGTAGAATTATGGGCACAAATTGTCTCAGAGACTAATGAGAGCGGTAACAGTTTAGGAACGTCACTTATAGTAAAAATTTGAGTTTACGTGCGTTAAGGACTGTCTCACCTCTAAGAAGATGTGTCCTTATATTTGCAGTATTATGGTATTTGTTTGCATCAGGAGTTATTGCCATACAGAGCATTATTCTGTAGTGGTCACTTTTGGTAACTATTTTGTGTAGTATGGTGACTGTACCGACAAGTGATTAGAGGACTACAAGACAGTTACCTTAGGTGGGTTGCGTGCAAATCAGAAGGTGCGCAATTCAGGTCGTTCGGATACTTTTGAGCATGATCTTATAAGGGACAGTCAAATGGAAACCTAACACTCGCCACAACGGGGCCATAGAATGGTTCCATTCAAATGTAACCACCACGCGTGTTAAGACATTTATCCCACTGGGATATGAGGCGATCGATTCCTGCTTCATAAAACAACATGGCCGGCCGTTGACGGATCCACAGTGGCACTTCCTCGTCCGACTGAAACTGGCGTCCACGCCTGTCTTTTCTCAGGTCGCCAAAGATGTGAAAAACACACAGTGAAAGATCGGGGCTGTACGGAGGATGCTGCAGTGCTTCCCAACCAAGTCACTGAAGCGTAGCCTTCGTGGGATTGGCGGTGTGGGGACGGGTGTTTTCATGCAACAGTATGATTCCATTCGACAGCATTCCTGGGCGTTTCGACTTACGGCGAATCGCAGTTTCTGCTAAGTGTCTTCATAGCGCTGAGAATAATCGTCATTGTTTTCTAGCCACGAAGGTCCACGTTCGAGGAACTCGACAAGCATAGTGCCCCTGCAGTCGAAGAAGAAGGTCTTCATGACCTTGCCGGAGCTTGTGTCAGCAAGCTTTTCACTTATCTGTGGGAGTGATGTGGGATGTTTCCACTGTTGGCTTTGCCGTTTGCTCTCTGGCTGTCGGAATGCTCTCGGACGGAACCTTCTTTTTGCCATCCCCCCCCCCCCCCCCCTCCTTTGCCACCGTGCCCAAATGCCAATTGGCCGAAGGTTACGCTTCAGCGATTTGGTTGGGAAATACTCCAACATCCTCCGTACAGCCTAGATCTTTTCACCGTGTAGTTTTCACATCTTTAGTGACCTGAATAAAGACATGTGTGGATGTAGGTTTCAGTCGGACGAGGAAGTGTGAGAGTGGGTGCGGTGGTGGATCCGTCAGTGACCGACTGCGTTCTACGAAACGGGAGTTGGTCGTCTATTCTTATAGTAGGATAAATGGCTTAACGTGCGTGGTCATTGATTTTGAATAGAAACATTCCATGGTGCCGTTGTGGTGGATGTTCTGTTTTCATTTGAGTGTCGCTCATTCGTTTGAAGAAGAAGAATAGAAGTTTTCATTTTGGAGTTTTTTCTTCATCAGACAACTGAAATTTATCTTTAAAGAGGGATATTTCGAATAAGGAAATAACCTTTGTCGTAGATCTAAAACGACTTGCGTCTCCTAGTTTATAAATATAGCTTCGGGTTTATGAAATAATATTTGCGCTTTTGAATTCTGCCAGTTAAGTCCAAAAGTTGACCTTAAACAACTCGCTGTTGTTTCTTTATGGAAAGCTGGTGTTCAGGAAACACGCTGGTAAGGCAGACATCATCAGGCACCTCAGTGCCGTCACTCGTGTAAACCTTTTTGTAGAGTTTCTTCCAGCTATCACAACGACTTTACCAATGTTCCGTAAGCAGCCATGATTTGCTCTTCTGAAGATATTCGGATTTCAGCGACGCTCGGCGTATCTCGTTGCCTTGAAACGTTACTATTATTGCCAGTCCATCTGGTAGACTCTAAGGTTAACAAGAGTGTTATTTCTGTGTGTATCATGTCTCTAAAAAGGTTTGCTGAGGTTTCGAAAAGAAGTTCGACTGATTTCGAGGACTTTCGTATCACGCTCGAGATCTCCTGCAGCAACCATTAATATGTAAACTCAGTTTTTATCACTGACCCTTCACCTATCAACAAGTCCGCAGCTCGTAGTCTAGTGGCTAGTGTTGCTGCCTTTGGATCACGGGGTGCCGGGTTCAATTCTCGACCGAGTTGGGGATTTTTTTCTGCCCGGGGACTTGGTGTTTGTGCTGTCCTCATGATTTCGTCATCATTCGGAAAAGTGGCTTGATTAGACTGTGTGACGATTGGGACTTTGTAAGGGTGCTGATGACCACGAAGTTGAGCGCCCCTCAAACCAAACATCATCATCAAACCTATGAACAACTTAACAGAGACACGGAGTAAGAAAAATGCAAAGTATATCGACTTTCTGGGACTGTTGCTGCGGTTATTACTGTTGCTGGTCTTTGTTAAACGAGGACGGATGATTTTATACTGTTTAACGATGAAAGATGACTTTACTGTTGTCACCAGTATCACTGATTTCGACGTTTTGGTCAGGATAACTTTTGGTGCTACAAGCTGATGAGAAGAAATACGTTTTCCCATTTTGCACTACGCTAAGTATTGACGCTCTTATGTTCTTTTTTCACCTCTTTTCGCCACCTGTATGAGCTATGTCAAAGAGATCGTCCATCATTTTCAGAAAAAGATTTTGTTCCTTGTCTGCAGCTGTAATCAAACGCTTACATCAAACATTCCATTCTTAATAGAGATTACATAACTTCTCAATTCTGTGGTCAGTTCTCCTAGTAGGATATAATGCAGCTTTACCAAAATATGGTAAGTTTTGTATCACCAATAATGCACTTCCCTTGTTCTCAGCTTTACAATTCTTAAAATATAGCGGAAAGTGCTTGAAACTTGCCGGTTTGAGGGCAAGTTGTCTCGTATGATTTAACTAGAAACGGAGCCTGCAAGAAAGCCACAAAATTGTTTTCTTAATTTGTTTAATCAGCTACCGCAAGAAGCTGATGCCATTTTATAAGTCTACAAAGAACATGTTTCCGAAGACCCTTCGCACCGGCGGTGCAGATTGTCTGAAACAATAATTGAACATCATCCATGATAGACAGCTTCATCTTCGGTTACAAAATATACAAAGCAAACACTTGTAATATCAAAAATAGAGGTGTTATTAAATAAATTTATCAAGTAATAACCATCCGAACGATGTTAGTATATGCCTTACAATTACAGCATAAATTTATTGAATAATAATTATGAAACATAATTCACAAGGAAAACGTGGATAGTTTTTCATACCGGCTTAGTAGTAGTAAATCACAAGATAATTGAAATAAAGATCACATATTTAATTGAATTACTGAAAAATAAATTTGCGTTTGCAAGTGATTGCAAATGCCGTAACTAAAAAAATCTGAAAAATGATGTTTTGGGTGAAATACGAAAACCTCGTAGTAGTTGAGGGTCGCCTTGCAGTTTGGTTCAAATGGCTCTGAGCACTATGGGACTTAACTGCTGAGGTCATCAGTCCTCTAGAACGTAGAACTACTTAAACCTAACTAACCTAAGGACATCACACACATCCATGCCCGAGGCAGGATTCGAACCTGCGACCGTAGCGGTCGCGCGGTTCCAGACTGAAGCGCCTAGAACCGCTCGGCCACATCGGCCGGCCCCTTGCAGTTTGTTTGAACTAATAATTTGTACAGATATTCTTTGTTGGCTGGGATGAGATTTAGGGGACGGGAATTGAGGGTTTAGAAATTTGAAATACTTGAGGTGGCAGAAGTCGTGAGATACCTCCTGATATCGTACCGGACCTACTTTTTCCGACGTTATGCAACAGTTCGAGGTGGCATGGTCTCAACAAGTCGTTGACAGGGCTCTGCAGAAATACTGAGCCATTATGCATCTATAGCCGTCCATAACAGTGAGGGTGTTCCCAGTGCAGGAAAAGTTCGACGGGATTCATGTCGGGCTATCTGGGTGGCCAGATCATTCTCCCGAATTGTCCAGAACGTTCTTCAGACATATCACGAACAACTGTGGCCCAGTGACATGACATCATTGTTTAGGAACATGAAATCCATGAATGGCTGCAGATGGTATTCAACATAACCATTTCCAGTCAATGATCGGTTCAGATGGACCAGAGGACCCAGTCCATTCCGATATGGCCACGAACTCAGGAGAAACGCTGCAGGCCGTGTCCCATTAACGCCAGATTTCGCCACACTGTACTAATGGATACATTCGTCGTACGTCCCACGTTGATTTTTGTGGTTATTGCACGAAGTGTTGCTTGTCTGTTAGCATTGACAATTCTACGCATACGCTGCTGCTCACGGTCATTAGGTGAAGGTTGTCGGCCACCGCGTCGTCCGTGGTGAGTGGTAATGCCTGAAATTTGGTATTATCAGCTCGCTCTTGACACTGTGGATCTCAGAATACTGAATTCTCTAATGATTTCCGAAATGCTCCAACTATCATGCCTTCTTAAAAGTCTGTTTATTCCTGTCGTCCGGCCATAATAACATCGGAAAAAGAGTGCAAATGACAGCTCGGCTAATTCACTGCCCTTTAATACCTTGTGTACGCGATACTGCCGCCATTTGTATATGCAGGCCACCTTAACTCACATTCTTTTATTACCATGTTTGCAAGTTTATCTTATGTGCTTTCTTATCTTCCGTTGCGTAGGTCGACTTGATGATCTCTCATCGAAACTAGTCGTAAATACAAATTTACTGATGTACGAGTACCAGCTTTTGGTTATTTAAAGACGCGATTATGAAGGCAGAATCACAAAAATAACAGCAAATAAGTCCCTCAAAGTGTATTGAATTTTGTGATTCATCGGTTGGAGAACGAATAACGCATTCTTGTATTTTAGATTATAAATTAGAAGTTGATCCTATGAGTAGAATGCTCAGTGGCATGCAGATCATCGACTGTGTGTATGGTTGGAAGTACGTAGCCTACTGGCGCCGTCGACGTAAAGACGATGAAATGTCAAAGGAAAAAAAAAATCTGTGACACTAGAATTTACAGGATAAGAATGGCTGGTGATGGTGATCGAATAAACCAAGAGAAATCTTGAAAACGTGAGGTCAAGAATTCTCGATGCTTCATAGAGGAAACCCTCACATTGCAGAGAAGCAATCACTGAAATTAAATTATGATCCTGGTCTTCCTTTGTTCACAATATGAAAGGACTTTTGGTCGCAAACAGGAGCACAATAATGGCGAATTCTTTCGTTTCAACGAGGTTGTCTATGAGACAGAAGTACACTGTACAGATATTCAAATATTTTTATGGAGTACCTTATAACTTCTGCGAACAGGAAGGTGAAATATTTCACTGGTATGCGTCAACGACGTAAACCAGATGTTAAGGACTGCCTGATGTGAACTTCATGATGGACTGTTGTAAGGTGCCATGGATGTTTCGGACTCTTAAAAAGAAAGTAACTTTTCGTTTGTTGATCGAATGAAGTGCTATATCTAAAATCTGCCATTTTTGTTGCGTCATACATAAAATATATTATTTAAAGTACTAAAAAATGACACGTTTTATGTGTTCTGTGTCTCATAAATTAGGGATGATTGGAGGAAAGGTTTGGCATTTTCAGTACCAGCAAATTAGAACTTGATCCTATGAGTCGAATGCTCATGGGCATGCTGATCATTGACTTAGTGTATGGTTGGACGAGTGTAGCCTATTGACGCCGTGGACGAAAGAAGATTAAATGTCAAAGGAAAAGAGGAAAATATGAAAAATATTTCTGTGCAGTCGCTCTAAACAACTGTCCAGATTTCGTCATCTGTACTTCCTTTGAGCTGAGAATAGGCACGTTCTTTAAACATACTTAGTTAGTACCTCAACATTTGAGACACAAAAATGTTTTAGACCGGAGTAATAGTTAACAGTAATATTACGACAAATGATATCGCAACTTAACTTATTGTAAAATGTCTTGTATTAAATATAACAGTATAATTGCTAATATGTGATGGGTAACTAAAACATCAAAACATATTTCGTTTGCTAGACTCATATCGAATATAAAGTTCAGAATATTAATAAAAATATCGAGGTTACTGACCAGCTGCCCACTAAGGCGAAAGCCCTCCTAAAATCCCTGAAAATATTTAGAATGTTAAAAATCTTGAGTCAACTGGAAATAATCTGTTGGCGGTCTTCACTGAAATATATAATTAAGATTTATCTCAAGCAGTCTGTAAGTGTTACAGATGTACAAGCGTGAAGGGAAAATAGCTGAAACCAATTAATCCCAAATAAATCAAACAGCATTACAAAAATTATTGTTATTGCCAGGTGATTAAATCTGGAGTTGCCTTATCTGCAACTACAGCAAACAATAGGCTGTATCGATCATACGACTTCTCGATAGCTCTGAGCAACATTTCAAGGACAGCTGTCGTTTCCACGTGCAGAATAGTGGGCAAAAACTGTTTGCATTATGTGCAACATATGACTACAGGACCGTGTGAACTAGTATCCGAAGTTCAGCATAATCGGGAAAAGAGGTAAACACGAAAAAAAATCTGTGCCGTCACTCTAAAGAACTGTCGAGATTTCGTTATCAGTACAGAAGATGATACTTTCAACTGAGAATAGGTACGTTCTCTACGGGTTAAAAGAAACGGAAAGTTGCACAAGTCACACCAATATTCTAGAAAGGTAGTAGGAGTAATCCACTAAATTACAGGCCCATATCATTAGCTTCGATGTACACGAGGATTTTGGAACATTATGCATTACCTCGAAGAGAACAGTATATTGACATATTATCAACACGGATTTAGAAAACATCGTTATTGTGAAACACAACTAGCTCTTTACTCACAAGAAATGTTGAGTGCTATTGGCAAGGGATTTCAAATTGATTCCATATTTCTAGATTTCCAAAAGGCTTTTGACACCGTACTACACAAGCGGCTTGTAGTGAAATTGTGTGCTTATGGAATATCGTCTCAGTTATGAGACTGAATTTGCGATTTCCCATCATAGAGATAACAGTTCGTAGTAATTGACGGAAAGTTATCGAGTAAAACAGAAGTGATTTCTGGCGTTGCTAAAGGTAGTGTTATAGGCCCTCTGCTGTTCCTTACGTATGTAAATGATTTAGGAGACAATCTGAGCAGTCGTCTTAGGTTGTCTGCAGATGATACTGTCGTTTATCGTGTAGTAAACTCATCAGAAGATCAAAACAAATTGAAAAATGACTTAGAAAAGATACCTGAATGATGCGAAAATTGGCAATTGACCCTAAATAATGAAAAATGTGAGATCTTCCATATGAGTGCTGAAAGGAATCCATTAAACTTCGGTTACACGATAAATCAGTCTAATCTGACGGCCATAACTTAAACTTAATGCCTAGGAATTACAGCTACGAACAGTTTAAATTGGAAAGAACACATAGAAAATTTTGTGGGGGAAGGCAAACCAAAGACTGCGTTTTTTTTTGGCAGAACGTTTAGAAAATGTAACAGATCTACTAAAGAGACTGTGTACTTTACGCTTGTCCGTCATCTTTCGGATTACTGCTGCGCGGTATAGGATCATTACCAGATAGGATTAACGGAGTGCCGGCCGGTGTGGCCGTGTGGTTCTAGACGTTTCAGTCTGGAACTGCGTGACCGCTACGGTAGCAGGTTCGAATCCTGCCTCGGGCATGGATGTGTGTGATGTCATTAGGTTAGTTAGGTTTAAGTAGTTCTAAGTTCTAGGGGACTGATGACCACAAACGTTAAGTCCCATAGTGCTCAGAGCCATTTGAACCATTTGATTAACGGAGTACATCGGGAAAGTGCAACGAAGAGCAACACGTTTTGTGTTGTCGCGGAGTAGGGGAGAGAGTGTCAGGGACATGACACGGAATTTGGGACGGACACCATTAAAACAAAAGCGTTTTTCGTTGTGGCGGCATCTTCTCGCGAAATTTAAATCAACGGCTTTCTTCTCCGAATGCGAAAATATTTTGTTGACGCCGACCTATATAGGGAGAAACGATGATAATAATAAAATAAGGGAAATCTGAGCTCTCACGGAAAGATGTAGGTGTTTGTATATGTAGATGTAGAAATGTAATAGGACAAAATGGAACGCACGTCTCCGCGCTTCCGTTGTGACCGAAGTGTAGTCTCTTGGTGAAGTTACAATGCATATCATAACCACAACATTTGGACCTTCTTTTACTGGGGTATCATATAGATGATATACGCTTCATAGATAGTTGATATTTGTCCACATAGTCTTGCATTGGATCGGCGTCGGCAGCTGGCAGAGGATCAGCAGAAGGCAGATTGGAGAAGTAATCAACTGAGCGCTTGGAGAGCAGTGTGAGATGAGCGCATTCGGTGTCATGCAGTCAGTGGTAGGGTAGCTAACCTACGTGATGTCGATGACTAACGAGGGAACGCTGCAGACACGGCCAACTGATTCGGCTAATCTTTGGCAAGTCGCTTTCGTACCACCTAAAATGAAGCACTCTGAAAAGATAATCGCCGAAGTTCATGACCCGCAACCATTTCAAAATTCACAGGGTCGATATAATTGAAAACTGAGCATTCTTCGTCATCATATATGGGGGCCAAAAACACGTTTTCCGAGAAATCGGAAAGAGGATCTTTCACGAGTCTTGCTTGTACACCCATCTTGTTAACGCCTTTCAACGAAAGCGGTTCCTACAGATTGACCATCCAATAGGTTGGAAAGCGGTGGACCTGTGTTCAATTCCTACATGCAGTCTACAGTTACTTTTTCATTTGTGTTTTTCTCTGTATCTAAATTGGTAGGAATATGGGATTAATAAATTAAATAAATCAATAAGCAGGTGAACAAATATCTCAAACAAACTGGATTAGAGAAGAAATAATTTTTACCCTTGGTCGTTTTACAGTCGCCATTACACTCGTTCTGAAACATATCCTCTTACTCCTCGAAACAACTAGTGCGATAGTAATTATTATATAAAAGTTCGAAGCAAACCCAGAGCCTGGCAAAAAAATGAAACTCGCGGAAGTGGAGTAGGAAATTTCACAAGCACAGAGGGTATGTGGTGTTATTTCAGTAAATTCAAGAACGAGTCAAATTTACAAAGAACTTGGCAGTATGAGCCCACTACCAGGATGACATTACACCCCATCTGGCCAGGATGCAAGCACTTTTTCTCTTAGGAAGAGTGTCACAGAGCCGTTGCATCCTCTCCTGAGGCAAGTTGCCCCACAACAGTCATAACTGATCCATGATATCCTCGATACTGGCATTGAAAGAGTTGACGACCGAGTTGGTATCACAGATGTTCTACTTCGCACAGATCTGAGAATCTTACTGGCCAAGGGAGTTCTTCGTCACCCACACAGTTCACAGAGACACATGCCGTGTGTGGACGAGTAGTGTCCTGTTGAAATATAACACCACAATACTGTTGTTAAGTGGGGTAACACATGAGGACGCAGAATGTCCGTGACGTATCGTTATGCTGGCAGACTTCCCTCAGTCACTATCACCCGTGACCTGAAGTCATACCCGATGGATACCGAAACCAAGACCTAGGCATGGGACAGTTATTCTCTAGTCTGGCTGCTGCTAGGCTTCAACCAATGGTGCGAGATGACACCGAGTTGCAAGGAGTCCATTACTTGTTCGCGGACGACAAGCACGAATGTGAAGGTGTTACAATACGACGGTTCTAGCACGAATAAAAATTATGCCCTCTGGTGGCCGTTCTACCCGCCACAGAGAATTGCGGCTCTAATCAATTATAGACCCGTCGATGATGTGCATCTGTACGGATTTACATTCACATTCGACTATGTCTTCCGGGTGCTTCACTTTTTTTGTCAGGCAGTGTATATTAGCCGCACGAAGTACACCTACTGAATCCAATGTTCGTGAAACTACATTGTACATTCCCAAGATCAGTCGAAAAATATACTTGGTTTACATTTATAAAATATTTATTTTTTCAGGAATTAACACTGATTCGTACCACGAATACGAAACATCGCCTGAAAAATCGACGCTGAATGTTGACCATTCCTTCGTACAAGGTTTCATAATTGCAATTTTCATATGGAAACCCAGCGGGAATTGTACAACTTCACGGATTCACGGATGCAATACCGAAACATAGCATCATTTTTGTGAACTTGAACTTACAGCATCAGCTTTTGAGGTGATGTTATCGATTACTTGGTATGAAAGAAGTAGTTCCTCACAGATTGCACTCAGCAGATGTTCTTGGCGCAGCGAATATATTTGCTTCGAATGTTTACATAGTAAGTACCATTCATCAAGTTGTTCGACGTAATGTCAGTTAAAGAGGGATTTTAATAAGACGATAATTAAAATTTTAATTCGTCACTATTCCAAGTTATTCAAGAAATATATTTACTTACCTTGTTAATATTTGTTACCGATGTATTTATAGCATTAACCCTACTATTCCCATCTCTTTCAATACAGAGAAAAAAATTTGGAAAAAATTGGAGAATGCATGTAGAAATCGAACACAGGTCCTCTGCTTCTCTGTCTGTTGCCTCGTCATTCGGTCAGCGCCGCTTATGTTGAAAGGTGATAAACTTGTGGGCACACAAGAAGTAGTCTTAAAAGATTCTTTTCTCGACTTATCAGAGAATATGCGTTTTCCCCACGAGCAACGTTTGATGGCGGTCAAACTGGTTTCGGATAATCTTAGATTACTTTGTAACGAAATACTGACAACACTTTTCGTGTCAGTTTAATTTTGGTTGCAATGTAGTATTCAAATGGGCTTGTGAGAATCTGACGGATGAAGGCTAAGTTGTGGCGAATTTCATCAAATATCTTTTGGATGAACAAGTACTTCGGTTACGAGCCAGGTTCAGTAGCCCAAAAACAAAGTAAAACTTTTAACTTCCTTCAGGAAGAAGCACTAGATAGTCTTCATCAGAATTTAGTTGAAAGTTTCCCTTGCTGATTAATTTATTATTTTAAATAAAATACTCTTTCATTTTATGAGAAGAAATTAAAAAGTGCACAAGGAATGTGTACCATCGACTGAAGATAGCCTTCGCTCGACACCAGTTATTACTTCATAAGTTATTCATTCGGTGAAACTGTGGCTGGTGTAGTGGTTCTCTCGATGTTTTATGCTTATACAGTCGTAGAGTTCGCAAGCTTTCATGAATATACCACTCTGGGACACAGGCACAGAGCGCTGTTGCTATGCACTGCCGAATTTACAGCTTATCATAATAGTTGGTACCCTGCAATCACTCAGAATACATGTGACTAATAAAACTGTGGCGTGTAAATGGTCTTAGGACTTTTATCCACTCAGCCAGTGTTAACACGTGAGATTTGAATCCAAGGCAGTCTACAGACAGTTTCTATTTTATTTAGAGGAAATTTCTCACTTGTAGAATTCTCTGATGTCCGACAGGATCACATCGTAAGTTCTCCATGATATTTCTACAAACAGATGGTTCCTGATCCACCTGAAGATGACAATGAGTCTCTTTGCCGGGCTATCGGTGAAGACATACGATGTTACCCCGTCAGACACCGGAGAATTCTACATGTTTGAAATACGCCAGGAAAATCTCAGATCACATATTAGGACATTTCTCATTGGCACGCATCCACTACATGTACATTTGCCTTTGTATCGTTTGATTTTTCATCTGCGTGACATACACAGTGACACAGAGACACCTTTAAAAGCGACATACATGCCTGTGGTGGGACACTAACGAGCGACCTCCACTATATGCCGCAGCGACAGTACTACGATATAAAGCCGGTCGATTCAAAGCAGTAATAACCTAAGAAACACCATGGAGACTAAGGAAGTTAAGATAAAAGAACAATTACCAGTAGTATCTTTAACTGTCGTTTTATTTCGCTAGGAGGCCAGCTTTGTGTGGACTTCAACGCGAGACGCTTATAATACACACATCAAAAACAGTTTTGCATCACCCTGGTTCCCAGAACTCCTGAAGACAGACGATATCTGCGGATATTTTATCACAGACACAGTCCTTTTGACTGTTCAGAGATGTCACTAAACACGCCCAAAGATGTAAACAACCATGCATGAGCAGCGCCTATTACATGTAGGGGTCCGACAGCCGATCAGTTACAATCATTCCACCAGGAAGGAGGTACACGGCTCGTGTTGTCTGTAGTTCAACCATGCCTAGACGGTCAATACCGCGGTCCGACCGCGTCCGCATTGTAACTTTGAGCCAAGAAGGGCTCTCAACAAGGGAAGTGTCCAGGCGTCTCGGAGTGAACCAAAGCGATGTTGTTCGGACATGGAGTAGATACATAGAGACAGGAACTGTCGATGACATGCCTCACTCAGGCCGCTCAAGGGCTACTACTGCAGTGGATGACCGCCACCTACGGATTATGGCTCGGTGGAGCCCTGACAGCAACGCCACCATGTTGAATAACGCTTTTCGTGCAGCCACAAGACGTCGTGTTACGACTCAAACTGTGCGCAATAGGATGCATGACGCGCTACTTCACTCCCGACGTCCATGGCGAGGTCCATCTTTGCAACCACGACACCATGCAACGCGGTACATTTGGGCCCAACAACATGTCGAATGGACCGCTCAGGATTGGCATCACGTTCTCTTCACCGATGAGTGTCACATATGCCTTCAACCAGACAGTCGTAGGAGTCGTGTTTGGAGGCAACCCGGTCAGGCTGAACGCCTTAGACACACTTTCCAGCGAGTGCAGCAGTGTGTAGGTTCCCTGCTGTTTTGGGGTGGCATTATGTGGGGCTGACGTGCGCCGCTGGTGGACACGGAAGGCGCCATAACGGCTGTATGATACGTGAATGTCATCCCCCGACCGATAGTGCGACCATATCGGCAGCATATTGGCGAGGCATTCGTCTTCATGGACGACAATTCGCACCCCCATCGTGCACATCTTGTGAATGTATTCCTTAAGGATAACGACATCGCTCGAGTAGAGTGGCTAGCATGTTCTCCAGACATGAACGCTATAGAACATAGGGATCTACGCTGAATCGCCGTTGAAGAGTGGGACAATCTGGACCAACAGTGCCTTGATGAACTTGTGGATAGTAGGCCACGACGAATACAGGCTTGCATCAACGCAAGAGGACATGCTACTGCGTATTAGAGGTACCGGTGTGTACAGCAATGTGGACCACCACCTCTGAAGGTCTCGCTGTGTGGTGATACAACATGCAATGTGTGACTTTCATGAGCAATAAAAAGCGCGGAAATGCTGTTTATGTTGATCTCTATTCCAATTTTCTGTACAGGTTCCGGAACTCTCGGAAGCGAGGCGATGAAAAACTTTTTTTGGTGTGCGTAGTTTCCACATCGAAACCTTGTCTCGAAACCTGGCAGAAAATCCAAAGGAATTCTAATCCTACGGACAGTATGCTAGTGGGAAGACACAATCAACGCCTTATCTGCGTAATATCAATGGAAATACTATCGATGACCATGCTGCTGAAGCAGAGTTACTAAACACAGCCTTCCGAAATTTCCTCACCAAAGAAGACGAATTAAATATTCAAGAATTCGAATCAAGAACAGCTGCCAACATGAGTAACTCAGAAGTAGATATCCTAGGAGTAGTCAAGCAACTTAAATCTCTTAATAGAAGCAATTTTCCAGTACAGACTGTATACCAATTAGGTTCCTTTCAGAATGTGCTGATACAATAGCTTCACTCGCTCGACGAAAGATCTATATCCAAAGCCTGGGAAGTTGCACAGGTTACACCAATATTCAAGAACGGTGGTAGGAGTAATCCACCAAATTACATATATTGTGTTCAAACATTATTAATTACCTAGAAGAGAACGGTCTATAGACACACAGTCAAAAATGGCTCTGAGCACTATGGGACTTAACATCTGAGGTCATCAGTCCTCTAGAACTTAGAACTACTTAAACCTAACTAACCTAAGGACATCACACACATCCATGCCCAAGGCAGGATTCGAACCTGCAACCGTAGCGGTCGCGCGGTTCCAGACCGTAGCGCCTAGAACCGCTCGGCCACCCCGGCCGGCCGACACACAGTCGACACGGGTTTAGAAGACATCGTTCTTGTGAAATACAGCTAGCTCTTTATTCACACGAAGTACTGAGTGCTATCGACAAAGGATATCAAATTGATGCCGTATTTCTAGATTTCCAGAAGGCTTTTGACACAATACTTCATACGCGACTTCTAATCAAATTGCGTGTTTATGGAAAATCGTCTCAGTTATGCCACTGGATTTCATGTGAGAAAGGTCACAATTCGTAGTAATTGCCGGAAAGTCATCGTGTAAATCAGAATTGATTTCTGGCATTCCCCATGGTAGTGTCAAAGGCTGTGCTGTTCCTTATCTACGAGTATATAAACGATTTAGGAGTCTGTATAAACGATTTAGGAGACAATGTGAACAGCTGTCTTAGGCTATTTGCAGATGATGCTGTAGTTTATCGTCTAGTAAAGTCATGAGAAGATCAAAACCGATTGCAAAACGATTTAGATAAGATATCTGTATGCTTCGAAAACTGGCAGCTGACCGTAAATAATGAAAAGTGTGAGGTCATACACATGATTGTTAAAAAGAATCCGTTGAATTTTGGTTACGCTATAAATCAATCAAATCTGAAGGCCGTAGATTCAGCTAAATACCTACAATTACGAGCAACTTAAATTGGAAGGAACACTCAGCAAATGTTGTGGGGAAGGCGAAGCAAAGACTGCGTTTTATTGGCAGAGCACTTAGAAGATGCAGCATCTACTAAAGAGACTGTCTACGCTACGCTTGTCCGTCCTCTTTTTGAGTACTGCTGCTCGGTGTGGGATGCTTAACAGATAGGATTAACGGAGTAGAGAAAGGTCAAAGAGGGCAGCACGATTTGTATTATCAAGAAATAGTGAAGAGAGTGTCACGGACATGATACAGGATGTGGGATGGACATCATTAAAACAGACGTTTCTCGTTGCGGCGGTCTCTTCTCACGAAATTTCAATCACAGCCTTCCTCCTTCAAATGCGAAAATCTTTTGTTGACGCCTACCTACATAGAGAGAAACGATCATCATAATAAAATACGGGAAATCAGAGCTCGCACGGAAAGATATAGGTGTTCGTTTTTTGTCGCATGCCGTTCGAGAGTGGAATAATAGAGAATTAGTGTGAAGGCGATTCGATGAACCCTCTGGCAGGCACTTAAGCGTGATTTGCAGAGTAGCCTTGTATGTGTAGCTGTAGATGTGACTAAACAGTTACGTCACAATTTCACCTGCATGTCTAGCGAATTTTGCCCTGCAGTTTCATTTTCGCGCCGCAAACGTCGTACATGATGTTACAACTTTTTACGCGTGTCAGTATTTGACCTCATATCTCCTGAACTATGTGTCATACAATGACATATTTGTGTCTGTACATTCAGCAACATTTGTGGACACTGTCTGCGAAATGTTTTGCAAATAAAGTCAGTAGTAAAGAAGTAATACATTAAAACGTCATACATGATGCTACAATTTTTCGTGCATGTCAGTATTTGACCTTAAATATCCTGAACTATATGTCGTACAATAATATGTTTTTATAGGTACATTCAGCGGCAGCTGTGGATACTTTCCGCTAAAAGTGTTGCGAATAGCATTTGTAGCAACGAAGTAATAAATTTAAACGTGTGCCTTGATGCGGTAGTTTTTCACGCATCCCAGTGTTTATGACGCATCTCCTGAACTATGTCCTGTACAATACTATAATTTAGCAGGCACATCCAGTGGTATACGCATTTACTGTCTACAAAATGTGTTGTGAATAGAGATTGTAGTAAGCAAGTAATAAATTAAAACGTCATGCTTCACACGGCAGTTTTACTGCATAAAGATCGAAAATGTAGTAAGCGATAAACTTTTTCCTTTCATAATTTTGTTGGAGTCGTAGCGAGAAGAGCTTTGTCCAAGGTTTGAAGCTATGTGTAAAGTTTGTCGTAAGTCTCTAAGTTTTCTCATTATTAAATACTGAATGAATAAGCTATAGATGTTCTCACGTCGTGGGCTTCACTTCTTTTTTACCCCCACCCCTTTCACAGGTGGATTGTCCTCACCTCACAGCGATTCTTTCCAGACAGTAAGTGAAATGTGTACCAAGTTTGGCTGAAATCGGTCCCGTGATGTGGGAGGAGATGTGTAACATACGTACATACACATGTACATACATACTTTTTTGTAATTTGTATGGATTCTCCAGACGACGATATATTTCGCACTTTTCCTACGTAAGTGAATGTCCGTAGGTCACTATGTTCCTGATTTTGTGGCGAGTCCACTGCAGTATCATAGATTCTCAAGAGGCCGAACAACACTGATAGCTACGTCATTCGCGGACTTGGAATGTAATGTTTTTCCACAATTTATATCAGGTCAGTTTCTCTGCTGATAAGCATTTGATTCGGACGTGCTTGTAAGTTACTGAAACCGCTTGCAATCTGAGACTGTTAAGGAGCGAAGTATTCGGCGTATGAAATGAAATAATTATTCCGAACACCTTACATATCATTGTCAGGCAGCAGTCAAAGTTTTGTGGTTGACGATCTGCGTTTGCGTCGTTGTCATTAGGCAGTCCGAAAGTGTAATTATTAATAACAATGGGCTATTAGTGGATAACGGTTACGAAAACAGGAAGTTGTTGGGTATTACTACCTAAAGAGTTACTCTGTATATTGAAAATCGAGCTTTCAGCATCTTTCGAAGTGGTGCATTATCAATTAAAGAACAGTATTAACTTACGAATGACATAACTGAATTATTAAAAGTTCATGAATATATTGCTTTTTGTGCAAAAAGCAGATAAGCGAATACATGTGACCCCCTTTTATCATTACCTGCATACCAAACGTGAAGATTAGTTATGATAGCCGGAACTCTACGTAATACGCTACCATTTTTCCATATATTAATATCAGGAAAGAATGTCCAAGGAGAATATAAACTCGTCATATATATGTAACGGTCTACCAATAATTAACGACGTACATGAAGGTGCAGCAAATCATCACCGGAAAGATCAGTGTTACATCTAACACAGCCTGTGAATTGTCAAAGAGGAAACATGAAAGGAAGCGTCGGAATGCCTTGTCGACAGGAAGTAATGAACAGCAAAAGAATCTGGAAGGATTTGATTAAGACGGATAGACGTTTACAGTAAGCCTTCTGACGCCGAGCAGTGTGTCAGCAGTGCACAAGTAGCAGCATTACTGCATTTACTAGGCAATCTTGTATTTTAATAACCGTTTAAATTTTGTGTCGAATTGTTTTTGCTCTCTGTAGATTAGTTCAGACGTTCTTTGCACAACAGTATTTAGCATGGATAGGGACTGCGACTGCTGTATTCGGATGCGGGCTGAGTTGGCATCCCTTCGCTCCCAGCTTCAGGCAGTGTTGGCTTCGGTCACACAGCTTGAGGCTGTTGCCAATGGGCATCACTGTGGGGGTCTGGACGGGGGTTTGTTGGGGATGGCCAGCTCGTCCCACGCATCCCCCGATTGGACTACGGCTGTGGCTGCCCGGGATACTGCCCACATTGAGGCAGACCCTTCACCTGTGGTAGAGTGGGAGGTCGTCTCGAGGTGTGGCAGGGGGCGAAAGACATTCCGGAGGGCTGAACGGAAGGCCTCTCCAGTTTGTCTGATGAACCAGTTTCAGGCTCTGTCTCCGACTGATACTGATCTTCAGTCGGACATGGCTGCTTGTCCCGTTCCAGAGGTTGCCCCTCAGTCTGCAAGATCCGGGCGGTCGCAGAGGGTGAGCTTACTGGTAGTTGGGAGCTCCAACATCAGGCACGTAGTGGGGCCCCTTACAGATATGGCTGCAAGGGAGGGGAAAAAAACCAGTGTGCAATCGTGTGCATAGCGGGGGCAGTCATTCCAGATGTGGAAAGGGTCCTTCTGGATGCCATGAAGGGTACAAGGTGCACCCATCTGCAGGTGCTCGCTCATGTCGGCACCAATGATGTGTGTCGCTATGGATCGGAGGAAATCCTCTCTGGCTTCCAGCGGCTATCTGATGTGGTGAAGACTGCCAGTTTCGCTAGCGGGATGGAAGCAGAGCTCACCATCTGCAGCATCATCGACAGGACTGACTGCGGACCTTTGGTACAGACCCGAGTGGAGGGTCTGAATCAGAAGTTGAGACGGTTCTGCGACCGTGTGCGCTGCAGATTCCTCGACTTGCGGCTTAGGGTGGTGGGGTTTCGGGTTCCGCTGGATAGGTCAGGAGTCCACTACACACAGCAGGCGCCTACACGGGTAGCAGGGGTTGTGTGGCGTGGACTGGGCGGTTTTTTAGGTTAGATGGCCTCGTGCAAGTACAGAAAGGGCAACAGCCTCAAAGGGTGCGGGGAAAAGTCAGGACATGCGGGGACCAAGCAGCAATCGGTATTGTAATTGTAAATTGTCGAAGCTGCGTTGGTAAAGTACCGGAACTTCAAGCGCTGATAGAAAGCACCGAAGCTCAAATCGTTATAGGTACGGAAAGCTGGCTGAAGCCAGAGATAAATTCTGCCGATATTTTTACAAAGACGCAGACGGTGTTTGCAACTGGTGGTAGCGTGTTTGTCGCTGTTAGTAGTAGTTTATCCTGTAGTGAAATAGAAGTGGATAGTTCCTGTGAATTATTGAGGGTGGAGGTTATATTCAACAACCGAGCTAGGTTAATAATTGGCCCCTTTTACCGACCTCCCGACTCAGCAGCATTAGTGGCAGAACAACTGAGAGAAAATCTGGAATACATTTCACATAAATTTCCTCAGCATGTTATAGTCTTAGGTGGATATTTCAGTTTACCAGATATAGGCTGGGACACTCATACGTTTAGGACGGGTGGTAGGGACAGAGCATCGAGTGACATTATACTGAGTGCATTATCCGAAAATTACCTCGAGCAATTAAACAGAGAACCGACTCGTGGAGATAACATCTTGGACCTACTGATAACAAAATGACCCGAACTTTTCGACTCTGTAAGCGCAGAACAGGGAATCAGTGATCATAAGGCCGTTGCAGCATCCCTGAATATGGAAGTAAATAGGAATATAAAAAAAGGGAGGAAAGTTTATCTGTTTAGCGAGAGTAATAGGAAGCAGGTTTCAGACTACCTACCAGATCAAAACGAAATATTTCAAGGCAATCGTAAAATGCGTTATAGACAGGTACGCGCCGAGTAAAGCTGTAAGGGACGGGAAAAACCGACCGTGGATGAACAATAAAGTTAGGAAACTACTGCGAAAGCAAAGAGAGCTTCACTGCAAATTTAAACGCAGCCAAAACCTCTCAGACAAACAGAAGCTAAACGATGTCAAACTTAGCGTAAGGAGGGCTATGCGTGAAGCGTTCAGTGAAGTCGAAAGTAAAACTCTATCTACCGACTTGACAGAAAATCCTAGGAAGTTCTGGTCTTACGTTAAATCAGTAAGTGGATCGAAACAGCACATCCAGAGACTCTGTGATGATAATGGCATTGAAACAGAGGGTGACACGCGTAAAGCTGAAATACTAAACACCTTTTTCCAAAGCTGTTTCACAGAGGAAGACCGCACTGCAGTTCCTTCTCTAAATCCTCGCACGAACCAAAAAATGGCTGACATCGAAATAAGTGCCCAAGGAATAGAAAAGCAACTGAAATCACTCAACAGAGGAAAGTCCACTGGACCTGACGGGATACCAGTTCGATTCTGCACAGAGTACGCGAGAGAACTTGCCCCCTTCTAACAGCCGTGTACCGCAGGTCTCTAGAAGGACGGATGGTTCCAAATGATTGGAAAAGAGCACAGGTAGTCCCAGTCTTCAAGAAGGGTCGTCGAGCAGATGCGCAAAACTATAGGCCTATATCTCTGACGTCGATCTGTTGTAGAATTTTAGAACATGTTTTTTGCTCGTGTATCATGTCATTTCTGGGAACCCAGAATCTACTCTGTACGAATCAACATGGATTCCGGAAACAGCGATCGTGTGAGACCCAACTCGCTTTATTTGTTCATGAGACCCAGAAAATTTTAGATACAGGCTCCCAGGTAGATGCCATTTTCCTTGATTTCCGGAAGGCGTTCTATACAGTTCCGCACTGTCGCCTGATAAAAAAAGTAAGAGCCTACGGAAAATATAGACCAGCTGTGTGGCTGGATTGTAGAGTTTTTAGCAAACAGAACACAGCATGTTGTTCTCAATGGAGAGACGTCTACAGACGTTAAAGTAACCTCTGGCGTGCCACAGGGGAGTGTTATGGGACCATTGCTTTTCACAATATATATAAATGACCTAGTAGATAGTGTCGAAAGTTCCATGCGGCTTTTAGCGGATGATGCTGCAGTATACAGAGAAGTTGCAGCATTAGAAAATTACAGCGAAATGGAGAAAGATCTACAGCGGATAGGCACTTGGTGCAGGAAGTGGCAACTGACCCTTAATATAGACAAATGTAATGAATTGTGAATACATAGAAAGAAGGATCCTTTATTTTATGGTTATATGATAACGGAACAAACACTGGTAGCAGTTACTTCTGTAAAATATGTGGGAGTATGCGTACGGAGCGATTTGAAGTGGAATGATCATATAAAATTAATTGTTGGTAAGGCCGGTGACAGGTTGAGATTCATTGGGAGGGTCTTAGAATATGTAGTCCATCAACAAAAGAGGTGGCTTACAAAACACTTGTTCGACCTATACTTGAGTATTGCTCATCAGTGTGGGATCCGTACCAGGTCGGGTTGACAGAGGTGATAGAGAAGATCTAAAGACGAGCGGCGCGTTTCGTCACAGGGTTATTTGGTAAACGTGATAGCGTTACGGAGATGTTTAGCAAACTCAAGCGGTAGACTCTGCAAGAGAGGCTGTCTGCATCGCGGTGTAGCCTGTTGTCCAGGTTTCGAGAGGGTGCGTTTCTGGATGAGGTATCGAATATATTGCTTCCCTCTACTTATACCTCCCGAGGAGATCACGAATGTAAAATTAGAGAGATTCGAGCGCGCACGGAGGTTTTCCGGCAGAAGTTCTTCCCGCGAACCATACGCGACTGGAACAGGAAAGGGAGGTAATGACAGTGGCAAGTAAAGTGCCCTCGGCCACACACCGTTGGGTGGCTTGCGGAGTTTAAATGTAGATGTAGATACACTGACGGGAAAAAAATCACAGCACCAAAATATAATTAATGTAGAGTAATGAAATTCCGCGAATACGTTGTCCAGGTAACATATATTAAATGATTAACATTGCAAGATCACAGGTTGATGTAAGTGCTAGATAATCCGTTGAAAATGTGAAATACTGGTACGTTAATTACCGGTATAACCGCCAGAATGTTTAATTCAATCACTCAAAAGTGCTGTACAGCTGCTGGATGTGAATTTAAAGATCTATTGATTGAGCAGGGCAAAGCAACGTGTCGACAATCTATACAGCATGCTGGGTTACAACAGCAGTATGTTGTTGAGCGTTATCCTGCTGCAAAACGCCCCCTGGATTGGTGTTCATGAATGGGAGCACAACACCAAACTGACATACAGATTTGTAGGCAGGGTGCGTGGAATAACTACGAGAGTGCTCCTACTATCTTGCGAAATCGCACTCTTGACCATAACTCCTGGTATAGGTCCAGCGCATGCAGAAAGGTTGGTTGCTGGCCATCGACTGGCCTCCTCCTAATTAACACACGCCCATCACCGGTGCCGAGACAGAATCACCTTTCATCAGAAACACAGCATAACTCCATCCTGCTGTCCAATGAGCTCACGCTTGAAATCAGTGAAGTGGAAATTACAGTGACTGGTATCAGTGCAATGCACGCTACAGGATATCTGGTTCGGAGCTGTCCTTGAAATAACCGATTAGTAACAGTTCATTGTGTCACTGTGATGACAATTTCTGCTCAAACTGCTGCTGCAAATGAAGTACGATTCGCCAGAGCCACACGCCGAACACGATGATCTACCTTCTTTGTACTGTCACGTGGCCATTCGGAGTCCAGTTTTCTTGCGACCGTACGTTCTAGGGACCACCGCTGCCAGCAATCTTGCACAGTAACTACATTCCTGCCAATCTTTCTGCAGTGTCGCAGAAGGAACATCCAGTTTCTCGTAGCCCTCGTACACGACCTCTTTCAAATGAAGTGCGGTGTTGGTAATGGCGCCTTTGACGCCTTAAAGGCATTCTTGACCAATATCAACTCACCACGTCCGATCTCAAAGGTAACTAACGCTCACGACCATTACAGCACTTATGTAAAGCAAAACACACACAGTGACACTACTAGAGCCATTCTTATGCCACTGGTGTGAAAACTGAATAGACATCGTTTCTTAGATGTTGAAATACGCTTACCAACTTTCCATTATGTCGCACTACTCTTTCTTGGTGTTACGATTTTTTTTTCGATCAGTGTAAATTGAACGTTTGTACCGCTCCCTGAAACTGATCATTTGCACTAGGCATCCAAAATCGCATTCGACTAATGCAAGTTAACACTACAAAGAGTAGACCTACGATAGGTATATTTGGAAATAGTCAGGAAGCTGACATTGGACATGATATACATACAGGAGCTGCGCGTGAGGAATAGAGTAATTTATTACTCCCCTGTAACAGCTACTTTGAGCCATGGGCAAGGTGATATTAAGATCGTGACAGTTGGGCTCAGCAGGAAAATAGTTACTATAAATGTGACAAACATGTAATTACTATGGAGTAATAAGCACTAATAGTAAGGTGGGCAGTTATATTTATTTATAGGTAATTGTCATTTAGTGTCGACTTATAATTAAATAAACTGAACGGAATCGCTGCAATATTTGGAGTTGACCATGTAATACGTAACTTGAAGGCTATTCTACTGCATAAACGAGTGACGAAGTTCAAATGTTCAAATGGCTCTGAGCACTATGCGACTTAACTTCTGAGGTCATCAGTCGCCTAGAACTTAGAACTAATTAAACCTAACGAACCTAAGGACATCACACACATCCACGCCCGAGGCAGGATTCGAACCTGCGACCGTAGCGGTCGCTCGGTTCCAGACTGTAGCGCCTAGAATCGCACGGCCACTCCGGCCGGCGAGTGACGAAGTACATGGCCTGATGTCACAAGATGTGATAGCAGAACTAGGCCACCACTATCGTAACACAGGCAAACATATCGGCCATGGAGAACGTTCATTGATGAAATGTGAACCAGAATGTCACCGCAAGTGATCACAATGCTATTACATTTGATGTAGGAATTTGTTACGTTAATAACACCGAACAGACATCAGGGGCAGGTCTTTTTTGTCTGAGACCTGCTTGTTGTTCGCTTAATAAAGGCATTTTTACTGCAGTTCGACGAAAACAGTATCTGTTGCAGAGTTCATATATTACCAGAGCTTATACATTATGCGTAAAAAGTAGGAGCACTTATTAAGAGATAATCAGGTATTTTAGAAACATCGTTAAAAAAGTAACTATCCTATTTAACAGCGCCGGCCGCTGTGGCCGAGCGGTTCCAGGCGCTTCAGTCCGGAACCGCGCTGCTGCTACGGTCGCAGGTTCGAATCCTGCCTCGAGCATGGATGTGTGTGATGTCCTTAGGTTACTTAGGTTTAAGTAGTTCTAAGTCAAGGGGACTGATGACCTCAAATGTTAAGTCCCATAGTGCTTAGAGCCATGTGACATGTTTGAGAACGATGCGTACCGCGCTGAAAATTTGAAGGTGAACATTTGTTAGTGGAGACGGTCGGTTAAGTGAATAACAGTCGCTTAAATGAGGAGTGTGAAGAAGGAACTATCCTTGTCATTAAAGGTTACCACAACAAATTACCCACGTAGATAATTACAGCTTATCATCTGAGGACAGACACTAAGACTGCTGTTAAAAAAGAATCATTTGTAGTTACTTCAGTTCTACGAAGAGTTGACGGAGACATGAATTGGGGCTCAAGGGGGACAGCGAAGAACATTATCTGTAACATCACTGCTAAAGTTGTCTTAGCCATCTCTGAGTTGAAAAATGGGAGATTTCCATGTCCTGACAATGTTTATCAAAATGTGTTATTGCAGTTCGCTCCGAACTCTTTTTAGATAACGTTCTGGAATTCTCGAAAACAGCAAAACCTGATATTATTATAGATGGCGACAGAAAGACTCTTCAGATTCAGAGAGGCAGAGTATCGTATTATCATCAATACTCAAGCCAAAGTACACAAGAGGTTTTCCCTTTGACTGATGAAATCATCCTTTTCTAACGTGTGCGACCATTCAGACTTAGTACGAACGTCTTGACCCCTAAGTATTTTATTTACGACTCGTTTCGAGTAATCATCGTCAGATAGCTGTAGGAAAATCTTTACGAAAGACAACTTGGAAAACCTTGTATATAAATATTACAAGGCCAGTGTGACATCAGGAACGAAAGTGTAAATTGAGTACAAAGTTGGAACTTAAATAGTGCAACTATTTATTCACAACCGATACACAAGAGTTACATGTTTGCACCTGTTACTGTGCTTCAAAGTAGTCACCAGCGTTGTGTAAAACTCGTTGCCAGCGTTGTTTAAGGCTTAGTATACCGTTAGATGAGCCAGTTCTGTTGATGGTGCAAATGGAGCGGTCTACTACCTGTCGAATCTCTGGAACAGTTCTGAAGCGAATGACACGAAGTCGTTACCTCATCTTCGGAATCAAATCAAATTCACAAGAACTTAAGTCTGGAGAGTACGTCGCAGTCCCATCGACCGAACACAGCAGCCACAGCTTGCGCTGTATGCGCCCTCGCATTGTCTTGCAAAATGATGTGTGGGTTGCGCAGAAGCTGTGACCGCTTCTTCCACAAAGGTGGCCGCAGGTGATGCTCCAAAAACGAACAGTAATACGACTTAAGCTATCACTGAACTTAATGAAAACAAACAGCATGAACTTCAATTTGAAGAGGGGGAATATAATAATGTTACATTAAATGTCGATAATAATTCCATAAATTGTGCTGCAAACACTATTTTTGTAGGGATGAATATTAATTGTCGGTTGAACTGGAATGAGTTCACAAATAAACTAGCAAATAGAATGCCATCACATATTATACCCTTAGAGACCTGTCATCAGTGTATCACAGCAAGTGCATTGTAGTTACATATTATGCTTATACACACTCAGTCTTTATTGGTGATCAAATGCACAAAAATATGGATACAATATTGAGACGTGGAAGTGATATGGGTGTCCACTGTCCCCTCTCATTGTACTCCTCGTCCATTACTGGCTAAACTACGATAATTGAAGAAGAACTGAGCAAATATAACTGTATCTAGCTGAATAGAGAATTTTATTAGAGTAACGGTGTTGAAAACGGCAACGTAATCACAACGTGATCACGAGATACTTATGTTGTAATTCAGCTGGTCGACCTTAATTCACAAATGGCCGATGCGAGCAGGCTCCGCCAGGGCCGCAGAGTGGGGCGGTACTGGTCGGAAAACGGAACTCATCGAGGCGATGGTGAAGGCACGTCTTCTAGAAGTTTCGAAGGCTGGTTGATGGATGCAAAATCTGTCTTAAACAAAAGTACTGCGTAGTTTGCAGCAGCGGACAAGTAACACATCTTGCGTATCAGTAGTTTCGGATCGAGAGGCAACAGTTACATTTGAGAGTGTACTGTGAATTCTGATCGAAGCAGCTGGGAAATTTGTGCCAATGCTGTAGCAAATGTACACTTACGAAATTGGATGCGAAAATATATCAAGATTTTACCAGATTTGTCTGAGGTGTATTTACGAGGGTCACCACTTCCCAAGAGTATTATTTTAGCAATATTTTCATACTCAGACAGGCTGGTGTGTAACGTGTAGTTAGCTGCCCTGTGGGTACGTCGAGAGGTCCGGACAGTGCGTTTGGACTTGAAATTTGCAGTAACACAAATTTCGGTCTGATAATCACTTGATATACATAGCTCTGTTAGACTACAGCCTCCTGATACAGGCAGCTGACGTGTTATACGTTGGTACTTAGAGTTTGTACTATCGTTACTTCCTCTCGTCATATACCGATGTGTTTTAATCTGGTAGAGACGGATAGGTAACAAGACAAATTCGCTTAAAAATACGAGAGAGAAGACTGACCATGTAACAATGTTCAATCTACAGAAAATGGCTGGCTGTAAGTTGAAAACTAAAAATAGCACTCAGGCATATTGTAAAAATCTGTTCAAAGAGATGGGGATTTATGCCTGTTATCTATCCAGAAATTTATTTTTTAAGACGTGTTGTTTTGCGCTACTAATGTCAACTCACAACTTTGCATTACTGCAGTGGTAGCATCTACAAGATAATTCTTCTTTCTCTGGTATCTTTGTCCCACAAAGGTGCAGGATCAGCATGGTTAATTTAACGGTGGCTGGATGCCCTACCAGTCGCCACCCATTTACCCCCTCCCCCCTCCACCACCCCTCCCACAGCAGATATGTGTACTCCAATAGATTGTGTGTAGTGTTATTCATGTGAACATGACCGAAAGTTTTTTTCCCTAAATGTTTGCAAATCGTGTAACTGACGCTTGACTTGGGTAACAGCCCAATATTCACCTAGTGGTATGTGGGAGACCAGGTCAGGGTGGCTGGCACACCGACTCTCGTCATTAATCTGCAGGGTGAATGCAATCTGGTGTCTGTGCACCTCCCATTCCAGGATGCAGTGCTTTAACAGATATGGCTGTCTGGGCAGGGCGGCATCTACAAGACAATGTGTAGACCAACTGAAACGTCATATTCTACAATCAACGTGGTCCCTCACCTCAGAGTTATTTCATCAGGACCAAACACGAGATCATACTCAAGTCTGTCGGTATACAATGAAGATGAGTCATTAAAATATAGTAGGTGAAATGGAGTGATTGGCGCCAGACAGAGCGCAAATTAGTTAGGAAACGTGCTGAAATACTGATATTTGTGGAAATAAATTAAAGTATATTTATTGACTCATCTGACCCTTAGAAGGACGAACTCAAGGAACATTATAAATTATCTAAACACACAGAGTATCAGTCAAACTGGTGGCTCACATCAGAGCTGAATAGTAAGTTTCGGTGGATAGATTGGTGGCACCATCAGACTAGCGGAAAGAATAGCTGCATAAAATGCAGTATACTAGTACAGACTCTCTTCATACTGATTTTGCCTCCCATATCTATGTGCCACAGAGACATTGTGAACATGCTTTTGATATCATTGGTGTGTCTTTTCACTTCTCTGCACCAAAAGTAGATGTTATTTTCACCTGTGATAATTTTCTTCATCTCCTTAATAGTGGGAAATCAACGGCAGTTACTGAACAGTTTGTAATCTCGTGTTTTGTGACACCAGAAGGTGACTGACTGTGGTAAAATTATATTAAGTAACAAGACGGAGATGATATCAACATCACTACCTGTTAAACGTGGCGTAGAAAACGTAAATAGGCAATTAAGCCAAACTCTAATCATGTGAAACTAAAAAATAAACCAGTTGTGTAAACAATAATGTTAAGGATATCTTAAAGGAAACAATTTCCGTTTCATTGTCTCATGCCTGAGAGTTCTGGCTGTGAGACCTGGTGACAGCTTTATTCTAAAAATATTGAAAATCTGATCACTTCTGAGAACAAAGTAGGGATAGAGACGGGGTCATTTCCTCTTAAAATGACAAAGGAAGTTAAATAATGGCCAGTTATATTCACTGAAATTGGGAGTTGTTGTGGAACAAGTCAGTAGTATTACGTTAGGCACATTATTTGCTCTCTCAGTCACAGCTCAATATTGTGGCTGGAGATTTGGTGTAAGGTCAGCTTGCAAGCATATTTGTTATACCTTTCCACTCCAGATTCTCTTCGTTCTAACACTCCAAACATGCACGTCACTTTGTTGTACCAGCATCTGATTGTTCTCGTTCTCTCTCCCTCTCTCTCTCTCTCTCTCTCTCTCTCCCTCCCTTTCTTTCTCTCTCTCTCTCTCTCCCTCTCGCTTTATCTCTCTCTCTCTCTCTCTCTCTCTCTCTCTCTCTCTCTCTCTCTCTCACACACACACACACACACACACACACAAACTTGGAGAAAGTATACAATAACGGATACAGAAATATTCTAGTAAAAATGGGTCTGTAAATGAACCGTTTGCAAGATAATTCGGGAAGGATTCGTATGGGTCACCATTTACTTCATTCTGAAGTATTGTTCTGGTTGGTACAAACGTATCTAAAATGTTAACTTTTCGATTTAATCCCCACCTAATTGGGCTCAAATGTCACCCATGGATCATGATTAGGGAATGTGGTACATGCATGATGGTGCGCTGGCACATTTTGCTGCTGTCGTAAGACGATACGTAACGCGCCAGTTTGGTTCAAAATATATAGATCGAGTAGGGCCTGTACCTTGGCCTTCAGTATCACCTTATCCCAATCCTCTGGATCATTCTTTCTGGGATCACGTCAAAAATGAAGTGTAAAGCACTCCCGTTAATAAGGGCGATGAACTGAAGCAGAAATTATACAATCTCGTCAAGATTTACAAGATGATTCGGGGGTGTTCGAAAGAATTCGTAGCTCGTTGCAGGGACGAGTGCAGTAATTCACTCCAAAGCAAAGACGACACATGGATCTCTACTTCTAACAGGCACGAGCTTACAGTAGATTGTATGTGTTGTTGAGATGGGCATGGGTGATATTTGAGCCTAATTAGATGGGGAATTAATGAAACAATTTACATTTCAAATTATTTTCTACCAGCTACGAGAATATTTCATACTGAATTTAGTGGCGGCTCGTAATCACACATAAGCGCCTACCCCGTAAACAGATCGTTTGCGGACACACGTTTCCTGGAACGTGTTTGGTTCTATTGTCATATACTTTCACACGTGTCAGTTTTCGCTATATATACACTGTCAGGCAGCTAAAAGACGTTAACCCGATTTACGTAGAACGAGTAAATCAATGTACATGCGATTTTCGCTAAGCTATAACGGACATTGTGAAAAATTCAATCATGACACCGACATTCTTTTTCTTTAAATGGAACTGTATACTTTTCTGGGAGAGTGGAAACAGTCATTTAAGATAACTTCAGTGTCATAAAATGCGCGGAACCTGATCAAATAATTACAAGTCAACGGCTCTGCAAAGTACTCTGCCGTCAGGAGAAGTGGTTTCACAAACATTTTCTCCTCGGTATCAAAGGTAAGTGAACACAGATGTGGTTTGTGAGTTTATCAGTGCGATTGAAGTCCATTAGTCTGCACTATGCTTTTGTAGCGAACAGATAACTTGTTCATGAAGTTATTCGGGCTTAAGCAGTGTATACTAGAGATCAAAAAGTGGACTAGATTTTCATTGTGGAGGTTTCCGTCCAACTGTTAGAATAGCACTGCGGCTGCATGCTGAAAGATATGTTGATCGTACCAAACCTTCGCATCCAGATTTTTAAAACATGAGGAATTGGAATAGTGAAGAATAAAATACGTCAGCAAAAAGGAACTGAGAGAAATGCAACTAATATTTTAGCAGGAATAATAACCCACATGTAAGTACGAAGCAGCTTGTATGTGGGAGTGGAATCAGCCAAAGGAGTGTTCTGTGCATGCTACATTCTGAGGAATTTCATTCTTTCCTCATTTAGAGCCATTCACAGCTTGAAACGTCCCCTTAGTATAATTTATACATGACTGTGCTTAAACTGACACACAATATTTTTAGAGCAACGCAATCTGACTTTCAAAAATCCGTACAAAAGAATGGCCCTGACTAACATTAACCTATACCTTTCACAAATCATTTACCTCACAAAAATCTTCGTTACTCGAACTACTGCAATACAGCGAGCGCCACTACTGCCAGCTAAATAAAAGATTCAAACTACGGAAGGCACTAACTACTGATAGGCATAGTTAGCAAATGAAAGATTTTAATAGAGAACAAACAATGTATTTACCTTAATAGTGTTGAAAAATCATAATATACATAGCAGTTCATGACATCCAGTCTTATAAATTTCAAAACTCCGCCATTTCTCTCCCCACATCCACCACTGCTGGCGGCTCACCTCCAACTGCGCAACGCTACGCGCTGTTCACATCCAGCTGCCGGTGCCCAACACTACAATGGCAGACAACAATGCAAACTAGCCACAGACTGCACACAGCACAGCCAGTGATTTTCATACAGAGCGCTACATGGCGTTACCAATATAAAAGCCTAAACAGCCTACTTACATAGCCCCAATGCTCCCCACAAAAAATTTTACAAATTGTTTTGGGCAGTGGCCAATACAGGTTTGAAAAAATTTTTTCATAATTACAATAACAAAGAAATCAAATGCACACACTTATTGATACAATGTTGGTCAAAAGCTAAAATTTTCTCACAGTCCATAAAGACAGTCCTGATCATTCATCACAGTAAAATTCCAGTGTTTTTTTTTCTCAAATTCTGAGCAGTAAAAGAAAATGCACACGGAAGTAGTAGATTTCCATGCAGTCTTGAAGAAGTAGTGTTGTCCTTCCAATGGAAAGACAGTGCTGACTCTTGACATGCAGACAGGTAATGGGCCACAACAGAGCAAACCCACAGCAGAGTCAGTCGAAGTTTTGAAGAACATTGGTAGGTGGATCATCAAAGAGCAGACCCACTGTAGTTCTGGTAGAGAGTATGGTATTGGTGATTCATCAAAGGTGCAGACCCAGTGGAGTCCTTGTAGAAATAATGGTATTGGTGAGTATCAAAGATGCAGACCCACTGTAGTCCTTGTAGAGACGGCCAGCAGCCAACTGTTGCGACTGTGCAGGTGCACCATCACCATCGAAGAGTCTTGCAGAGAATATAGCAAGTCCATAAACCACCACTTGTGTACTCACAAAGTTTTTCGAATTGTCCTTAGAACCAGCAATGCTGTTAACCAGTCCCTTGCTGACTTATCAACACACGTGGGAGCACTAACAGTCCTCTTTTTTTTTACATTTTGTGCATATACTATGACCAACAGAAATGTGTGCAGTGAAATGAGTGCTTACAAGTTACTTAATTTCCTGAACTGGTGTCAATTAAAATATTATAACATGAGAATACAATAACAAAGGTACAAAATATACCATTAAAGAACATAAAAATACAGATAACATTTGTGGTAATATGGGCTTTACAAAAGAATTGAACTAACATATACATCAGTGTTACAGGAATTATGACGTAAGTAAATACATAAAAGATCAGAATAACTTTTGAAACATGAACTTTACACATGATCATTAAAACAAAACAGAATAAATAATGTCTAAAAATCTTTACAGAGTAAATAACATATTATCAGAAAAATTCTACAATGTAACTCTCATCAGATAAACACATAAAGACAGGAAGAACACAAATACCCAAGGGTACACAAACACATAGAGGGATAACACAAGGAAAGGACAGGGTTTTTTTACTGCAGTATTTTGCAAACAAAACTTTCTTTACTTCTCGGAGATCTCCCTTTGTTCTTCATTATTTCCAAAAAGTCCTAGCTATACCTGATGTCTGTACTTTTTTCATATAACTTCTCAATGCATTTCTTCCAATTCATCGCAACTCATTCTCTTATATAGTCTACCCCCTCTTAAGCTCACTTAAATCTACTGAGCTCAGATGCTAATCTAAGGGACGAGGTAATGCAGCATCGCAAAACAGTTAACACAAACAGCAATGATAAAAAATGCAAATTGGCAAAGCAAGCAGCATAAATTAGCAAAGCAAATGCAATATTACAACTAATATAAGGCAATGCGCAGCAAACAAGAAAAATAAATCCGTAGTAAAACTGGCTTAACAGAGTAATAAAAAGTCAAATTCAGTAACATTATGCCTGGCAAACAGCAGCAGCAAATGCAATAACTTATATCTAAACATGAGAAAGCTCAAGCAGAAAAAATATTACAGTAAAAATGGCCATGTTTAATACCTATGTCACATCTTAACACTAGGGTGATGCATCACCTTAACTTACACTACTAAATAAGTTACCCAGTCATTGACAAAAATTATGTATGCAATTCCTGTGAAGGGAAATGTCTCTTTGTGCTCCCTCGTTTTTTGAAGTAGATTATAAAGTTATTATTTACTGGATCTGTAGGCATAAAATATTTATATTAGTACATCTATAAAATTTTATTTTAACCAATGCTGCAGTGCAGCTAAAATCTAGATATCAAACAAAATGAGCAATCTCTCAACTGCAAAGACAATAGATGTAAAATGTTTCTCATCATTTCATTAGGCATTTTAGCAAATATCATAAATTAAGAGCTCCACAGTGTAATCATATGTTTTCAAGTTTGAGCGTGTCGTATTTGCGATGCTTTCGACAAAGATATGTCAATAGCGAGGATAATGGCCTTTTTTTTCTCCACCTAATGGCTTTCTTTTGTCAGACGACTATCTCTCAGCTGGGCACCCATAACGCATTACGTCAAGGTCACTTACCTTTCTTACTGAAATATTTACGACAGCAGTTTCTGCTACGGTGACAGTCTCATATAAAAATATTTTCACAGGTTGAGAATTTTGCGTTACAAATGTGTAGAAACAAAATCCTATAAATATAACAGTGTCCAAAAAATTTTCGCCGGCATTGTGATACATTCACGCATTTACACACATTTCATGACTCTTAAAGTACGATTCTTGGTTTCCAACATCCTTTTTCACAAGTCAGAGTCCCTAACCACTACTCATTAATCCTTACCTTATTACACATATAAATATTCGTCGACACTTCTTCAATATTTCATCATAATAAATACGTAGCATAATCAAATTCCTCATATAGCATCAGCTTATTGATCATAAACATACCTCAACAACATAATACACATTGTCATCGTAATAATAACATCATAAAAACTCAGCCAAATCTCAAAAACATCGTAGCTTCCTGCAATAATTTCAAAACCCAAAAAGAGTTCTCTTCTCATATCAATAGTGTCATCTACCTCAATCGTACTTTAAAAATCGTGATCCCATACCATATATATCATTCAAAGCTCTCATAATATCACAATGGTTCTGAAAAAATATGAACAGTTCACAAACTACAGACAAAATACAATTTCGTAAGCGTGAAGTTATCCAACGGTGTAATTACGTAAACATCTGTCACTGATGTAGTAAAAAAAAATGTTTGTCTCTCTCAGTTAAATGATCAGATAGCTGTGTAATTTATGTGTTAGAGAAATATGGTACCGATGTGTAAAGTTGTATAAGCAAATGCCATATTAGCCAGGGCTCCTTGTGTTTTCCAGACACATGGTACACAAAGTAAGCGTGTACCCCCCTGAGGATTAATGTAATTATACCCTCAGGTGTTACAGATTACAGCAATGGAATGAAATGTATCACGGAAAACCTTTGTATCATTGTACTTGAAATATCTTTAAAAATTAATGTTTTAAGTACAAAATTAATCACTCAAATACGTGTACTGTAGCGCTAAACTGTGCGTCTTGTTGTAAGATAATCTCTGTGTAAGTGTCGTAGTTATCGTCCTCCGAAAGCTAACTTCCGCAAAAGTCAATGTACTTACCTCATGATAAACAAAAGTGAAATGCTTTGGGTATGGATATCTTAGTTATTACGCTTATTGCCGTGATGAAGAAAGTACTGTGCTGTAACGTATTGTTGTGCTACGGAAAAGGCTGTCTCATTGCAGCTATACCACAAAAGTTACTACTAAAACATGTTTTACTTTCCAGAATAATACAGAAAAACTGTGCAGATATAAAACAGAAACACTGCAAAAGCAACATTGTAAATTGTCACTCATTATTAGCGTCGTGATAAAATCGTGTAGCTTGCACATAAACTAACCACTGTGTCATCTGGTATCTCACTGAAAGTACTTTAAATCCAGAATGTTGCATTAAAATCTCATTAGCAGTACCAGTATATGTTCTAAGTATGTAAGCCTTATAGTTGTTACATAATCGTGCAACTAACAAAGCAAGAATGTACAAATAACAACACTGTGTCGTCTGTTTATTGTAACAATGCATTCGTAATTTCTGTTTAAATAAGTTCTCTTGGTTCTTGATTGGATATTTAACTTCAAACATTGTTGCATGGTAACACTTTCTAAGTCTGCCAATGCATACTAGAAATGTGAAGTGAAAAGTTTTATGGCAAAGACAAAGTTAAAAAGTAGATTATCTTTCAATAAACGGTTTTACATGTGAAATGTGGTGTAAACCTTTACTCTTCCTAGTACGCAGAGTTTCAACTTCAACGCAATTGTCATGTGGTATACGTCGGATTCTGCAAGGTACATTGTAAACTAGAAAGAATTTGTGACTCAAGTGTTTCTTCTTATGTGACAATGAATGAGCTTTAATGAGAACTTTCTGACCAATATATACTTTCTTTGCATTTGCTTTACCGTGTAGTTTTCTGACTTGTGTCTGCTGCAGATTTTATATTTTTAAGAGTAAAATCAATTATCTCTTTGTGTCGAAGTTTACGTGTATTCGGGAAAGGTACAAGCTCTCTGATTTTGTTCGGTGGTTCTTCATTCTTCAGTACAAGAGTAGGTGGTAAAGCAGTGGAATCATGAGGCATTTCATTCAGCACATTTTGAAATAAGTGTAAATATCTGTCCCAATGCTGATGCTTTCTGTGACAATAAAGTCTGCGAAGCTTATTGATTTCTTTCATAATCCGTTCAGACGGGTTACAATGTGGTGAGTACAATGAAATAAAAACAGGTTTGATTTTATGATTCCGAAGCATGCGTGACCAAACAGCAGATATGAATTGCGGTCCGTTATCTGAAATGGCTTCGCTAACGTGTCCAACTTCACGTAAGAAATTTTTAACAAAGGCGTTGGATACAGACCGTCCAGTGGCTTTACATAACGGTGTGAAAGAAACAAATCTTGAAGTAAGTTCAACAGCGACTAGAACGTACGAAAATCCATTAGATGTTCTGACAAGCGGTCCCAAGAGATCAACAGCAGGAAATTTTTTTAATTTAGAAGGAATAATAGGAAACAACGGAGCACGATGTGAGGTAGTATATGGTTTCGCCTTTTGACAAAGTTTACAAATAGACAAGACTCTTCGAATTCTCTTTTCCATATTGTTAAAATAACAAGTCGTTCGAAGAATATGATAACATTTTCGTGGACCAAAATGTGCATAGCTGAAATGAATGTACCAAATGAGCTTATTAACAAAATCGTCTGGAATGCAAAGTACCCATAGCTTGTCATCAACAGTGCAGCATTTGAAGAGTATGTTGTTTCTAACCAGGTAATAACGCCGAATCTGAGTGTGTGTCTTTTCATGCCATTTACTTTTGATGTCTTTCCAAATCGGATCTTTATCTTGTTCATGAGCAATGTCCTTTAAAGATGTGGTGATGAAGTTTTCAAAGGCGACTTTCTGAATGTAAAGAATACTTAAATTTTTCTCGAGGTTGCCTTCTGTGTTACTTTTCTCAAGCCCAGCTGGTGCGCGTGACAATGCGTCCGCAACAATGTTCTCCTTGCCGGGAATGTAGACTATTGTGAAGTGGAATTCTTGCAGAAACAATGCCCAACGTTTTAACCTGTCATGATTTAATTTTGAAGACATAAGAAATTGTAATGCACGATGATCACTGTATACTTTCACGTGCTTACCAGAAAGAAAGAAACGAAAGTTGTTAAATGCCTAAACGATAGCTAAAGCTTCTAATTCAGTAACGGAATATTTTTTTCAGATTTTGTTAGCACTCGGCTAGCAAAAGCAATGGTTTTCTGAACAGTAGTGTCATTTTCTGTGGCTTCTTGAAATAAATGGGCACCAAGACCGACTTTAGAAGAATGCGTGCTAAGGCAGAAATCTTGTGACAGATCTGGATGAGCTAGTATTGGCGCGTTAAGTAGCGATTCCTTCAAAGAATTGAATTCCAGCTGTGGCTGTTCGTCCCAGTTCCAAATAGTATTTTTTCCAGTGAGAGAACAAAGTTTTGGTGTAACAAGAATTTGCATATTCAGATAACGACGGTAAAAATTTACGAGACCTAGAAAACTGTGGACTTGTTTTTTGTGGATGGAACTGGAATGGCTCTGATTGCTTCTAACGTTTCAGGATCCGGCTGAATGCCTTCAGAAGAAATAATATGTCCCAAAAACTTCACCTTTGTCCTACCGAACTCAGATTTTTCCAAGTTAACTGTAATTCCAGATTCTGCTAAAATATGTAACACGCTGTTGAGGATGTGATTGTGTTGTTCCCATGAGGCTTCTGCAATCAGAATATCGTCCACATATAAGGTGATGTGACGTTTTAAGAACTTAGGTAATATGGAATTTAGCCCGCGAATGAATGCTGCCGAAGAAATGTTCAAACCAAAGGGAAGTTTCCGAAACTGATAACAAACGCCGAAACAAAGGAAAGCTGTTATTTTCTACATTCTGGATGAAGTTCGATCTGATAAAAGCTGGATCAGAGATCAATAGAAGACAACACTTTTACGCCATTAAAATTTTGAAGAAGTTCTTCCATCGTTTGCGGCCTGTCTGTTTCAGGAATGATGATAGTATTGATTTGTCTCGAATCTAAGACAAGTCTGATCGATCCATTTTTCTTCTCAACAACATGTAATGGATTGTTGTATGAGCTTACTGCAGGCTCAATAATGCCTTCGTCAAGCATAGATTGTATTTCTGTTCTAACACGGTCCCTATAATGTGCTGGAATTACGTATGGTCTAACACAAAATTTAGTATGCTCACGAACACGAAATTGGTATTGAAATCCATTGATTGTTCCTGTTTTGAGAGTAAAAACTGTGGAATGTGCTTGTAAAATCTCAAAAAGATCCTGCCTATCAATGTAATTACAGTTCTCAATTGTTTGAATCTTACGTAACGGAAGTGTGGGACAATCGTTCGATTTGTTGCATTTGCTAAAAGTTATTTCACTAATTACTGAAATGGGACTGCCAGAGTCAAGTACTGCCGTAAATTTTACGTCATTTACTGTAATGTGAATCACAGGATATGCAATGTTGTTATGTTTTACATCGTGCTCCTGGAGTAAGATGTCCCTAATGTCTTCCATTTTTACGTAATTACTAGCTACGGCAGCTGCGTCGTCAGTTTCATAAGTACGTTTTGTGGCTGCCAGCGGTATGAGTCATTGCCTATTGTGTCTTTGTTGGCGCACGTTGTTATTGGAATTTGGAGACCTGACTTCTACAAATTCACCTTGTCGAGAGGGCCCTGCTCTGTTAGAATCCCGCCAGTTCTGATGCAATTCAGGTCTGTCGTTACGATCATATCGTCTGCCGTCATGTCGTTAGATTCCATAGTTTCTTTCTTGTCGGTCACGTGGTGGAGAATTTCTCCTTGAATCGTAACTGCGCGCTGGACCGTTGCATCTAAAGTTATTGTATCGCCCTTGATAATAATTATTTTGGTTCTCAAATTGTCTGTTTCCCTGATTGTTTCTGTGATAGTCACCACTGCAGAGAGGTGATCTTTCCCTGTAATTATTACTACTCTGCCAACGGTTGTCATACGGGTGGTGTCTGTTTTGGTCACGATTTGTGTTGTGAGAATAGCCTTGTCGTGTCCAGTTATCGTTTCTTTCATCGCGGAATTGCGACGGATGTGACTTGTAAATGTTGTGTTCCTGTTTTCGCGTTCCGCGATTGTCAGTGTCAATTTCTAATTCTTGTAAAAGTCCCTGAAAAGCTTCAATGTCGTCTTTGCAACGTCCTGCCAAAATAATATGTCGTAAATGTTCAGGTATTTTGATTAATCAAATGCGGATGAGTTCTGAGGGGCTGTATGGGTTTGACAGGTACTGATTCTTGTGCAACATGTCTTCAAAATATTTCACAAGACTGGAAAATTCAGATTGTTCGAGATGTTTCATCATTATGATGCTATGTTTTACTCGGTCTTGTGTAGCTTAAGGCCAATATGCTGAGAGGAAGGTATGGTAAAAGTCTCCTTCACTGTGACAATCGTGAATGACCGATCGCATTCTTACAGCTGGTTCATTCTCTAAATAGCCACACATAAATTCTAATCTGTGCTCTAATGACCAGTTGGGAGGAAAACAATGACAGAATTGATGGAGACACGCTTGTGGATGAATGTCGTTGCCAGAATTCTTAAATGTTTTAAATTTACATGTAGTAATGAACAGCTTATAGTCAAAATCATTATGTCGGCGAGTCGCATATCGGTCATTGTTACGTCGTTTCGGCGGTTCCATTTCAAAATTCGGTGCACCTTGCCAATTTCTTTCATAATTTCCGAAATGCGCTGTGTTATTATTTTGTGACTGTTCCGTATTTCTATGTCCCTCTTCCCGTATTGGGGCGCGAGTGTCCTCTAAAATACGTAATTCTTGTATGACCTGTGTCAGCTGATCTTGTACTTCCCGGATGTCTCTTTGGTGTTGCGTTTAATTTGATTCTGATTTTGTTTGAATTTCCTAATTTGTTCGCACTCTTCTGTGTCATTAAAGACTAACGGTTTTGTATCATTCAGATTATCATCTACCTTCGTAGATAAATTATTTAGCTGATGCGAAAGTTCAACTACTTTCTCTGATAATGAACTAATTTCCTCCATGTGTCTTTCTGAACCAATTTTCAGAGTATCTACTGTGTCCTTTAAGTTTTCCTGAGTTTTTGCAAGTACCGTAACCGAATCGGTAGATGCAACTGAGTCAATTTTAGCTTGCAAGGTCTCATGATTTTCATGAACAATAGTTTGCAGTTCTTTTATGGCTGCTTCGTGATTCTGTAATGCATTTTCATGACGCGAAAAAATAGGTTGGAAATGCTCACAAATTTGTGTTTTTACGTCATTACAGACTTTTTGACATTTCGATTCGATTTTATGTAACTCAGTAGTTAAATCTTCACGTGTTTGTTCAAGCGTGGTGTGAAGATTTTGTTACATTGCGTCTAACTGTTGCTGTGTTTGTCTCTGGTGTTGTTCCGTTGTGTCTAACTTTTGAAGATTTTGTCCCATTTGTTTCTGATTTTGTTCAAGCGTTGTGTCTAACTTTTGTAGCCTTTGTCCCATTTGTTGCATTAACTGTAATAACAATGCACTCGTGTCTGAAACATGTTCCTCAGTGCTTTTCGGCAGTGAATTTGCATCGGCAACATTCACATTTTGACAAGCAGAAAATGTGTCTTGACTTATTTGAGAAAACGTTGAGGACCCAAAACCTGAATCTACAGTATTTGCAAGATTGTGTTCTGTCATTTCGGATTCCTGAGGCGAACTGTTGCTGATCGATCGATCGATAATGCTTCCCTGTTCACTGATTGTTTCACTGTCTACACCATTATTTGCCGCCCGCTCCATTTCCCTATGCACAATTACCAAATTACTACTTTGAACATTAGTTAATTCATTACTCGGTGGCGCTAACACACTGCTTTCGTCTTCACTGTCATTTCTCGGTTTACTTTGGAGCCTAGTATTGAGTTTTTCACACGCCATTATTGTCACAATAACACAGAAAAACACAATTGGAAGAGTAAAATAAGAAAACACAATATCATAGCACTGAAAATAATATCTAGTTAATTGCAAGCGCAGCTGCGAAATACTTGGTGCAAATCTACATGCATACCACAATAACAATGAAAGACTGCAACTACAAAGGAGATTCTCTCTACAATTACGCGCTAGCAATAAACAGTAGCTACACTAATTACACAAACTACAAGAAAAAAAATCAGAAGTTTCCAGTGAGGTATCCTCGGCTAAGGGTCGACATATGAAACGTCCCCTTAGAATAATTTATACATGACTGTGCTTAAACTGACACACAATATTTTTAGAGCAACGCAATCTGACTTTCAAAAATCCGTACAAAAGAATGGCCCTGACTAACATTAACCTACACCTTTCACAAATCACTTGCCTCACAAAAATCTTCGTTACTCGAACTACTGCAATACAGCGAGCGCCACTACTGCCAGCTAAATAAAAGATTCAAACTACGGAAGGCACTAACTACTGATAGGCATAGTTAGCAAATGAAAGATTTTAATAGAGAACAAACAATGTATTTACCTTAATAGTGTTGAAAAATCATAATATACATAGCAGTTCATGACATCCAGTCTTATAAATTTCAAAACTCCGCCATTTCTCTCCCCACATCCACCACTGCTGGCGGCTCACCTCCAACTGCGCAACGCTACGCGCTGTTCACATCCAGCTACCGCTGCCCAACACTACAATGGCAGACAACAATGCAAACTAGCCACAGACTGCACACAGCACAGCAAGTGATTTTCATACAGAGCGCTACATAGCGTTACCAATATAAAAACCTAAACAGCCTACTTACAAGCTTCATAACAATGACTCACAAAATCGGTTTGCAAGTCACCGAATGATATCTACGAAATCTGCGAAGTAATGGATTTCTATACAGATTTCCTTTACGATTGAGGCGTTGTTTATATCGTGGTCAGAAATCCACGCTTGGTAAGAGAAGCGAATATGCAATTTCGTTCGTGAATCGACGAGTGGTGCGAGTTTCTCAAGTATCGCGTCGTTGGTCTCTGGCTTATTGATGAAACCGTAATTTGCCACAAGTATCTAAAGTTTTCAACAGATATCCTTCAACACTACTGGAAGAAATCATATGGGACACATGGCAGTTAATTTAGTACCAGCGTAGTGGATGTCTCACTCATTACACGCATTTAATTACAGACCATCTTACAGAACATTTGGAGATCGATGGATCGGTTGTTCGTGAAACACAATCTGGGCTGCACGCTCACAGGTTATTACATCCCTTCAGTTTTATCTGTGAGCGAAAATAAAAACAAGACATCTACTACGGAACACCGACATGAAATACCGTGTAAAGCGAGTTCGTTCTGCGGTAAGTCTAGATGGAATTCAACGTGCGGTTCGAATTTCAGTGCTCAAGGTCAACATTTCGAAGACTTGATATGAAAATCATAATAATAAAAACACGAAACTTATCTGCGATACTTGTTTGCTTACATATGGTGCAGGAGAGCTTATGTTTTCGGGATATGTTCCACTGACGGCAAGACAGTGGTTTTCGTCGCCGATATCTTGTTACTAAAGTATTTGAGTAAGTTGTACATGTATTGTGTCATTGAATTCGTCTTTGAAGGCTTTTTCCAATGCCACAGAAGAAGTATATAGTTCTATTAAAAGAAAGAAACGATATTGGTTTCATAAGACGCCTGTTACAAATGTAATAAACTACTAGCATTTATCGGAAAATTCGTAGCATGGTCCGCTATAATTTAGAGTAAACCGCATCACGATATATTTCACTCAGTCTGGACATATTCTGAGTGGCCCGTCTCCCTCTCTCTCTAAATCACACTACCACAAATGAAATAGTGAAATTCAGTTTTGTTGTAAGGAGTAACTAAATTATTAATTAACAAAATTTATGAATTTTAACTTTCTTTACTCACTGCATAATTTCGGTTTCATTCAAAAGTTGGTACTGTAAAATTCAGCTTGACCACAAATTTTATGATCACTGGCAAAAATGTTTTAGTTACAGTACGTGAAAATATGTTTGACTTAATATATGAAAATTTATACTCAAGGAGATAATGGAAACACATGGAATTATAAGAGCTTATCAGTTAATACTGCAGAATACCACATTATAAGCCTACATGATTTCCATAAAGGAATAGGCATCAAACAACAAAAACCAGAGTTAAACCATTTCCAACGACCTTCATAACCGGTGCACTTATATATCAGTATTAGTTATGGTGCTTTTGAGTAATTCAAATTACTTGACACCCGTGTGTGTGCATGTGTGTGTGTGTGTGTGTGTGTGAGAGAGAGAGAGAGAGAGAGAGGGAGAGAGAGAGAGTGACTGAGGGAGGGAGGGAGGCAGAGAGAGAGAAAGAGAGAGAGAGATTTCTCATACAGCGTAGTATAAATCGCCTTAGTTAAAAATGAAAGATAGATGTAAAGAAAATCATGAAAATGGTCAAAATGTTGCCATATTTTTCGCTGCGAGGGTGTATTACATTTGTAAGCTAACTACAATAAGAGATCGCAATTATGGTCGATGTAACATGCAAATAATCAAAACTAAATTAACGTATAGCATGAGTGTAGCAAACCTATAGTTGCTATTAGGCTTACAGATCAGGATGGTGACTTACTCAAAAAGAGGTGGAAAAAAACTGTAAAGCGTGTTGTGAATTATGCAGTGATGAAACACAAGCAAACTCACCTACCTCATGCTATGTCAAAACAAAGTTTGTGGATACACATTCTAAATTTGACATGATATACATTTACAAAAACATCCTTTACTTCATTTCTTCAGATTCGTTGTATTTTTGTACTCTGATTATCAATAAAATTATATGTCACGTAACCAAAGACTGAGGTTAGTAAAGTACTTGCTTTCGCACCATACAGTGGGTTTCTGAGGGGTATAATGCTAATTACTGATACACATTACCTCCAGCCATGTCTCTCCAATACGATGTCCATACTTTGGTCACATTCCCCTACATTCGAACCATCGGCCGCGGTGCAATCTGCGGTACCTATATGTCAGTTTCTATCTCAACAACGTAGCTTTTCGCGTCGACATTCCTGAATGAACGCTTCACGGAGCTCCTGCCACGTCAGATTTGTAAGCATCAAACGGACAACTGAAATCTCCTGACGATGATGAAGGGGTAAGTTGTCGAAAGCTTGAGACTGAATACAAATTTGACCCGGCAATTATTCTGTGAGACATTTATTTCTCAATTTCCATCTTGCCTTTATAGCAACTGTTCTTCATAGAAAACGATCATTATGACAACTATTATAGCATTGAGATGTGATCGGACATCTACTAACGTCTATAACGCAATGCAATTGGCTTATAATGTACCGCGATCTTAAGGGATGAGTGGCTTATTTCTTGGATTTCCTGCACACTGTTTATAGGGTTTATTACATCAAAGTTGACAAAATGAAGCTATTTTTACAATATATTCTCATTTTGTATCGTAGGACTTCTTTTGAGCTTGATATGTAACAAAGACGTTTTTGTGGTACTCTAAGACATATTATTTACTCTTATGTATATACTAGTTAAATGTCATTCATCTGCGCTCAAACACCATTGTATTTCCCTGGATGAATTTCAAACGTGCGGGATATAGTATGTCGACTCTCGCATTTTCCTTAATTCGGCTCAGAAGTGAAGGGCAGTTGAGTTAAACTTCATATTTGATTTGAACGTTGGTGAAGGCTTATAAATATGCTATAAATAAGTTCTATTTCATAAAATGTATTGTTTTCCTTTACATTAAGCCGGACAACATCAGGAAAAAAAACTGGGTATATGATGGTTGGCCATGTGAAGCAGCAATGGATCAGATGGGGCTGAATATAGGGTTTGATGTTATGTGAACGGCTTGTTGTTTGCAAAACTATGAGAACTGGGCATTGGTCAGGTAGAACACAAGAAAACTAAATTGTAATACTATACTCACTCAGTTCACTCAGCTAGTAATGAGAGACCTGAAAATTTCGTTGACTAGGAATCACGATGCGATTTTTCAAGAACATGTCTCGTGTCATTGTTTGTGAAAACCAAATTCACTTGTCCTTGCAGCCAGCCATAACGTCTGATAAGCTGGACGAAGGCAACAGAGTAAATCTTGATAATTTATGATTGTGTGCGGCATTTAATTACCGTTATCGTGTTACAAATCACACCATATCATATTAATTCGGTACACTTGACCGTACACCACTTCAGATGAGGACAATGTACGCATGAACCGTGATGGGGTGCATCCTAACAAAACAATGCACATTGAATGACATTTCTAATTAACTAAAAGTAACCACTAATGTGGTATTTCAGTATAACCATTGTCTTAATTTTCCTTCTCCTAATCCCCATAACTTTTGTCGCTCAGTTCCCGTAATTTTTGCCAGGTCTGCGAAGACTTCCACATTGCAGCTTGTCAGAGACAGATTATCAACTACGGTTATGGTGATATGACCTTGTCGCTTGTACTTTCCGGTCAATCAGTATTTCCTATATACATATGCTTGAAGCGTGAACCTGTAGCTGCCGTGGAACACCAACTCAGTTTGAACATTAGTGGTTAAGGGAAACTACTTAAGACGATATTCAATGTGACACACATGTCGTGTCGTCGGCCATTAGTTCATATTGAATCCCCTACAAATCATAATTCGAACACCTTCATGATGCACCCGCTCCAATCCAGAAAATACGTGACAAACTTTACTGAAACATCACAACCAGCACAGCGAGGGTGCCAGAAAACGGTACCGCAAAACATGATCACAGAGCACTCTTTCCTCTAGCCTCGTGAAACTGGCCAAGAGGAAACCACAACTATAGATCCATGCGGATAATGATAATACGTTTGACCGGCCGCATGACTGCTAGTTCCTTAGCGCCAGAACATTATTGTTATGAAGCGAATGTGATTCAGAGAGATAAACCCATAATATTTTAACAAGAATTAAAATATTTTTTGGCCCCTAAAAGCAAATAGCATAAAAAGCACAAAATAAAACATCAATGCTTCCGCTTTCATCAGTATGTCAAATGGAAATCTGCTGCCAAGATATGATCTTAGACCTTTATGGAGACTGAAGTCAATTCCATAGCTTCCCATATGTCGTATCTCGTAATATTTAAACTAATAAGCAAGTGAATTAGAGACACACATCTCCATTTAGATCTGATGACACGTGGTGGCATACACTCCACAATACGCCGAAAGCGCTGGGAACCTTCCTGATCAATGACCGCAAAAATGATACCCACAACTCAAGGAGACTAGTTGAAATTTGACCCAAGTTTCGTATATCTTGACTGGTGTCGTCCTAGATGTGCTCAGTGGGATTTGGGGGAGGGGTATAAAAAATTCTCGTATTGTTGAACATTCTACAAACAAACGGGGTACAATTACGATGCAATAGGTTGGTACACGGTCGTGGTGAAATTACAGTTCACCTGCGGGTGCTGAAGGCGTACGAATGATCCAGTAGTAGGGTTCTCTACCATTAGCTAGTCACAGATGGTAGTAGACGTAAAGGGGCCTTTCCATCATATGTAAACTCTCCATACACAATGGGACTTTTTCTGTTAGCTGACAGGCTGTATCACCTCATAATTATTTCGACGAAAACGTACCGTGCCATGAACATATACCAACGTGTATCGTGGATCACCAGTCCACGCTACCTTTCTTATGCCTCGACCGCCCAGTTATGTTGGGAATCCTGCACCCATGTTAACGTAGACTGATGAACCAAAACATTATACCACTGCCCACCACAAGACTGAATGTCGCCGAGTGATGACACTGGCACGTTCCCCGGTAAATAAAGTATATAAGAGGAACATAGATGAGTTGAGAAATTATTCTAGCGACGGTACGGGCCGCAAATGAGGAAATCCACTGACGTAAGTGAATTTGACAAAGGACAGATTGTTATAGCTCGTCGCTTGGAAGTGGCGCACCTGTTCGTCTTTGAGCATCTGTGGAAAGTGGTTGAAGGACTGTGAAACAACAAGTAGGAAACAAGCTGTTACACGTCCACGCCTCATCACACAATGTGGAGAAAGGATGCTGGCTCATTCTTTAAAGTAGGATAGGCGGCGAGCTGTGGCAGATCTGACGACAGAAAACATTGTTGGTGCAGGCCCGAGTGTTTTGGACCGTGCCGTTGAGTGCACATCTACATGTGCACGACAATTCTACAATTCACACTTAAGTGCCTGTCGGAGATTTCATGGTACCACTTTCACTCCATTTCTCAACCGGTCCACTCTCGAACAACGCGCGGGAAAAACGAACGCTTAAATCTTTCCTAGCAAACTCTGATTTCTCTTACTTTTTTACAATGATTACTATTGAGAGTAGGGTCCTGCAGCAGACGACTTTTACACGTTCTCGTGTTGACCCAACAGGATCATTGAGATTGGACCGTGTATCAATTGAAATCTGTTACCTCGTCGGATGAATCACGTTTCTCGTTACAACATATAAATGGTCGTGTTCACATACACCATCATCCATGCGATCGACTACTCGAAACAAGCAGTGCGCTACGGACGCAGGCCTGTTGGGGAAGTATTATTCTACTGGGGGAATTGTTATTCTCTTGGGGACATTCACCTGTGCTTCCATGGGTCCTGTGATATAAACGAAAACACGATGATACCTGTGGACTACGTCAAAGTTAACGCGGACCACCTGCATTCCTTCATACTTGATGTCTTTCCCGACCGTGACAGCATCATCTAACAGGATAACTCTCCGTGTCAGGAGGCCATAATTTTTCTGCAGTAGTTTGAGGAGCATGAAAGTAAACTCACGCTGTTGTCTTAGCCACCAAATTCATATGATCTGAAGCCAATGAAATAAATCTGGGAAGCTGTCGAGCAGTAGCTGCAAGTCCAAAAACCGCCTGCTCTTAATTTAAGAGAATTGCGTGGCCTGCACGCAGACACCTGGTACCATATACCTTCGAGTATCAACCAAGAATCCATGCCATGCAGAATCGCTGCTGTATTGCGTTCTAAAGCAGACTCTTGAGCCATAATACCCATTCCAACGGTAAACTAAATGAATTTCACGGTGGTGCCTTACATTTCCATGGTTTTCGCAAAAACTGAAATATATAAACATAAAAAAAAGTTTTCAAAATGACACATCGCGAGAGCTCTCTTTTCAGTATTTGCATCTATATACTCCTGTAACCATCGTGACTGGTTGAAGGGGATGGCCTGGGTGACTCTAATAAGATTCATCTCCAAATTGAGACATTGCTGGAGGTTTCTGAAGTGCAGAATGTATCTCTGTTTATTCCCCAGAGTCATCATTAGCTTAGGGTTGGAACCATTTCACGAGGCTCGGGAGACAGTGACAAGTCACTATGCGCGTAATGAAAATGGGTAGTATATGCTAGATCTGCTTCCGCGATATATCCTACACCATAATCCGCAGCCACATTTCGGAACTGATCTAGTCTGGTGATTTTCTTGCCGATCAGGCATCGGAACCCTCCAATCGGCAGAGATTGTTGCATGGCCAGTCCGTGTAATTTTTTTATATCCAAGTATAGGATGTAACTTAAATCGGGCGCGAGACAAGGATACGTTGGAGAGAAAGTTTCCAACTCAGGATTTCAGGGACTGGGATCCAAATGGCCTGTGTTTTGTAGCGGGCACTCAGATCCCTTGAGTCACACTGCAACGCATGTTAGTAACTGAGCACTGGATGTCCCACAGAGGGACAATTATTATGTGACAGCTCACAGTCTCAACCAAGTTACTGGTGGTAATTCCTAAAAACGCTGCTAAACAACATGTAGAGGAAGGCAACAGCGTACTGTCTCCAACAGGGCCATGCCTATTAAAGCACTGTGGTATTCAAAACAGTCTTCGGCGTGATGGCTACTTTTAATCAACATGTGTGGTTTGTCTTGTTACTCTGCCCTTGGTGTTGTGGGAATTTCCAATGGTTTGGCAGTGGGAGAGCGATACAAGACAACATTGGGTGGTTTGGGAAGCATATCAGATAATGATTATCTCGTTTCTGGCTTTGACCTGAGAAAATCGTAGCCTTGGTGAAATAGTATAATGAGTGGGTGATACTGGAAGACAGTGGAAGGATGATTCTGAGTTTTTTGGAAATGGGAGCTGTATTCATCGAAGGGTGACAGGAGGAGGCTGACCAGACGCTATTGTGGACAAGATCAATGGTCCTTCTAGATACTCTAGACTGAAGTTGAAACAGTACTTAACTAATGTGCTATCTTTGATCTCCTACTCTCCCTGAAGCCTTCCTCTTTATCTACGTTTCCCCTTGACCTCGCCACAGGTTGGTCCTTCTTAATCTTGCGTTTGAGTGACTTTCTCCTCCATTCCCACCTTCCCCACTCAATATTTCTTTCTTTTCTGAGGAAGAAAGATATAAGTTCCGAAAGCCGCATATAGTTGTTTTCTACTTTTAAGCGTGTCTCTTGACAAGTATTTGGAATTCACCTCTTGAAAGTAAGTAGTTGCATCCTTCCTGTCTTTTGAAAAATTCTTGATGGTAGCCATTAGATAATTATTTCTGTGTGATTCAAAATCTTTTGTTCATTTATTATCATTAAAACACAGTGCTGTAATAGTATGTACAGGATGCTGAGTGGGAGAGGTGATCATCAAAGGGAGGCAGTGAAATAAAAGAGTTAATTAAATTAGGATATCTTCTCAGTGACAGAATACAGAAAGGAAACGAGTTGGGGGCAGAGGTACAGGTTGACTGCTAGTCTAGGAGCCTGGTCAAAGAAATGTAGATAATATGAAATGGGAGAGGTGGTGGTTCACGTTCATGTGGATGGTGGCTGGTCCTGTGAACCCAGCCACTCTGGCTGAAGTCTGGAATAAAAGAAAGCTTCTGCTGGGCCAAAAAGTTGGAAACCAAGAGAGCGAAGCAACAGCGCCTTTCCCTCTAACGCCTTCCATCGACCACACATCTGACTCATCTCTCACGTTCCCATTGGTTAAGATGGTGCCGTGGGTATGTGGGTCTGTTCAGCAGAGATGCTGAAAAGTGGCGTGATGTTGAAATCAGCATCTTATACTGGATTAAACTACCTCTTTCCTGAAAGGAGGGCTGGAGTGATACATAAGCGTTGGTGAAATTATACTGAGACAGTGTTTTAAGGACTCCACAGGAGATTTTTAAACAAAATTTTTTTAAACCAATTCCCTAAAATATTCTTAACTGACTGGTCACCCCGTGCATCCTCCCTGTTCCGACAGTGTTCACAAAAGAGCGCCAGAAACACCTTTGGCAGACGCGTTGGCCAGATAGAGGACCTACACAGGAAGCCTCTGTTACAATTGATTTTCTGTAGTGTTATTAAGAGAAAATTGCAAAAATTTCCTGTTAAATCAAACATTTAAAAATGGACTAATCTTTACTGTGTTTATGAATAGTAGCAGTGTAGTAATTAGATATTAATCTGGTGGATGTTCACACTGGAAATAACCGCTAACTGTAAGTAACTTCAAAGTTACTGATAAACACAAACTCGAAATTCGCTGATACTTGTATTACCATATACAAAATTTGTACATCATTTCCACTAATACAGCTCTTGTTATACGCAGAAGCTAAACGCACTTGTGAGCTTCATGTGCTATCACATGTAACTTCTAGGAAAGTATTTAAAATGGACCATCGTTTTATACCTGATAACTTACAATTACCCAAATTAGAGAAACAGAACAAGTAAACGTTACTTTCTGCACAGATTCTAAACTGTAAAATTAGTATGGGGGTAAAAATAGATACTGGCCATGTATAAAAGAAAAACTCACTCCCAACGGCAGAAAGAAAGAATAGACTCAGTAGCATGGTAGAGGGTAAGAATTAGACAGAAGTGTACTCAAAATAGTCAGGTAGTGCCCAAGGGCATTGTCTCTAAAAAACGGCAGAATAGACAATGGGTAACCTCACTGCCTTGGGAGTGTAAGAATCTGTGCTACTGGAAAGTTGTCAGAATTAGATCTTATCTCCCATGGGCAGGAGTACAAAAACATCTAATACAAGTACTTAACAGTCCTTATAACTAATTCACGGGTTACACAATTGCTAAGGAATAATCACAAAAATTTATCCTAACTCACACCAGCTACACTTTCGAAAATAAAGTTGTTGTTGTTGTGGTCTTCAGTCCAGAGACTGGTTTGATGCAGCTCCCCATGCTACTCTATCCTGTGCAAGCTTCTTCATCTCCAAGCAACTACTGCACCCTACATCCTTCTGAATCTGTTTAGAGTATTCATCATGAAGTAGTGCCTTATAACGCATCACATATTCTCAGTGTGTTCAAAAAAATGTGTGTGAAATCTTATGGAACTTAATTGCGAAGGTCATCAGTCCCTAAGCTTAAACACTACTCAACCTAAATTATCCTAAGGACAAACACACACACCCATGCCCGAGAGAGGACTCGAACCTCCACCGGGACCAGCCGCACTATGTATGTTCATGGTGCTGAGACGTCACCTGAAGGTGGGGGTTAAAATTCAAAGAACTATCTTAAGAAATAATTGTATTGTATTTCGCTTGTGTACATTCAAGCGTAAACGAATAATCGCAGCCAGTTTAAACACTAGTAAGAAAATGTTTTGATCTATAGACATCCAATGATCCTGATCAATTAAGCTCTAGTAATCCACTTGTCAAACATAAATTGACTTATTTCGACATAAGATCCATTTAAATAACACAACCGTTGTGTAAGAAAATGGTTGGGTAGATGATTTGGGGGAGGGGAGCAACGAGCGCGGCCATCGGTCCCATCGGATTAGGGAAGGATGGCGAAGGCTGTCGGCTGTGCCGTTTTAAGGGAATCATCCCAGAAATTGCCTCAAGCGCTTTAGGGAAATAATGGAAAACCTAAATCAGGATGGCTGGACGCGGGGTTGAACCGTCGTCCTCCCGAATGCGAGTCCGGTGTGCTAACCGCTGCGCCACTTCGCTCGGTGTAAGAAAATGGTTGAACACATGTAATATAAGAGCTTTCTACACGTAATTCAATTTTAATTTAAGCTACTCATCAGTCTGTAGAAAATACCATTCAAGAGGGTATGTAGCAGAATAAAAGAGTTAACTAAAGAAAATTTAGGATTTATTCTCAGTGACAGAACACAAAGAGAGGTTGCTCTGGGGGCGGAGGTAGAGTTCAACGGTCAGTCTAGGAGTTTGGTCGAAGAAATCAATGTAACAGAAAACTGTTGAGGTAGTGGTTCACACTCGTGTGGCTGGTGGCTTGTCCTAGTGTACAGATCAACGGCCTCAAAATTATGGATGTAAAAATGAGGTAACAAAATCTGGACTGCCAGCAGGCTTTAGCCTACATTATCCTCCTTTTCTAGAAGAAGAATGAAAGGATGACTTCAGCAGCACTCAGAGTTATCTTAAGAAAGAACTGTACTGTAACTTGCGTGAGTACATTCCAGTGTAAAAGAGTAATCACAGCTGGTGTAAACACTAGTGCGAAAATGTTTTGATCCATATACATCTAATGGTCCTGATGAATTAAGCTCTATCAAGCCATCTGCCCTGGCCGAAGTTTGGAGTATAGGAGAACTTCTGCTCATCCTCATATCTGGAAACCTAGAGAGCGAAGCAGCTGCGCCCTGCCCTTCAAGAACCTCCAGCGCCCACTTACGCGACTCGCCTCCCACGTTGTTTGTAGGTTGAAACGGTGGTGTGGATACGCCAGTCTGTTCAGCAAAGAGTCTGAAAAAGTGGCGTGATGTTGAATCCAGCTACTGCAGTCACCCTGGTCAGGTACTTGAATTACAAGTATCCTATTCAAATCCCACATATACTTCAACTACAAGTGTCCTATTCAAATCCCAGTGACGTTAAGAATTTCCTTGCTGGTATTTTGTTGGTCAATGTACAGTTCCTAATCATTCTCTAATGTAGCAATATCAACGTCTCCACAATGACATATGGAATTTTGAGATAATTTACTTTATAGTGCATGCTGTAGCTAATTCTGATAGTAGTGATGTATTAGATGTTTTGCAGGTAATACTGACCATGTTCTCATATTTCCTTAGTCAGTCTCAGATGACTTTGTACATACCTGGTATATCAGACTAACTGTGATATTTAGATATGGCCCATACTTCTACTCAGTGAAGTCATGTTAATGTGATCCTCGTTTAACAGCCTGAATAACCACCTTTTTCTGTGTGGACTGCTGCGAGACGTGCAGGCAGAGAACTAGTGAGGTTCTGGAAGGTACCGACAGGTATGTGGAGCCACGTCGACTCCAGTGCCGTGGCCAGATGTGCTAGGTTTCTCGGTTGAGGATACATGGCGCGAACAACCCGATCTAGGTGGTCACACATTTTCTCGATTGGATTTTAATCCGTGGAGTTTGGTGGGCAAGGAAGTGTGGTAGACACACCCTGGTGCTCTTTGAGCCATGACCATACACAGCGAGCTGTGTGGCACGTAGCACTGTCCTGCTGGTAGATGCCATCATGCTATGGAAGAACAAACTGTGTGTGGATATGGACATGACCATGGTCCCCGAGGATAGATGCATACTTGTGTTGATACATGCTGCCCTCGAGAATGACGAGATCACCCAAGGATGTCAGGAAAACATTCCCCGGACCATAACGCTCCCTTCTCTGGCTTGGACCCTTCCGACGACCCAATGGCCATCTAACTGATACAGCATAAAATGTGATTCCTCTGAAAAGGCCCCATTTCGCCACTTAGTGGACGTCCAGTTGTGGTATTGGCGTTCAAATTCCAGCCTTCGTCGCCAATGAACAACATTCAGCATGGGTGCATGGACCAGGTGCCCGCTGTGACGGCCAGCACGCAGCAACGTCCGCTGAATGGTCGTTGAGGAGACACAGTTGGTAGTGCCTTTGCTCATCTGGGTGGTCAGTTGCACAACAGGTGGACGTCTACCGCCCGTACACATCTCTGCAGGCCGGCCAGTGTGGCCGAGCGGTTCTAGGCGCTTCAGTCTGGAACCGCGCGACCGCTACGGTGGCAGGTTCGAATCCTGCCTCGGGCATGGATGTGTGTGATGTCCTTAGGTTAGTTAGGTTTAAGTAGTTCTAAGTTCTAGGGGACTGATGACCTCGGATGTTAAGTCCCGTAGTGCTCAGAACCATTTGATTTTTGGACATCTCTGCAGCCGTCGTTCACCCCTGTGATCTATGACCCATGGTGTACCACAGTTGCCTCAGCGGCGGTTTCGGATAGCGCCTTTGTGCCAAGCACGGTATACTTTAACCATGGCAGCAGGCGACAGTTTACAAGCTTAGCCGTTTCCGAAGTACTTCCACCCTTGTCCCGTAAACCAATGATCATCCTCATTTGAACGTCAGATAAATTGTCCGTTTCCGCATTGTGACAACGACTGCACAGTTTTCAGCGTCCCCCCGATACGCTTTGTGTAACCTCCACTTCTAGTATTGACACCTGCCATCTGTGAGTGGTTATTGTACTTTGACATCGAACCTGAGCGATGGTCACGTAAATGTGAGTATACCACTGTTGTAACCCAACATGCTCTACAGCATGTCGACATGTTGCCTTGGCCTGCTCTATCACCAGATCTGTCTCCAATCGAGCACATATTGGACATCGTCGGACGACAACTCCAGCGTTATCCATAAACAGCATTAACCGTCATTGTATTGACCGACCAAATGCAACAGGTATGAAACTCCATCTCACAAAGTTACGTCCGTCATCTGCAACACAAAATGCATGCATATTTGCATGCTTGTATGTAGTATTCTGGCGGCTACACCGCTTATTAATGTAGCAGAATTTCGCAATAGCAGTGGCTTATCTCGCGCTTACATTAACCAGTGATCTTGCATTGTTGATCACTTAAATGTGTTACCTAGACAAATGTGATCCCGAAATTTCATTACTCCACATTAATTATTTCTTGGCGTTGCGATTTTTTCTCGTCACTGTAGGTAACTGACGCTACGGTTCATTTAATAATGTCAACTCAGTCGGGAGCAGAAGTCTTTCACCATAAATATGAAATAGATAAGAAACTTGGAAGATCAGACCAATTTGCTATGTATTACTGTATTAAATAAATAGCCTTTATCAATCAAAAGGACACCGAAAATACTTTGAAATGAAATACAATGTAGCAATAACAATATTTTATGAACAACATGTTATTTGTGTATAATTAAAGAAGAAGAATATTAGATCGCTGGGAGTGGGAACAAGCACCCCACCTTGTTCGTGCTAGAGTGTTCTTAATGGTGTGTAACTGGAAAAAATTTCTGGCAGAGGAGAAATCTTCATTTGGCTATGAAACGGTCTACTACACCTTGTAACGATTTGCTATATTAGCGCCGTCAGTATTTTGTGAAGGTATAAAACTGTAAAAGTTTGCAGTTTTGTATGTTTTTGGCGTCATACTGTTGCTTGTGTGTGATACATTATAATGTTTGGCCGTGAGAACTACTATCGAACAAATACTGGATTGCGTCGTAAGTGTATGATGGAATAAGTATACTGTTGACTTTATACAGGATATTGGCTAGCGTTATGTACAAAACGTGCGAGTTTATTGTGCTAGTAACGTAAGATGTTGGAGTACTAGAGATAATTTTGGAAGTACTAACTGCAAGTGAGCAAATTTTCAATTAGTAAGAAACTGACCATGGTGAGAAGATTTGAAATGGACAAAACTGAATTAAGATACAAGATCGATAATAGCGTCATTCAGTGTGAAATTCGTTTCCTTATTATGAAGCAGACAAAGTACTTACCAGGCTTCTACTATTACGTTCACGGAATTATGGAAATAGAGCTGCAAATATTCCAGGATTAGTGCCTTACACTTTCTCACATGAAGAAGTTATTTGTCTTAGTGTTTTGCTATGTTGTTTAAGAGAAGTTACAGTAAAAGACTTGGAGAAAACACCATTTATGTATTGCTACAGTCTGTGCTATAGATTAGAGTTGCCGCGCGCTGTTGCTGCGTGGTCTCGGGCGTCTCGTCACGGTTCGCGCGGCTCCTCCCGTAGGAGGTTCGATTCCTCCCTCGGGCATGTGTGTGTGTGTGTGTGTGTGTGTGTGTGTGTGTTGTCCTTAGCGTAAGTTAGTTTAAGTTAGGTTAAGTAGTGGGTAAACTTATGGACCGATGACCTCAGCAGTTTGGTCCCATAAGACATTGCCACAAATTTCCAAAAATTTTCTGAGCAATTTTTTCATTAATAGTGAAAGGTGCCGGAATAATGGTGTTTCTAGAGCCAAACGCTATATGGTTACTATAATTTCATTGTATTGTATTGATGACATTTCTCAATAACTGTAATTAATGTCCTTAGGTTAGTTATGTTTAAGTAGTTCTAAGTTCTAGGGGACTGATGACCGTAGATGTTAAGTCCCATAGTGCTCAGAGCCATTTGAGCCAGTTATGCAGTAAATTCAAATGTGTCAACTTGGTTGAGTATTTCATGACACGTTCATTTACACGATATATAACTGTGGCACTGGGATAGCATTTAGGACTACCATACAGGATGAAGAAAAATTCGCGCACTCGGACTTCACAGCGCGATTCCTCTCATACTGGCAATACAAAAATGTCTCTCACAAAATTTAGTCCTGCGGATATTTCGGGCAGTAAATGGACGTTAAGGATTGGCAGTCTGGCAACGCTGTAATTACTTGTACGGTAAGTACAGTGGCGCAAATGGTTCAAATGGCTCTGAGCACTATGGGACTTAACTGCTGAGGTCATCAGTCCCCTAGAACTTAGAACTACTTAAACCTAACTAACCTAAGGACATCACACACATCCATGCCCGAGGCAGGATTCGAACCTGCGACCGTAGCGGTCGCGCGGTTCCAGACTGTAGCGCGTAGAACCGCTCGGCCACACTGGTAAGTACAGTAGTAGTGCTGTCACTTGTTCATCATTTCCAGGGTGCGCCCGATTGTTTTTCCTCAATCATTCGCAGAGGCTTCTTCCACTTAGCCCGTCTTATATATGTACGTGGTGGAGTAATATTTTGGCAACAGATGGACTACCATCTCAGAGATATTATCCAAATAAATAATTCGAAATAATATGGAGGCGTAAGGGATCGCAGCTGACTCTCTGTTGACAGGATATTTAGGTTTCCTCATGAGACAATAATGGGTACTGATAATCGGTGACATTCTAATACGCCAAGCCAGGTGGCATATTTTCTCTCATGGTCCAGATAATATATCTTTCAGTTATTACAACAACTGACTCCAGCAGAAGATCCTGATTCACCATCATTTGCAGAAATATGTACTTTGGTAATAATTGGTCTGTTATCGTAAAAATTTGCATATCATGGCTGTTAGATTGCGTTATCACCAGATGCACAAAAAATTAAATCAGTCCTACACCCTTAAGGGGACTCACAACTCTTTCGTATGTGCATAGAGAGCACGGAGCCCCAAGCAATTGTGAGATTTCTCCTCTTCCTATGTAAACAGCTCGTGGTTAGTGTTGCTGACTGGCAGTCACGGGGCCCTGGGTTCGATATCCTGCTGGGTCGCGGATTTTCTCGGCTCGGTACTGGGTGTGTGCGTTTTGTTCATCATCATTTCTTCATCATCAACACGAAAGTCGTCGAAGTGGCGTTAAGTATGTAAAGTTACACTTATTTACGCGGGCTAATCGGCCGTCCAGTATTGGTAAGAGGTGAATTTGTTTGTACTGCTGAGCACTGGTGGACAGCCCCAGAGAGGTCAAAGCGCCGCAGCTGCTCCAGAGGCAGCGACCATTGCTGGCTAGCCCAGGTGCGGGCACAGAGACTCTACCGGAAATGGTGCAGATCCCGTTTGGACGATACGTCGAACACTTAGTAGGGCCAGCTATGCTCCGAGCAATGGCGGGCATTGAGACAAACTGAGAGACGGCTTCTTACAGCTCTTTGGGAGACTATAACAATTTACAATGAAATATTAATGCAGATCTTAGTACATCGACGATCCCAGAAAAATGAGGCACATCCAATGGCACACTATTTCAATATCTTTAAAACTGCAGAAGCTAATATTTCACAGTGAATAAATAGTTACACAAGGAACCTCTGAATTAACAACTTTTAATCGCTTAATGCGATTTCAACAAACGATATCTTAGGTGATAGCGTTGCATTATAGCTATCACCCCTGAAGGCTACGTATCTGTATCTATTTGATTTATTGATTTATGCTGTATTCTATATTTTTTCACAATGGAAATGTTTGTCAGAATATCGTATTCTCCACATGTACACAGCAAATGAACACAGCATCAGTGTCTCATATTTTGTCACACTTGTGCTTTTATTTAATGAACAGTTTGCTGTTTTGCCAGAAACTTTATTTAAAT